>NW_022991778.1:0-310000 GCF_902827175.1 Gymnodraco acuticeps
CTCTCTCTCTCTCTCTCTCTCTCTCTCTCTCTCTCTCTCACACACACACACAACTGTGCGTCAGAGAGGGAGAGAGTCTGCTTCTGTCTCCTGGGTTTAATGTAATTACCGAGATGTCTGACTCTTAAGCAAATTAAAAGATGAACATTCCCACATTCAAACCCTCACAAACCACCACAGGGCACAATATCGGTCAAAGTCACTAACCTGTCGGAAGTCTGCAAGTGCAGAGCAGTGATAAATCATGTGTGACCAGCAATAGGCTTCTCAGGCATTGTTAAAGACCCTTTTAATTATTGCATGATGTATGATGAAAATGGCTTTGCCTTCGTACTCAATTAATAAGAGAGGAATATCAGTCAAATGGAGCATCAGAGAACACCTGCTGCCCCAGTAATCCTCTTTCCCCTAATATCTCTCCCCATCATCCTTTCCTATAGCAAAACCCCCTCAAACCCACAGGCCCTTCTCCACCTCCCCCTCCCTCACCCACTGCTTAACCCATCAGCTCTCAAGGCACACAGCTCACATCTGTCTGGATCATATTTTAAAATGGGGGATCCTTAAAATGTGCACATCTGGCCTCAGCATTATGCTGTTATTCAGACATGCATTTTCCACTCTATGAATTTGTCTGAGGAATGGCATATTCCATAAGGTAGTCCATGTTGGGAGCTGGTCAGATGTTTTATATTTTAAACTGTATTTGTCTTGGAACAATGAGTTCGGGCAATAAATAAAAGGACAAATGCATATAAAGCAGAGGGATTAGGTTCAAATAACATAAATCGCCAGATGCAGTCAAAATGTAACAACATAAATCAAGTTTCGCAATAAATTGTGTGTGTGTGTGTGTGTGTGTGTGTGTGTGTGTGTGTGTGCGTGTGTGCGTGTGTGTGCGCGTGTGTGTGCAGAGAGTACATAATAGCACCTGGATTTAGATGTAATCCCAGAGGTTTTTAGGTTAGCAGTGGGGGTCGTTTGGGTCTCCCATTGCGTGTGGGATTTGTGGGTCTTAGTTGCTTTGGGGTGTGTGTGTATGGGGGGTTGTTATTAAACATGGTTGCAGATAAATTAGTTAGCCTAAATCTAAATCAATACCTTGAATCTTCTCTTTAAAACTAGTCATTCATATAGTCATCACTTTTGGTCAAATATTGTGTAGTTGAATTATGTTGTCAGTAATTCCTGCTGGTTGATGTTCTTATCAATAGCCCTGAATGCATTTGCAATGTATGTACTTCAGCAGCCCTTTTATATACTTTCATAGATTATTTATCTATTAAGACTGCATCAACAAACTGAAATCTCATTTTTGGTTCAAGCCTTAAGCAACATTCCAAAGTGTTGTCATGTCTGCCCTGGTTTAACAAGCAATTATGTATGCAGTTTCAGAATTTGCAATATACTGCTGCATTTATGTTGTATAGGATAAGAAGTTGTAGTAGTACACCCATTTGTTTACTCTGCGCATAGACACATTTTAGTTATTTTTATCTCTAGCCTTAGATGCTAAGGAATGGGCACTATAGTCTATCTAAGTCTATAGGTTAAAGAGTAAAGGTGACCAGCCTTTAACAGACAGAGCCCTTGGAAATACCCTGCCTAGAGCTCAAACTGGTTGTTCTCCTTTAAATACCTTCCTGAAAACATCCTAAAGGTTGGTTTTTAACCAGCAGCATATTTCTAATTTAAACTCAGAATCAGTTCCTGACCAGTTCCTCGCCTACCAAAACCCTGCACCTCTGCTTATTTCTTTGTGATTGGTTAACACTATATATTGCATTGCATTGCAGAGATTGTTGGTGCTATAATTCACAAGCAAATCACATAAGTATAGAATTACAATAAGAGTTCCTTCTTTTGATTTAAAACTAATCAGACCTCAACACACCCTAAGAGCTATGCAAGTTTTATTGTGAATTGGATAAGATACGATACGATAAGATGAACCTTTATTAATCCCAGAGGGGAAATTCAGTTGTACAAAGCAGCAACAGGGTAAGCGTGAAAAAAACAGTACAGCAAAGATTCACACAGATCAATAAAATCTAAAATAAATAATAAATAAAATAAAATCAAGGAAAAAATAATAATGATAATAATAATAAAAGACTATGAAAATAGGAGATGATGACAGAGAGGACTTGCAATTTGTATTCAGTGCTCTGATTTATATGTTATACACTTTACCATAGCAAGGCATTGGTCTTGATATTAAAGGTCAACTTTGTCAGGTCTTAACAATATTGTAGGGGAAAAAAGTAAAGTCAGAAGTAGCACAATTTGTATTTGTATATATTGTCCAGCTTTCTGTTCTCTGTCCCCAACATATTTGATTAATCTTTACTATTTAAAATTTTTTTGTGGCTGTTTAGCTTCTCTCGTCCTATCTTGGTCGGCTGTAACTGACACAGAGAGATGGATATTATATTACTGTCCGCTTACTACAGCCCTGCCCTGTGCCAACCATTTACACACATCTATTTAGCTCGCTATCATGTTACCGTGTCAGTGCTCTGCATCCATCAGTGTATGTAGACTTACTGTACATGAAGAAGTAATTAAAGAAAATTAAGTTTATCTGTCCTAGATTTCCTCAAGAGGGCAGTCTAATCAATTGAATCACATATTTTATATTTCACAGCTTCAAATGATTCACTTCTGCAATCTAAAAATGCTGTAATACCCCTCTGCTGTTAGATCAGGTGCGTGTGTTTTTAACTGCTGACCTGAAGTTGACTTTGATATGACCTACTTTTCACGTGCACCCCCACCCCACTCTCACCCCCTGCCTATTACCTCCCTGAAATGAATTAAAATGACCCGAGCTAATCTGCAAAACTAGGTTAAAGTAGGAGCTTCCCTCCTTCACTGCATTCCATACATTTAGCCTCCAACATGTTCGCTGTGTGGCAGCATCCAGTCTCACATTTCAGACATTAGCATTGCTTACGTCAACGATACAATAGATTTGGGTTTGGATGTGTTGCTATCAAGAAGCCCAAGCAGGGAATGTGGGTAGATCGGTTATGTTAAATGTCATGCGGTATGAACTTGGTTGATGTGGATTGAGAGAACTTTTCTCAATGGCATGACAACCCCACTCAACTTCGCTAACAATAGGTTTGCTTCTACATACATTCCTCAGCGCAGTCTCACACACCCACATGTTCCCCATTGTTCTGCCCTTTCCTATGTCACATCAGCATAAGGACTTTGGTTCTATGATTTTTTTCCAGGCCTATCCCAATCTCATCAGATCTCTCATCTTAAATACACCCTTCTCTCTAACAAACACATTTTCCCGGAGGCATGTACCAAATTGTGTGTTTGTCACAGCATCAGGAAGCAGGGCAGTGTTTTCCGAGCTCTCATGTCATTGGCTGCTGCTCATGTGGCCAAAATAAAAGACCCTGTGGAAGCAAGACTTTGTGAGTCTTCTTTCCATCTCAGCCTCAAAGTCAGCAAGAAAAATATCTGTCATCTGAGTCAGGTGGTGTGATGAAGTTTGTGTGTTTGTTGGGCCGTGGTAAGTTGGAGGGAGGTGGCTGGTGGGCGGGGAGCTGATTTGGCTTCCAGTGAGGGCTTGTTCGATGCAGGAATTCAGAAGGAGTGCTCTCACAACAACTCATCAGTGTGTGAGAGAGAAGAGGAGTTGTTATGTTATGGAGGCTGTGGACAGCAGTATGGATGTATTAGCAGTGAACAGTGTGGTCGACGCCACAGGGAATGAAGAGACAGCAAACGACACTTTGGACTGTGCGGATATTGAAAACGGAATAGAAACTGCCAAAGATGAGGACGTGAGGCGCAATGCAGAGAGCGCTGACAGTGCTGAGGACAGTGCTGATGCTACAGACGGCAGGACTATAGAAATCAATGACATTATAGACAGCATGGATCAAAGTGTCAAGGGCGAGAGTACTGACTGCGAGAGTGACGCCGACAGCTCCAATGAGGAGACGTATCTGGAGGCCATGACACCTGACGGGCATGACTACTACCTGAGGCTTGGAAAAACCCCCCGGCGGCGCTCTGCCCTGCGCCTCTCACGCATCTTAGCCCGCCAACAGCTGTTACGGAGGCTGGCACAAGGTAGAAGTAGAGAGAGTTCTAGAGAAGTGATAATGCGTTGGTTAGGGATATTATAGTGTCTGTTTCCCTTATCGGTTGGGTGTTCTCATGGAAAAAACCACAATAAATTATAGAGATTTAATCAACTGATGTAATTTGATAGTGTTAAAAACATATCATTTTATTTAGGTTTACCAATTGTGAATTTCCCTTGAGTTTTTCTGCTTCTGTGGACAAGCTGAACGGTGTGCAGATTCAAACAATTAAAGCTTTAATAAGAGAAGCGTGTTAGTTATGAAAAACCTAAATCGAGCCTCTATACGTGAGATTCTGTCTTTTATATTGAGGTATTTTACAACATTTGACCAATTCTTGAGAGGTTTACACAGAACCAAAATGAATGCACCCGGCTTTCGGAGGCAGCCCATCTATCATCTGTTTCATCACACGTTTTTATTGGCAGGAGAAACACTCCAAAGTTTTGCAATACTCCCACGTCTTTCTGGTTTTCATCAGTTGGACATACATATGGCGCCACCTCTTCTTCAAATATGTCTTTCATAAATCTGAAAGAAGTCATAACAAACCCTAAAGGGCTATAGTGTTATTGTTTTTGTCTATGTCCTCCCTACCCAACTTGTATTCCATCGCTATTTCCTCGACTTCCTGTCACATGACTCATGTTTCCCTGGGAGGGAAGAGAACATACCGGTGTTCACAAGGAGGCTTTTGGCTATTCTTATGCGTGTTTAGTTGATCCTATAGGAAGTCATTCTCTCTGTATTTTGAGTTTTTTCCAGGTGCATTGTTGGTGCTCGTAAAGAGATTAGCGAATGTGTTTGTTCTTGTTCTGATTTAACGTGGCACACTACTCTGTTGTTGTACGAAGGAGCAGGAACATGTCACGTCTTGTGTTAAGTTTTTCTTTTTTATCCCGAACTGATCATTTGTCTTGGCGAGCCAAATCTTGTACGAAGCACTGATATGTGTGAAGATGAGATATGTCAGCTGTGGCAGATGAAGAATGTAGAATAGATGGAGAAGCAAGTGTATGCCTGTGCTTGTTTTGGATGATGTTATCACTCATCTAACTTTCACTCCTTGCCTCTTGCACTTATACATACTTTTCTTCTATTTATGTCAATCACAGTCCCTCTGTCTGTCTGTCTGTCTGTCTGTCTGTCTGTCTGTCTGTCTGTCTGTCTGTCTGTCTGTCTGTCTGTCTGTCTGTCTGTCTGTCTGTCTGTCTGTCTGTCTGTCTGTCTGTCTGTCTGTCTGTCTGTCTGTCTGTCTCTCTCTCTGTCTCTCTCTGTCTGTCTGTCTGTCTCTCTCTCTGTCTGTCTGTCTCTCTTACACATACTCTCCCGATTGCATTCCACTTATCAGCAGCTGGTAGAGTCTCAGTCAGACTTAAATGAAAAAGAACTCAGTGACCTTAACAAATCTGCAAATGAAAGCTCCAAAAAGAAAATGATTATTACTATTTTCATTATGGATTCATCTGCTGATAATTTTCTCGGTTAAGATAAGATAGAGCTTTATTGTCTCCCTTAGGAGAAATTTGTCTTGGGCATCGAGATAATACACATAAAACATTCAGGTCAATCAGTCATAGATACAGAACAGAGATCACATATCACATGGCAAAGAAACAAACAAGAAACATACAGGTACAGCACTTTCCCTATTGCACATATCCCTATTGCACATACATAATCAAATATTGCACTTTTCCCTATTGTATTTATATATAAATCAAATATTGCACCTTCCCTACTGTATTCATACACAAATCAATATTGCACTTTCCCTATTGCATCTATGCATAGTGTCCGTCAAATTGCACATATCCCATATTGTGTCCATACCTATTTACACATAATGCACTTCCCCTATTTAACCTTCTCGATTTCACAAACTACACTGTAAACATTGCACCTCCCATCAACTCCTAACAGCATAATCACAATTGTTTCTGACTGTTCAGCAGCTTGATTGACAGCGGAACAAAGGAAAATGTATACCTGTTCAATTTACAGTTTTGGTAATACCTCAGCAACTCAAACTCTCTATACAGGATGTGTTTGGGGTTAATCTTCTGGTCTATAAAATATCGGAAAAAAGTGAAATCCCACTTTAAAAGTCAGTTATAAATTATAATCCGCATAAATTAAATCTAATGTGATTTGAAAAACCCCCAAAGAAAAGCAAGAAATCTCAAAATTTGAGATAATGAAAACTAAAAGAAACATTTCTTATTTTTGCATGAACAATTACTTAAGGACTTAATTTCTTGTTTAAAATGTGCAATTTAAAATGGTTTGTCATTTATTTTCTGTCAATAAACAACAAATTAGTCAGTCAATCTTTGCAGCTATACATCCACCACTACTATGCCGAACCACAAGGCTTTACTGACCAATTCAAGCTGAGGCCTAAAATGTTTCAATGCTGTCAATAACTGCTCAATCAATGAATGTCAAAATGGATAAGATGCAACACATACATACATCATGTACCCATAGCCCGAAGCCATTAAAAAAATGCCTGAAAGAAATGTAAAGGCATCGCTTTGACTCATTGCTTTACCACCCTCTGCTGGAAGAAAACTGGCATAACCAAATACTTTATCACCACCAGTGTTTTCTCATCCTATTAATCCACACAATTCACGCTCACTTTGACTTGTATTTGTGTTGGCCTGTCTTACCTAACAGTCCTCAGTGAGTGCTGCACAGTAAACTCTGCGCCTCAACCTGCAACAATTTCATGCTCGTGTTGATGCTGTTTTACACTACATTCCTGAGGGCTCGGTATCATCGCAGATGAGCCATACGGGACAGACGTATTCCTCTTTTACGTCCCTCCCTCCCTCTCTCCCTCTCTCCCATCACTACTCCTCCGCCTCCTCCAATACTTTTTTCCTTTGTGACTCTTAAACATGATGGACTAAGTGGTTTAGCTTATGTGGGAACATGGCTGCTTTCCAGGCAACCTGTCTGTCTGTGTGTGTGTGTGTGTGTGTGTGTGTGTGTGTGTGTGTGTGTGTGTGTGTGTGTGTGTGTGGTGTGTGTGTGTGTGTGTGTGTGTGTGTGTGTGTGTGTGTGTGTGTGTGTGTGTGTGTGTGTTGTGTGTGTGTGTGTGTGTGTGTGTGTGTGTGTGTGTGGTGTGTGTGTGTGTGTGTGTGTGTGTGTGGTGTGTGTGTGTGGTACAGTATAGTCTTTTAGAAAAACTATGACTGCTCAGCATGCCTTTATAGCTTCTACAAAGTATTAATAATAATAATAGATTAATTTTGTTAGCGCTTTTACTGGTGCTCAAAGATGCTTTACAGATATAGTGAAAAGAAAAGAAAGGAACAACAAATAAATATATAGTTAAAGTTAAAGTCAAATAATACAAAAACAATCACACATTAAAAGCCAGATTGAAGAGGTGAGTTTTTGTGAGTTTTTTGAAGGTGGTGAGGTCAGTGCAGTCTCTGATGGGTTGTGGGAGTGAGTTCCAGAGGGAGGGGGCAGCGACGGAGAAGGCTCTGTCCCCCCAGGTCCGGTGAATGATGCGGGTGGGGATGGATAGGAGGTTGGCTTCTGATGAAGGAGGCAGCGGGAAGGAGTGTGGTATTAGTTACAGTATCATGTATGTGTCCCTTATCAGTGCTTTTATCTCACTTTCAAAATGATTTGGAATATTTAATAAACATGCATTTTAATAAACATAATTTAAATGTTGAAAATGATCCAAACATGTTGTTTTGTGCTTCTGTGTAACAATTATCCCAGTCCCTCTGACATGTTCAGTGCAGGAACTTCCTGTTGCTGTTCTTAGCTCACATGCCGGTCTAGTTGCCTGGGAAATTCAGAGCAGGAAATGATGTCATGCAAGGCACTTCAGGGTCCTTGAGATCCAGCACAAGGCAGACATAACACTGAGAAAAGGCTGTCACAAAGTCAAGGTTACTGGCTTTAGATGAAAGAGAGGAAAGAAAGGCAAAGGCACACTTTAAGAGAAAAGGCTGTGAGGACATTGGGGTGCTTGTGTTATGTTTGTTACGTAATATAGCTGGCATCCTTGTTATGTAAGGAACTACCTTGCAGTCCCTTTGTCCAGCTCATGGATGCGCACACACACACACACACACACACACACACACACACACACACACACACACACACACACACACACACACACACACACACACACACACACACACACACACACACACACACACACACACACACACACACACACACACACACACACACACCATCTGTCTACCTTCCCTGCTGTATGCTGCTGCCTGTTGTCATATATTCTCCACAGCAGGAATGCAATGACATGACTGAAGGAAAAGCACAGTAGGCAGCCTGGATTAACTCCGTCTCACCATGTGTATTTGTGTGTGCGTGTGTGTATTGTGGCCCGTTAATAACATGTTTGTGTACTAATTAATCTCTTGATTAAATTCTGCACAGATGAATAGGGGTGCTTTGTTCGTATGCTGACAAGAGCTTTGCCACTTGGCACCTTTATGCATAAACACAAAGAGGCATTGCAAATTACACACGCATAAACACTCTGCTGAAGCACGCGGTTTAAGTATATAAAACAGGGCATACAATGTCTTCATATCTATGGGTTTCTTTTGAATGCTAAAAACAAGCTGTGTTATGTAGGTCAATAATTAGTAACATGATATGCCATTACCCCACTTTTTTTCATCAATAGGAAGTTGAGTATTTGTATTGTATAGGCCGGATGCTGCAGCACAGTACGAAGCAAACAGCCAGAGCTAACACGTGTGCTGCTTTACAGAATGTTTGTTCTTAAAGAAGAACTCAAACGTTTGTCTAAATGATTCTGCAAACACACTTATAAGAAATTCTCGAAAACATTTACATGTGAAAAGAATGTGTCACAAATGCTTTTTTTAAAGGAATCAGTTATTTCATAAAACAGCTGGGCAGTATTTTCAAGAGTTAGTGCACTAGCGAGCATTTATGAGACCACAGTGTATGTGGGTTTGACTCAAAATAAACTGCAGCGCAAATGTACATATAAACATGTCAACTTGTGCAACACTGTGGCTCATTGATGTGTTTGTAATGGACAACAATAGAGGTCTGAGGCACAGAGGAATACCCAGGAATGATCGCTTTGACAATCCCTTGTGATGTTGCGGGCTTTGTGGTTTCTCTAAAAAAAGTTGATCAACTTCAGAATCTCATATACAGTCAATAAGCGGCTGCTGTGGTATGTCTTCCTCCCTTCCTCTGTCCATCTCAAGCCCCCCCCCCTCCCCCCAGCTGTCTGCCTGTCTCATCCTTTTTGCATTCTCTGACTCACTGGGGGCCACATCTGGACTCTGCTTAGTGTCTGCGGTGGTGTGTGTGCGTACACGCTGCGTTCTCCCACACATTGCTCTTCTCTGCAGTTTTGTACAGTAAAACTAAAGAAAGAGGCCGAGGTCAGAGTCTCCTTGCAGGCCTGCCGGCAGGTTTCAGCTGACATGTGAAATTAGCGTCCACTAGTCGTCAGTCTGGGAGCTCAGGGGGCTGGCGGATGCAAATGCCAGATACATTAGCCAGTTCCTCCATGGACGTGAAGGGGCAACGGCGGCTCTGCTGACGACAAAGACCATGTGGAGTCGGTTGGAGAAGAGATGATGAGCAGGTTTCAGTGAAAGAAGCAGACAGATGGATGAGGAAAGTATTTTTGTTTAGAAAGAGATCCTGACAGGATGGGACGAGGTTAAGGGCAGGAAAGATGCGGAAAGAGTACTGAGAGAAAAGTAATTTAAACATAAGAAGAAAGGAACATGATTGAACTTTAAAAAGGAATATATAAAAGATTAAACAAGAGGGAAAAGGCAAGTAACTAAAACAGAAGTGAGCGGAAAGAAAGGAGTTGAACGCAACATCGGGAAGAGAGAGTTGTAAAAATAGAGAAATATTGTGTGTAGATCCTAACAAAACAGAAAGTGCGAGAGGAGGTTGAGGAGAAAATTAGAGGGAAGAGAAAGCATGCATGGGGCAGGCTGGAAGAAAGAGGCAGAGTTGTAAACACAAGGGTTGGGGAGGCAGCGAGTCATTGCCTCTTGATGGAAAGCTGGATAGCAGCGAGTGGATGTGCCATGGGATGGAGAGGAAACTGAGCCAAGGAGAAAGAAATAGAAGCATGTCAACACCCGCACCATGAGGGCTTCAAGTAAGTTTTCAGTTCTCTCTCTTTCTCCTCTGTAGTGTCTCTCCGGTCTATTTTCAGAGTGTTACAAGAACAATTTTTCAGGATCTGTCCTGGTGTTGCTTCACATGTGATTTAGAGAGAGGAGTTATGCTGAGAATGCAGGAGAGGGATGTAATTGCTGGATTGCGGTGAAAGGATAATTTCCTCTGACCGTTCTCATCTCTGATGGTAGAGACGGAGGCTTTTTATTGCCCTGCTGAACTTTGTCCCCTGTGTTTCTGCGGTGCCAATCCTGTTTCCTGCCAGCTCCTCTAAAGAAGTCAAGTGAGAGTGAAAGAGTGGGTTTTGAGAATAGATATAAATAAGAGCAGCGACTGCAAAATAATGTTTTTGCTCAATTGGAGGGCCATTTTAAAATCATTTTCTTTAAATGTATGCAGGCGTTTTCATATTTTTTTATAATTTGGTTATTGGTCTTGTTTTGTATGCAGTCTTGTAGTCCATCCTATGTTTCCACTTCCTCTTTAGTACAGTTTTGTGCGTTTGTGTATGTATGTAGCATCCTGTTGCTGTTGTATGTATGTAATTGTGTTTGTAATATTTTTACACTGCTTTACTTTCAACTTGTGTTCTAAACACACATAGTTTCACTGGCACCAATGTCTCTGTCAGCACAAAGTTCTGCAGTGCGGTTTAATCAGTGTCTGCTCATAAAGCAACCTATGCACACATACCCACGCGCACACATGCACAAATAGCACAGTGCTGCAAGTTTAGCAGTGTTTGAACGGTACATATACTGGCGGAAAAAAGTAGTAAAAAGAGTAAATGCCTGTAAAACGTCTCGTAGAGCTGGCAGCAGCACCTAATGGGGTGTGGTGCCATGTGTAAGCCTGTTAAATGAATGCATACACGGCTGACATCTTACTGCTGGTTTATCTGAGTGAATATCATTTGAAAGTACGGGATGTTTAACGTTAAACTGTGTTTCCTTTGTCCCTCACTGGCTCACTTCCAGCCTGCCCAGTATCATCATTCCAGTGAATTCCCTGAGGAAAATGTAAATCTGGATGTTCCTCCAATGTATGTTAAAAATGCTGAGATAGGGATACCAGATGATTACATTATGCTTTTTGTTCCTTTCTTTGCCTCTGGATTGATCTGTGCTTATGTTTGGATAGCAGATAATTAACAGCACATAAAGTTGTGCGTATAAAACACATCAGTCCACTGGAATTTAGAGGGAAATTCAATAACGTTTGGCTTTTCCGTTACAGAGATGTTGTGATAATATGTGTTTTCAGTTCTTGTATAACAGGGTTGAACCATATATGCTCCACAATCAATAAAATGAATATTTGTACGTGTGCACTCAAAATGCCTCTTCTGTTTTGCTGTTTGTTTTACAGAGATTGAGGCTAAGGAGGCTTGTGATTGGTTAAGAGCAGCAGGGTTTCCACAGTATGCCCAGCTCTATGAAGGTAACACACACACACACACACACACACACACACACACACACACACACACACACACACACACACACACACACACACACACACACACACACACACACACACACACACACACACACACACACACACACACACACACACACACACACACACACACACACACACACACACACACACACACACACTCTCTCTCTGAACTAGCTAAATACATGGGTCTGGGCCTGGGGTTCTTCAGAATTAACGTAACTCTACCGTGAAGTCAAAACCTCTGGCTCTTGGACTTGTTTTGTGAATTCTCCGGCCGAAGCTCCTAAATAAACCCATCAGTGTTTGACATCAAAGCTCCAGCTCTCCCCGTGTCTCCTTTGAGTCGGTGACTCCTCCTGCATTGCTACACAGAAGTTTCCCCCACACCTATATTACATTACATTACATTGCATTTAGCTGACGCTTTTATCCAAAGCGACTTACAATAAGTACATTCGACCAGGAAGACACAACCTTGAAGAAAACAGAATCATATAAGTACATCAGGTTTCATAGAGCCAAACATTTCAAGTGCTACTCAACTGGCTTTAGATAAGCCAGTCCTTTATTAGTATATAAGTGCTTTGTTAATAAATCTATCGCTCGAAGTGGAGTCGAAAGAGATGAGTTTTCAGTTTGCGCCGGAAGATGTGCAAGCTATCAGCTGTCCTGATTTCAATGGGGAGCTCATTCCACCATCTTGGAGCCAGGATAGCAAACCCACGTGTTTTTGCTGATGGGAACTTGGGTCCCCCTCGCAGCGAGGGTGCAGCGAGTCGTTTGGCTGATGCAGAGCGTAGTGCACGCGCTGGGGTGTACGGTTTAACCATGTCCTGGATGTAGGAAGGGCCAGATCCATTCGCAGCATGGTACGCAAGTACCAGTGTCTTGAAGTGGATTCTAGCAGTTACCGGAAGCCAGTGAAGGCAGCGGAGGAGCGGAGTGGTGTGGGAAAATTTAGGAAGGTTGAAGACCAGACGAGCCGCTGCATTCTGGGTGAGCTGCAGAGGTCGGATGGCACATGCAGGTAGACCAGCCAGGAGGGAGTTGCAGTAGTCTAGGCGTGAGATGACGAGAGCCTGGACCAGAACCTGCGTCGCTTTCTGTGTCAGCTGGGGACGTATCTTCCTGATGTTGTAAAGCGTGTATCTGCAGCAACGGGTTGTAGCAGCGATGTTTGCAGTGAAGGACAGGTTGTTATCTAGGGTCACACCCAGATTCCTTGCAGTCTGAGTCGGGGAAACAACTGAGGTGCCGATGTTGATTGTTAGGTCAAGAGTGGGACAATCTTTTCCCGGAAGGAAGAGCAGCTCAGTCTTGTCAAGGTTGAGCTTGAGGTTATGAGCAGACATCCACTGAGAGATGTCAGCTAGACAAGCAGAGATGCGTGCGACGACCTGGGTCTCTGAGCGGGGAAAGGACAGAATTAATTGGGTGTCGTCAGCGTAGCAGTGGTAAGAAAAACCATGCGGGCTAATGACTGATCCGAGCGAGTTTGTGTACAGGGAGAAGAGGAGGGGACCAAGAACAGAGCCCTGAGGGACCCCTGTAGTTAATTGACAAGGGTCGGACTCAGACCCTCTCCAAGTCACCCTGTAGGTACGGTCTTTGAGGTATGAGGTGAGGAGGGAAAGTGCAGAGCCTGAAACTCCAAGTTTTTGGAGAGTGCGAAGGAGGATCTGATGATTCACCGTGTCGAATGCAGCAGACAGGTCCAACAGGATGATGACAGAGGAGAGGGATGCAGTTTTGGCAGTGTGCAGTTCCTCCGTGACAGCAATGAGAGCAGTTTCTGTGGAGTGACCTGCCTTGAAACCAGACTGGTGCGGATCCAGAAGGTTGTTCTGATGGAGATAACAGGAGAGTTGTTTAAAGACAGCGCGTTCAAGTGATTTAGACAGGAACGGGAGGAGAGAGACAGGCCTGTAGTTTATAACATCTGACGGGTTGAGAGTGTCTCTTTCTCTTCCTGCCATCCCTCCATCCTCATATGCTCGTCTTCTGGGCCGCTGCATTCTATTTCCAGGCTTCAGTTCCTGTCCAGAGGGAGGGGTCATGGGAAAGGCCTTGTTATCACTGCTGGGACTCTCACAGCTTCTCTTCTTTCTTCCACCTTTCTCCAGCCAGCATTTTCTTACTATCTCCTTCTTCCTTTCTTTCATCTTCTCATTCAGTTTTTCTTTCTCCTTCCTTCCTTCCTTTCTTCCATGTTGCCCTCTCTCCAACTCTCTAGAAAGCCTACAGTCATTCATGTGATGATCATCAGGTCTCATACATTTTTGAGGAGGCACACACAAACAGGAAATGGTCCCAGTAATCTAAGAAGAAGCTCTTAAAAATCCAGCAGTCGCACGCACGCACGCACACACGCACGCACGCACGCACGCACGCACGCACGCACACACGCACGCACGCACGCACGCACGCACGCACACACACACACACACACACACACACACACACACATGCTTTGCCTCCCTGAGAACGGCTGTGAGTACCAGTAATATGGGGTTATGGATGCCGGCCTCTGGGACTCTGTGACTCCCGGTCGCACATGATGCCTGCAATCTGCCACCACACACAGGGATTCACCAACATATATAAAAGAGTCATTTTGTCATTGGCATTGTGTGGAATTGAAGTTATTTTGGTGTTTAAAAATGTGTTTGCATGTCCTGTAAACTTCCTATGCAGATTACAGATGTTAAAAGTGGCAGCAGCGGTTGTGCCATTGTTCTGCCTCCTATCAATCATTAACTGACAAAACTCAACCTCTTGTTTTTTTCTGCCTTTCTCACAGATTCCCAGTTTCCAATTGACATTTCCTCTGTGAAAAGGGACCATGACTTCTTGGACCGTGACCTGGTGGAGCCACTCTGTCGGTAAGCACAAACACACATGCTCAAACTGTATTTAACCCCCCAATGCGCATGCAACCCACCCTCAAAATCACAGATTCCTTCTGTCTCGTCCCCCTGGTTCTGCACTTGTCCCTGCGGCCTGGTGCTTCCCGCCGATCATTAGACGTCTGACCCCGACCCGTAATGAACCCCTCATCCCTGTCTCGTGCTCAGACACCCTGGGCTTTGATCTGGTCACCTCCCCTCCCCTCTGCCACGCTCTGATCTCCCATTCAAAGAGCAGAGACCCTCAGGGGGCCTAAACAGGAGGGGGCTGAGGGTAATATAGAAGGAGTGAGGGGATGCCAGTATATTCTACCAGATGGCTTTGAGTGTGTTTTTAAGTCTCTTTACACACCTATGTTCTTTTTGTTTTACATCTCCCATTCCCCCTCCACATCGAGTGTTCCCTGCTCGTAGCAGCATACCCCTTATTTTTCTCCCTCTTCCCCATTACCCCCGCCTCTCTAATGTTCTATGGTAGAAGAGGGTGTGGTAATTATGGTGTTAGTGATTCCTTAACGTCATATTGTGAGACAATATGCAGCAAAGCCCCTGAGAACTGCCTCAGAAGCTGTAAAACACACTCTTAATGAGCTCTCTCTTGATCGTGCATGACTCTTAAACACATTAAGGATTACATGCTGCTATATGCTTACAAGATGATGATGTGTACTGAGAGCATATCATTCTAAGTCTGTCTGGATATATTCAACAAGAAACAGTTGTTTGTACCATCATGCAGCAGAACTCCAGAGCAGGGATTGGAAGAGAGTGGTGATGGGTGACAGATGAAGGGAGTTAGGAGGGAAGTGGAGGGGGAGGAGCCAGCTGTGTTTCATGGGAGATACGTTGTTGAGGGTGAGGATCAGTCCCAGCGGAGTGATCCTAGAGAAGGAAAGGAAGGAGAAAAGGCAGTGTGGGAGAAATGGATAGAGAGAGCGTAATGAAAAGGACAGAAGTTAAAAGATTTAAAAGGAGACAGTGGTAATGATATGTGAGCAATAAGAGAGGGAAAATAGAAGACAGCTCATAAAGAAACAAAAACACAGCATCAGACCAAACATATATATATTTAAAAGCACGTTTAACTGACTGTTTGTTTATCTTGCAGACGGCTCAACACTCTGAACAAGTGTGCCTCCATGAAACTGGATGTCAGCCACCCCAAGAAGAAAGTAAGACATTTTATTTCAACTGTGAGCCTTAATCTTCTTAAAAACTTGTTTGACTGTAGTTTATCAGCAACCATAAATAGGACCATGTTTCTAGAATCATTATAGAACTAACTCCAGCGTGTTTACATTTGGTTCAGTTGGTTAGCGAGACTTCTGTCATTCAAACTGGATCACTGAAAAGTGTAGGTTAGTCCAAGGTTGTCCAAACAATGGACATATATGTATGGGATACTTTGTGACAGTGTCGAATAATGCTCTTCTCTAGATATTTCTGTCTACAAGTAGTGCTGATGACAAAAGATATTTAGATCTCCAAATGTTCACTACATATGACACGTTTGATTTATTTGTAGTTATTCCTAAATGGTCAAACAGGATTTCTTTAATGGTCAAGACAAAGAGAACAACAGTGAATTGTAAACCCATAGTTACTCTTAATCTGTGCTTTATGTTGCAATTTCTTGACCCTTTATACCTTTATCGTTCCATAGGGTGATGACTCTGATGAAGATGACCCGTTGGCTATCAGTAAAAGGTGGACGTTTGAGTGGAGCAGCCGACGTTGGTCTCGCCTGCATGACTTCCTGTTGGACAGCACTGATGAGAGCAGCCCGACAGGACAAGGGGAGGGTCTGCTGCACAGCACAGTGAGCAGTGAGAGTCTGCTGACAGACCTCAGCGAGCAGGAGATCACAGAGATCTCCTCTCTGCACAGCGAGGACTCCGCCTCCGCCTTGCCTGACTCTTTATCTATGGCATCTCTCTCCGCTTCCTACCAACCACCAAGGGATCTTTCGCACTACAACTCCCTGCCACTCAAGAGCAGCCGGCATGGGCAAGGAGGGCGGAGCAAAGCCAAGGAGTTTTTGCGTCGAATGGAATTAATGCGCACTTGGGGGCCGTCGACGAAGCGGAAAAGCTCAAATCGCAGGCCACCACTGGTGATCAGTGGGCCGGTGTTACATGGCGAGGAGCCTCACGCTCTGCATATGCTCCAGTGTACTCCCATCAGCCAACTGGAACACAGCCTTCAACAAACTGATGGTGAAACTTCCCCTGTCTCTCCTACCAGTGATTGTAAAGACCAATCCACAGTGAGTGTGAGCCCCAGCACTGAGGTGCCTGTTGGAAAGGAGTCTGTGTGTAGAAAACACCTCACTGGGAGCAAGAGAAGCAGCATGTATCTGGAGGATATGGAGCTGCCTTCTCAAGGTAAGAGGACTGAAGGGCAGAGCCAGTTTGGCAGAAACCAGTTCCGCTCTTATGAAAACCTCCTCGTTCACATCCCCAAAGACCACAAACCAGGCACCTTTCCAAAAGCTCTATCCATAGAGAGCCTGGTGCCGTCCCCCGATGATGGGAAGAATGGCCCCCAGACACATGCCCAAACGTCTCCATCCAGCAATGGCCTGGGGGGGCCCTGGTCTGGTAAACCCCTGTCCAAGCCCCCCTGCCCTGGAGCTCCGCGGGGCAGCAGGGTGAGTGTTTATGACAACGTCCCGGGATCACACCTTTACGCCAGCACAGGAGATCTGCTGGACTTTGAGAAAGAGGACAATCTGTTCCCTCACCTCGATGACATCATCCAGCATGTCAGCGGTTTGCAGCAAATAGTGGACCACTGGAGCCGCAGTGTGCTGCCTGAGGATGAGACAGGGGAGGGGGAGGAGGAAGGGGAAGGCAGGACCACACCAAGTGAGGGAGAGAGAGATGGCGTGTCCTTGAACGACACTGATTCAACAGGAACTAGCCGTGAGAGGCGGGACTCTGGAGTCGGGGCCTCCCTGACAAGACCACGGTTAGTAGCTATTCAGGAATAATGACAACTTATACAAAAATGGCCAAAACAATTATAATACGAACCAAGTTATGTATATCCCATGAATTAACATTATAAGGCCTTTACATTGACTGAATCATTCTGTGTCTCTAATTCTTTACTGATATTTTCTCCCCATCCCAGTTTACGATGGCCGAGTTTCAGAACCTCTGATCATCTCAACCAGCCAGCGTCTTCTCTGCAGATCAGCAGCCAATCAGCAGGCCAGCTCAGCCTGCTGCAGAAGTTCTCTTTGCTCCGCCTCACCGCCATCATGGAGAAATACTCAATGTCAAATAAACATGGCTGGACATGGTGGGTACACACTCTACCACACTCATCATCCATATGTTTCTCCACAATGTGGCTAGTCTGTGAGCTCATAGTTTATGCATTCATTCAACATTCAGAACATTTAAAATACATTAGACATGACGAAGCTGCTGAAACATTTGTGTACACTTATATAGACATTTTATTCATTGGGATAAACCCCTTGAGATGCACCATCTCGTTTTCAAGGGGGTCCCGACAATAGCAACAACTTACAGACATACATAAACAAAATGCAAAACATGACACACAAGACAAACCACATACAGTCTGTTAAGTGAAATTCAAGCAATGCACACAATCGTTACAATTTGAGACAGTCAAGCAAATCAGTTTCATCAATATCAGTTATAACAAGTAAAGACCAGTTGAAAATGAGATAACAATGCATGTTTAAATATACCCAATGATGCAAGAGATCTAATAGCAGCAGGTAAAGTATTCCAGTCAGTTCTGGGCAGACCGTTTGTTTCATTCCAACTAAGGAAGATATTCCCTATATTTTACAATTGCCTCTGTTATTTTAACTGCTTCTATTTATTAGCTGAAAAAGCACACTTTGCACCAACACCTCCACAAAAGCCAAAACACTTACTTAATCCACTGATTATGGCTGTTACAATGGGTTCCTACTTGATTAAAGGTGCCACTGTTGGTCAAAAGCTTCCTTTAGTTTCTCAGCCACACACTATAAGCCAAAAGTGGCAATGACCTACAAACACAGGCACATCCTTGTGTTGTTAATGAACACTCCGGTTTGTTTTTATTATCCCCGAGAGGGAAATTCTGTTGACAAGCATATACATGAAGAGAAAGATAATGAAAGCATAGGCTGCTCTTTCTCCGTCACACTTCAATAATTGTTTTCTGTCTATCGCTCCCAGGTCTGTACCCAAGTTTATGAAGCGCATGAAGGTGCCAGACTACAAAGAGAAGAGTGTGTTTGGCGTTCCCCTCATCATCCATGTCCAGCGCTGTGGGTTTCCGCTCCCCCTGTGTTTACAGCAGGCCCTCTGCCACCTCCGAACACACTGTCTGGACCAGGTTAGAGAGAAAAACAGCATTTACAAGAGTCTGTACACTTCCTCTCAGCATAGTGCTCATCAGTGGTGGAACTAACTAAGTACACACTAAAGTACTGTACTTACATGTTATCCTACCATACAATGTTCTGCTTAACTACATTTCTTAGGGAAATAAACATGTATAAACATTTGTCTTCACATTAATTAAAACATGAAATGAGCTTATACAATAAAATGCACTAAACTAGTAGTTTCAAATATCTTCAGCTTGTTACCCATCAACAAAGTAGTACCTGGTTGGCGGTAATTTACATTTCAAATATGATATTATGCAAAAAATGGTCTCTTGTATTTTCCATCTTCCTTGTTGGCTCTGAATAATTACTTTCTTTCCGTCTCAGGTGGGATTGTTCCGTAAATCTGGAGTGAAGTCTCGTATTCAGGCTCTGAGGCAGCAGTGCGAGCTGTCCCCCGACTCTGTGAACTACGAGGACCAGTCAGCTTACGACGTGGCCGACATGGTCAAACAGTTCTTCAGAGACTTGCCAGAGCCTCTGCTAACAAGCAAGCTGGGGGAAACCTTCCTGCATATTTACCAGTGTAAGTGGACTGTTCTGAGCTTTGATAAGAGTAACGGGTTGTTGCAGCTGTCGTCAGAATCACAAGACGTTATCATAAGATGTAACTGGGAAAGGTTGTTTTTTATTCATCTTGCCTTGGTGAAAATCTTTTTAGCAAACTGTATGTCATCTGTTTGAAATTATCCAAAATGTGATTGAATTTTTATTAGAGTGAAATCTATAAAATTCTGGACAACATTAGGCAAATCTGAAAGCACTACTGACTGTTTTCAGATGTATTGTTAGGAAATGTGCATACAGTATGAGCACAAAAACAGTACATCAAAGATTAGAAGTTGGCATTTGTGACTTATTCTTCAGTCCGTAATTCCTCCTCACTTCCTATTTTGTGTTTTCTTTAGATGTCCCAAAGGAGCAGAGGTTACAGGCGGTCAGGGCGGCCATTTTGCTAATGCCGGATGAAAGCAGGGAGGTTCTGCAGACGTTGCTCTACTTCCTGCGTGATGTCATTTCCTTGGTGGAGGAGAACCAGATGACGCCGATGAACTTGGCTGTTTGTCTGGGACCTTCGCTGTTCCACCTGAGCATACTGAAGAATGAGATGCTGTCACCAAGGTGCGTTCACCAAGAAGACACCGAAGAACTTCCACTGTGTTATTATTTTGAGAAACTTGGTTGACAACCTTCAAGAACTGGAGTAATGAAGCATGATGATTTACATTCTGTGTTATTTCTATACCTCAAGGTCAATCCAGAGGAAGTACACCACGGGCCGCCCCGATCAGAAAGACCTGAATGAGAATCTGGCAGCCACCCAGGGCCTGTCACACATGATCAATGAGTGCCATCGTCTCTTTCAGGTCAGGATTTATGATTTACAGCAGGGGTTGATAGCTAATATATAATCCAAATATGGCAGATTAATTGCTACATTTACGATTGTTTTCATAAGAGCGAAAAAATGATAAGTGACTGACAGAAGTTGAGCAATTCAGTGTGTTGAATACGGTATAATGCATGGCGGCGTCTTAATATGTGACACATAAATATGTAAAGAAGAGTGATATTACCACTGCCTAGTTATTATCATCAAAGGCCCTCAGTATAATTGGGTTTAATGATCTTATTTCTGAAACTGTATGCCATACTGCTCCGTGAGAGAAAACCTTTTCAAGGGCTGAGAAAAATACACTTGATAACAATTGAGTCTTGAGTTTAATGTGATTTTAGTTGTTATAAGAGCAAGAATGTTTGAACTGCATACAGTGTGTCATTCTTTCAAAACATAAAATTGAACAGTGTTGGAGTTTCTGGTAGGAAAATGATATTGTAAAGAAAAATAACAAGTGACGTTAAATTGTTCCACTACTGTAGAAAATCTGTAAATCTTTGTCGTCTCAGCACATAATGCTATTGCTCCAATGGAGGGTCTAAATCTGTTTAGAGTGCTTGAGCCTGAGCGGCTGTTGTGCGATGTGATGTGACTCACGTCCTCCGCCTTTTCCCCAGATCCCAGAGGAGATGGTGACCCAGTCTCGCAACTCCTACATGGAGGCTGAGCTGATGGTGCCCCCGCTGGAGGAACTGTGCAAGGCTCACATGGAGGAAGTGGATGAGGACGAGGAAGAGGAGGAAGAGGAGGGATCCTATCATGCACATATAGAAAAGCTGGTCCAGAACCTGCTGGAAGAGGCCAAAGATAAGAGCAAAGGCTGGGTGTCTCGCTCCAATAGTGACAATACAGAACTGGCAGTTAAAAAGGTATGTGATCATTGCATTTTCAAAATAGAATGGGATTTTGGAGGGGAAGGAGAGAAAAAAGGAAGAAAAATAAATATACAAAGAAAAAGTAATATTTTAGTCGATTTTTCTATTATTATATTTTCTCTTTTGAATACCTTGTGTAACACGGTCATTCAGTTCAGAAAGTTTTCCACTTCAAGCATAACTTAAGTGGAAGCCTGTTGTTTGACTGTTTTACTCAAGAAGTATATTGAGCCAAAATTATAGGGAAATTCCACTTTTTTAAAACACAGCTCTGTGCTTACATACTGTACATGTTAAAAGATATATACGATCAATTACGTTTGAGCTATTTTTGTAATCTGTCACATTAAATGTAACATTCATATTGTGTTTGTGTGTAAGGTGGGAGATGGTAATCCTCTGAGGCGGTGGCGAGTGTGTGTTGAGGTGTCTGCAGCTCCCACCGAGGTGCTGCAGCGGCTGCTAAGAGAGCGCCCCCTGTGGCAGGCTGAGCTGCAGCAGGAGAAGGTTCTGGAGACACTGGATAAACAGACAGACGTGTACCAGTACTCCTGCCACAACATGGCCCCTGTACCCAGCTGTGACTATGTGGTACTAAGGTGAGAATTACTGAATTTAAAATGTGCATGCTTTTTGTGATTTGGAATTATAGACCAACAAAATTGTTTTATTGTTCAAAACGACCTGCTCAAAAATTCCCTTAAATACATAAATCCTTATATGTATCATACCATACCGTGTAAAAAAGCTTGTACCATTGGTTGGTTTGATCATCGAAAGTAAATAAATTACTTATAAAGCTATAAGTCTTGTTTCAACCAAAAACACCAGAAATGAATAGTCCAGTTTTACAAATTTGGAAATGTTGTAAGTTCAGTATTTTGGTTTTGATCAGACAAAATTATGAAAATTCTTCTGTTTCTCATGTTTTATAGAACAACAATTTATTGGTAAATCAAGAAAATAATCTGCAGATTAGTTAACAATGAACATGATGTTAAGCTGCTTCCTGATAAGAATACATTACCCAACATGTCTCACAATCCCACATGAAATGTGTGTCTGCAATCACTTTTCTGTCTCTCCGCCCCCTCAGATCATGGCGTACAGACCTGTGTAAAGGCTCCTGTGCGCTGGTGTGTGTGTCTGTCGAACATGATGACAGCCCACGCATGGGAGCAGTGAGAGGGGTGGTGCTGGAGTCACAATACCTCCTTGAGCCCTGTGGAACTGGGAGGACCAGGCTCACACATATCTCCAGAGTGGATCTCAGGTGTGGGCGGACTTCAAGTGCCTTCAAGTGCTCATAGTCAGGCTTTTAACAAACATTGCATTGATTAACATGCTTTATTTTCTATTCTTGTCACAGGGGAAGATCTCCAGAATGGTACAACAAAGCATTTGGTGACATGTGTGTAAATGAGGCCCAGAGGATCCGCTCCTCTTTTCACCCGCCTGACCCAATGAGCCCAGAGCTGAAGACCTGAACCCCAGAAATCAAGCTCTATCTTGGGTCACACTGCCAGAGCAGCTGGGCCTGAGGACCAGTGAGGATGGGAATCATCACGGCAGAGGACTGGAGTGTCTTTTCACGCTGCTGAGCCACACTGAACTTAACTGTACCATAATGTATTTAGATACAGTCATTCTCACACAGAAAAGGGAGTGTTTCTGTCATGTATTCCAGTAATTATACAGAACAACATATCACTACTTATTTATATAATAAATAATGACTTTTGGTGCAATTCTTTTTTTGCCCAAAGAAGAAAACTCTGGTGTCTAATTCAAGATATGAAACAGCTCATTCGATTCTCTTTGAATAGCCATTGAAGTTTCATATAATTGGATCATAAACATTTGCATTATCAGGGAAATGAGAATGTGCACATAGTTAGTATTTCTTATATTTATTGCTCTGGGTTGTTCTTCCAAATCCTCATTTACTTATCCAATGTCTTGCCAAAAAAGATGGCCTAGAAAACATTAATTTCATACCGCAATAACTGATCTTATTGTGCATAACCTTTAATCCTACTTGAAGTAGAATACCTATATTTGTATTGATTTCTTTGAGAACTCCATCTTAACTCCATCTCTTTAAAATGCAACATTACATTACATGTTACTTGTTAGACCCTTTATCCAAAGCGACTTACATACTCAATACTGTGGGCAATCCCCACAGGAGCAATTTGGGGTGAAGTATCTTGCCCAGGGACACAACAACATGCTGACTGTAGTGGGGTTTGAACATGTGCTCCCCTGATCCAAATACCAACGCACTAATCCACTGCGCCACCCCCCCCCCAACATAGCCTGCCAGTGGAATATACAGTGCATTACTAATTGGATTGAATTTGATTGTTTCGTAACATTTTAAATTCTTGTGTTTTATTGAATAGACACAAAAAAGGAAATCCCCATTCACCCCTTATCTGCTTTTATCCAAAATAACATTTAACAAAAACTGTATGACTTACTAATGCACATTTGAGACTTAGGCTTGATTATGATCAACTGATGAATCCTAGTGCTCTGAAGAAAATCCCTGTCACTAGGAATGACCAGGACTAGTACAGTATGGTTGCATGTCAGCATTTTATTGTGAAAAGTGCAGTTGTTCAGGAAACACAGACACATGAGGGATCTGGATCACAGAAAGGGCAAACATCCATCAGGTCCATCATTGTGCAGTTATGGATACATTGTGTAAGACATCACTGTTATTTTAGTCCTGTCACTATTTTCAGTGTTAATATTATCTACATGTTATTTTAAATTTAAATATTGACATTATATCAATGTATATTGTATTACTTTTTATTTGCTGTCATGTTATACAATGTCTAAGACATTTGACCATTTCACTGCTTCTGGGAAGCATGTTTGAAATTGTGTGTGTGAGTGTGTGTTTGCATAGATGTGCCCGTGTATCTGCATTTTAGATATATATATACGATACAGCCTGTATTGTAAATACATTTGACGCTTTCTGTGCCAGCAGATAAAACACCATAGCTTTTCAGGGTCTTCCTATCATATTGATATGCTGAAATGTGAATTTTCCATACACCATCCTACTAAGCAATATCAGACTGAAGCTTGCTTCTTTGTTTTTAGCTGTAGGCGACGGCGTTGCTATGGTGTTGCTATGATACAATATCTCTACAGTGCCACCAAAATCCTGCGTGGATGCTGTTGGCTGGGGAACAGTTTGGCATGTGTGAGTGTTTGTAAATATGTGTGTATGAGAGAGACTAAATGAGTGATTGACTTCGACGTGAGCCCTCGGCTGTGTGGGAAGAGGCTCCAATCATAGCTGAGTAGCTGAGACCAGGGTGATTTATGCTTGGTTGTTTGTGACAGAAAACACAACAATTATTTTCTGAACAAAGAGAATAAAAAAAATCTAAGAATTAAACAGAAACATTGTCTTCTGTGTAAATGTTCTGCAGTCTATGATTTTAACAGCAAATACATGTACATCGCACAAAATATTGTCCTTGTTATGTGCTCTTTAGTCCATTGAGTGGTGCTGTTGCCCCACTGGATTCTGAAGGTCATGAAACACTGTGGAAAGTATGTCATGGTAAATGTTTTTTTAAAGATAACTAGTGTATGAAGATCATCAGGGGGTTCTCTCTGTTGAGATGTTCCCTTTTCTCCCTCTGCGTCCTTCCAATGGATGGATGTTAGAAACTACCAGCTCGGAATCAATACTCAATCCCATTTACCTACTTAGCCGTGTTAAATGGGGACTTTCACAGAGGACAGTGAAGGTGTTTTAACACACACTATGCTCACCTAAAGATAGGTGTCTGCTGTTTTTAAACAACACTGAAATGTGTGAAATATTGCTTTAACTTCCACCTCATTAAACATGTCAGTGATTTTATCTAGAAAGTAGGGCACACTGTTACAGCTCCTGAATATCAATGATTGTCTGCACTGTGGGTGTACTCTAGTTCCACTACTTCATGGAGTCTGACAAATGAGGAACACCATGTTGCAAATTACACTTTGAAAAAAAAGGATTACTGACAGGTTGAATCAAGCATTGATTTTTTTCCCAACCAAATCCACTTAATCCCGGAGAGGTAGATTTTCTAAGCAAATGTGGAAATGATGGAGATAAGGGCTGTGCAAAAGAAAGTGAAATTTGATTTGACATTTCTGGCTCTTAATGTTCACATACAATCCAGAGGGATTTATGAAATCCTCAATTTTGTTGTTTGTTTTTCAGACCGGGTGACCCTGGTAAAGGATTTGAGGGGGACATCTTCTGGAAAAAAACAAGAAGTGCATGTCTATCCAACCCAGTCTCACGGCTTTTCGTATTAATTAATTAAACATTAAAAGTCAGCCGATTTTACTATTGTCAGTTTCTGTTTGGAATAAAGCCATGGTTGTACAAACGAATCGCTGCAGTAGGCCTACTCAATTGATACTGAAGAGAACTTGTATATTGTCGAGTTATAGTAGGCCTAAACATTTCCCCCTCTTATTTCTAAGCGGAGTCCTCGAAAAGTGTAAGTAACTTTTAATTTTAAGATGTGTTTTTATGCCTGTGTTTTCAGAATTGACCCGAATAAAACCCGAAAATGATTAAATGCTAATCTCACAAGCCCAAAGGTAAACATGGCTGCCAAGTCAAACTGAGTTTTCAGGAGTTTTATTCTATATCATTTAACAGGCCTAACATTTGAGGCTGGAAACCCTTTGAATATTAAATGTAGGCTATACAAAATTCCACTGACATAGATACTCCCCTTATGTCCCTTCACTCAAAATGTCCAACGCTCATGCCATTTTCAAAAATGTTTTTAAATTGTGCCTAACCAAATATTACTTTTGCTATTTGTAATGCCTTTTTTAATAGGTTAGTTATTTTGTTAGTGTATTTGTCTAGTCTTAAAAAAAATCATGTTAAAACATACTTCACTCGGCAAGATAGTTTCTTGTCTGTGTTGTTCAGAGCATTGCATTACATTTAACAGGCCACCATAGTAGTTAATAGTTTGCTAATAAATATTTTGGTCTTTAAAATAAACTCTTATGCACCATATTTTAAACATATCTTTTAATTAAGAAAGACTAGCTCAAAGGGTTTCAATTAAATAGCACTTTAATGTATGATTCCTGAATGCAGAACATATACTTGAGCAAACTTTTCTATAGACTTTAGATATCACAAAACAAATCCGTTTTTATCTTGCTCTCCTTTTATTGTCCTTGTGTTTCTCTTCTATCACAGATATTAGAAAATTATTGTAGGAGTAATTTTGACCTGGCCTTGCTTATATAACTTTCTAATTAACAGACCAAAATAGCAGTTTTGGAAACAAGATATTTGATCTCCAATCATGATAGAGAACAACAAGATTACAACTATCTGTAGAACAGAATTGTGTAGTGGTAGACTTTGAATGTTTGTATTAATGTCATTGCTCTTTATCTGCAACACATTCACACTATAAAGCAGGACAGGGAGACAGGGAGAAACAGATGTATCTCCTTTGAGAATGGCTAGTCCACTGTCTTCTTTCAGACAACCATGATAAGGTCATTACTGAATCAATTATCCAATGAATGAATTATTGATGAGACCATGTTGCCAGTGGTGTGTACAGTCTTAAGTGTATGCTCTGGTATTGACATACAATAGCCAAGAGTATGCACCGTTAAAAATTAGGGAAGCATGTGTTTTAAACATTTTAAAAGAAGGGATATCAAAAAAACTGTCAGTTAATTTCAGTACAGGGTCGACAGCTGCAGCTTGTTAGTATTTAGATCTGTTTTTCAGCAAATGTGAATTCATCACTGCTGCACAGTCTGCTCCAGAGGAAAAAACAACCAAATGTTTTGCCATAATAAGCACAAATATCTGTGAAGATGTGGTACTTTGTTTTTAGTATTACATATGTACTTGAATTACCAAGGTCCCTAATCACATTTGTTACTGTCATAGCTGAGAAGTTGAGCATGACAATGGAACATTCTTTATAAAACTGTCTTTTAAATCCTTGTTTGTATGGAGGTGTTACACCAGCATAGAAACCCCCAGTGAATGAAAAACTGGACACTTGAATACATATTTGGGGTTATTATAACAAAATGTGGACGAGGGCATATTCAGTGCTCTTCATGTTAATATTTTTAGTTAGAGTTGGTTTCTGAAAAAACACTGCATGCCAGCAGTGGACACTTTTATCCAAATTGCTTCTGTAGTGCGATAGATAACTGATTTGTTACAGCATTTCATGGAACCCTTTTTCACAGCAGGGGTAGATTTGGACTTGTTATGGCAGTAAAAGAACAAAGGGAACTAATAACATTGAGGAGGGCTCCTTTCCTTTGACTGAAGGTGAACCATATCAGTGATTCAGCATGCATAAAACGATGACCCTGGAACAAGAAAAAGCAAATAGAAATTCAGCCATTATCCCGGTAACATCTGATTTTGGGACTGAATATGCTGCGAGAGAGGTCTGTTGGAGGTCGGAGCAAAATTGGGACCATTGCCTCAGAGTCTGTGCCTCTCGTGTATCACCGTTATTTGAGTTTATTATGCAACTGATTTAATTTGTTCAAATACAACTTTAATGTCCCCTTAATACACATAAAGGTTAGTTCAACAGTATACAAAACACATAAAATAACATTGAAAAGACTCATAACATAACATTGGCAGATATAATTAAACAGCAGATACAAAAGCAACACATTTCATTCTCAATAATCTTTACACAGCTATCTTTAAAAAGCCACTTACTGCCATTCTGAATATATAGTTATGATCCTCTTACCATCTGGTTGAACACATGTTTTGTCTGTTGAGGGAAAAATCCAGGTATCTAAAAGGTTCATATGTCCTTGCTCAAGCAATAAAGCAAAACATATTTATGATCTAAATTGTACATACTTGAAAACTGATTGATACAAAATGTTTTTGTTTCAAGCAAGAATCTGACTTTGAGAAATTAAAAACCCCCCAGTACAAATATATATTTGAATGGCACTCAGCTTTTTTCAAAGGTTGCCACATATTTATTTTTCAGAAAATCTGACACTTGTCGGATTTCTGTAATTGAAATGTACAAAGGATACACGAAAGGCACAGTCTGAGGTTAGAGCAGAGTGTGTCATTGCTCAGTTAGTCTGATTGTTGCTAGGAACTTTCACAATGTGCTATATATTTATAATTCAGTTGGAGTTTGTGTCTGGGCACCTGATGAATGAGTCCAATATTCACACTCTTTTAGCTCTGTCTCCATCAATTCCTGAGGGAAATATCTCGCCCTTTAGCTGCTAAATGCTCCCCTTTGTTCACCAGCTAGTTGAAAAGGACTGCACACTGACATATACCCAATGTCCAGACCAGGGGGAGCTTCTGTATCAGAAAAGCGACGCTTTCCTTCAAGTTGCTTCTTGCTCTCATTGGCCACCTGGTGGCAACTCTAGTGGTTACAAAAGAAGGCGGATTGGATACAAGTCTATCAGAAACTGTCTCTATTCTCACTTCATTAATACCTCAGTAAACATTTTTCTAATGAGTTTATGGTCTCAGTTACTAGTCTTCTTTAATACAGCAGTAGGTTCATTTAGGTAATTATGGTCCCATTTATAATGAAATATGTGATAAAGCAGAGTATGCTTGTGAACATTGTATTGACATCCGTGTTTTCAGATCTGGGTGCTGTGAGTGATTTTGTCTTACAACTCAACCCTTTCACATTGTGTTTTCAGCTCACGAAAGAAGGATTAAAATATTTAAGTTGCCTAAAAATATCTTATTCAATTGTACTTTACTCCTCCCTTCGGTGTCTCTGCTTGTTCCAAAAAAAGATGACAAACTTGAGGCCTCAAATGGGTGATACGTCCACTTCGTACATACAATATATGGTTCTCCTGATACCATATACACTACAATGCGTGTGTGTAAGGGCTTTAACTCTGACCTAAACATAACTTTGAATATGGAACACATTTTTGTTATACTGTTTAACAAAGATAGCTGTGAAGAACAACTTTATTCCACTGCCTCTAAAGCTATCACACTTTTGTATTGATTAAAATGTCCAAACAACTCATAGTAGATTCTGGTTGTGTTGTCCATATGGTTATGCAGTAATTCAATGTGACATATTTGATATCTTTGGAAATCCTGAGTAGAATTTCTAATATGATGTTCTGAGGGTTGGAACAATGCTTGACGGCATCATAATTGACTCATCAGGGGGTTGAGGGTCTTGGGGTTGAAGAGATTGAGCCATACTGGATAATTGTCATGTTTTCTGACAATAGAAGGGCCGATGCAGCTAACAAGATGTTATTGTTCACTGTTCTCATAGGGTACACATTTGCAGAGCTGGCCTTGCAAACTCGATAAACACTGTACAGTACAAACTGAGGGGCCTTTTTCATCTCAGTTGGGTTATTCAAGACCCCTAACCCAAACCCTGTTCAGGAGCCCTGCATTTCTGGGCAGTCAAAGAGCCAAGACCTTGATCCCAGGTTGTGACCCCTGTCAAAGAACTGGCTCCTTCATCTCAGCCTTCCAGACCAAATAGAGTGTTACTACGAACCACTGCCTCATTTTGGATAATGAAAATGAGGTTGGGGAAAGTTTGTCTATTAAAAATATTTACTATTGGGACATTTTGTTCCTTTCCATCCCTTATTTCTGCACATTTTCCTTGATAAAGAAATACAAGAAGCGTGTTTAAACCTTCATCACTGCACACTTCTGAATTCATCCAGAGGGGCTTTGAAAGGGATTCATAAGAGCAAAGATGGTCTAATCTTCTTAAACTCACGAAGAAGTGTGTAATCCTTAAAACATGACAATGACCAATATTGAGGTTATGAGATTTTAGAAGGATGACATTATTTTCTCTTGCGCTCTTTCCTTCATACTGATGCAGAGGCACTCCTTTTATCTTTTAAACTTTAATAAGCTAGTGTCCTTTGAGGATTGTCTTCAGCAATTCCTCCAGTATAAGAGCAACCGAGTGAATGCACCTGTTTGTTGAAAGCATTTAGTCCCAAGGTTGCGGAGGATCTAAGTAAAGAAGCCAATAAGAAAATCCGGTCATAATGACCTCAGTGAGGATATAAATTATTTTAGACGAAAAGTGGATGGAAAATAATTGTTAACATGGAGATATTTTTAACACCATTAATGTTGTTTCAATAGCTTTCAAGATTGTAGTTGTATTGATCTCTGCACATTTTATTATTCATTCTGCCTCGCTTCAGTATACAGACAGCAAAGGACAAGAACATTACCCAAATTCCACTCTACCCTATTGGGAAAATTAGATTTAGTTCAAAGGCTGAAAATATGTCTGAAAATAATTATTCGAAATATAATTCAGCCACAGGGCTTTTGTGTATCTACTACAGTCTGTGTTTAAAAATGATAATTGGTCAATTATCATTTGGAAACTGAGGCATTCGATTCAATGCTGTTTTGATCAAATTGTTATTTTTGTAGAAAATCTCTTCACTAAATAACACAGCAGCTTAATTTGACACATTGCATGCAAACACAAAGCAGGTTTTCCTGTTATACCGGCTCTGTAATATTTCTTTCTATCTCTATCAGTCTCTTTCTTGTAACACACGAACACGGACACACCGGAGTGCACATGGATGCACACCCAGGCACAGCAATCTTGATGATGACTAACATCCGTCTGTGAAAACAGGAAGTTATTACCTCTGTTTTCATGACTATCTGAGGTCATCCTTCCATACATCAACAGGTCTGCTTTTGTATTGTTCCTAATAGCATAGACAGAGATCTGGAAACAGAATTGAAACATCTAAAATGAAAACCTTTACCCTGATACCCTGCTGCTCATATCAAGTGTGATCATCAGTCATTCAAAGGATAACAGCTGACAGAAGAGACTTGTCAAACCAAATCTTACCAAAACCACGATGAGGAAAATAAATAGCCATGAAATAAACAGCATTTTCTTCAGTATGCATTGCTCAAACCCTCTCTGACAGACGTCACCTCTGCTGCTCTCTCTCAGCCTGATCCACAGTGAGTCCCGGTCTCTTCTGAAGCTCCAGCTCTCTGATCATCGGCCCACACATGGCGTGGGCTCTACACCTCCACACATCTCTTCAAAAGTGCAGTGAAACAGAGAGGAAAATGACTGCCTGCCCAGAAGTACTGCACTTCTACTGAAGGTGAGGGAGGGGTAAGAATAGAACAATGTTAGCTCTTTTACCCAATCACAAGCCAGATCCCGGTTAAGACCTCTCTGTCTCCTAAAGAAGTCTTTTGTGGAATCATGACAAAGCTGCAGGAGCAGGCCTTTGTCTGAAAACAAAGGGGAGTGTGTTTGTGTGTGAGAGAGTGCTATTGTGGTTTTGTGTGTGTGTGTGTGTGTGTGTGTGTGTGTGTACCCACATCTGCGCACCAGAGAGCAAGATAGCATGTGTTAGATTGGAATTGCTTCTATGAGTGTGAGGAAAGTGCAAGTGTGCATATGACAGAGTGCATGTTTGATTGTCTCCTTCATTTCCTTTGTGCTGTTTAAGTTAAAAAAAAAAAAAATGATATGGCCCCTGCTCATCTGTAAGATCCTCAAATAATCTCAAATGTGCACCTGTGCCAAATGTGACTCGCTCACACACAGCCAGTAAATGGGACTCCCATGTCACCCCCACCCTCTCACCCCCTGCCAACGGTCAGCATCTCAAGAAAAAATGGGAAGCGAGACATCAAAGAGACTGGCATCAATGACGATATGAAAACACACTCAGCCAGACGAATCAGCCTGTAAAGTCGCTTTGCTAATGGGAATCCTACCCAGCAGCTGTGTCCTGTTGAAAGAACACATGGAGTGTGAAACAGGCTTATACAGGTAGTGAACCAGTAGCCTCGGTCTGTGCAGCCACCAGGGGATATTGTAGGTGTGTGAGTGAGCATGTGTGTGTGACAGACACCTGCTGGACATTTGAGTCAACTAGCCTAGGATGAGAGCATGACATTAAACATTTTATTAAGAAGGCATATGTCCGTGTGTGCTGCTAGTTTTCAGGCTGAAGGAAACCACATTTAGCTGAAAGTGCATTTCTGCCATACAAATATATTCTACATTAGTGCCTGTAAGAAAGGATTTGTAGGACTAGGTTTGTTGGGGCAGTTTTTCTGTCAAATGTTGGACTACAATGTGAGTTATTGGCACGCCTCCTCTTCAACTCGTCAACTTCTGGACTCAGTCTATCACTCTGCCTTGAGATTTATTACCAGGTACCCATGATTGCATTTTATATGACAGGGTTTGATGGTCTTCTCTCAAGAGAAACATGATACTAATCTGTAATTTAATCTATAAAGCCCTTGCTGGAAAATTATAAAATGACCTTTAAGAATTGCTCACTCAGATGGGTTTTATCAGGCTCTTACGACTGGCTCTTGCTTCTTGTTCAACTAGGTCCAAACTGTTTTTATATTATTATAGTTCACCAAAAAAACACAGCACCTGCAAATAATCAATTTGAGAAATTTGATTTACATTACTGTATTTTACGTTTAATTATTTTAATCTGCCTATCTACCCTTATTGTAAAAGTTGAAATGGCTTTATTATTGAATTATTGCCTCTTCTCTGTTATAGCCTATATCTCTTTTATTGTTTTGCCTTTCCCTTCTTCGCTTAATAAGGGTCACGAGGAGGGTGAAGAAGAGAGGTGGTGATGTAAGAAGGTGTGTGCAAAAAGTGAAAATGACTGCAGAGAAGAGAGGTGAGGACATTGGAAAAAGAAGAGGAGAGGTGAGAAAGCACACAACAGCTCTCCTGAGATGAGTGTCAGGAGAGCGTACCTGTGACGCTTAATGAGGAAACAGAGGTACCAGAGTTGAACAGAGACAGCGAGAAGTGGGACAGATGGATGGCTTCTGAATATATAAACAGCCTCTGTCTGGAAGCCAAACGTCCTAAATTGCATCTGAATTTCTGTTAAAAGTATATATTGCTGTACATTTATTTTTCTGTTTTCAGGTGTTCTTCACTATTCTAGATTAAAATCTCCAACGCAAAACATTCACACATAAAAAAAACGATTAAAAAACACCCAGTTGTTAAGGTGGTGCTTTGCTGTGTAGCCCATGCATGGATGGCTCCATGTTATTCTGCTTCAGCATCCTACCAGAAAGTTCCCCAGTGCGCATGTGTGGCTAGTACAGCGCGCTGCCGCAAACAGGGGGCGTCAACATGGCGATCTCTCCTCGACGACCGCACTGACTGCAACCTGCCAATGAGAGAGAGACAGAGAGAGGAGAGAGAAAGAAGCGTAGGCTACCATTCTGTCAAACCTCCATCCCTTTTTCCCCCAGCCTTATGAATCCCTACACATTTTCAGGAGGATAGGGTGAATTAAGAGTTGTTTTTTTTAAACGTCGCGCTCCTTTTGTTTTTCCTGCGCAGTGGATGTTTTTTTGCAGCAGCAGACGCTGGTAGAGCAGTTGTGAGAGACAGCGGCGACCGCTCCTCTCCTCCCTGTTTCCAAGGGGAAATGTCGAGCGAGAAGCCGGTTTCAGTACCACCGGGCTCTGCTTCTTCGCTCACGGACACAGATTCCCATCCTCCGCCGGGCTCCTCCGTGCAGACGCCGCAGCAGCAGCAGCAGTTCGCCGCGGGCGCTGGCTCCGGCGCCACCGGGGAAAGGATGGTGTCTTCAGCCGGCACTATGGTCCTCCCGGCCGGGGTGATCAACCCCGCTGTCCCGATCAGGAATATCCAGATGAAATTCGCCGTGTTGGTGGGCCTGATCCAGGTCGGGGAGGTTAGCAACAGGGACATCGTGGAGACAGTGCTGAACCTGGTGAGTGCAAACAGCACCAAACTGTAAGAAAACACGGAAAGGCAGCCATAGAGCACAGAGGAATCACGGTGTCCTAACCCGCTATGTTTTATTTACGATGCTTCACTCCCGTGGTTGTGTGGCTTTCAGAGGATGATGTCATTTGTTTGTTCGGAGGATGAATGTGGAGTGTTTCTTTTCTGCAGATAAAAAGATACATACATAAGTCTGTGTGTTGGAGGTTAAATAGGCTGAAGCTGTATTATTGTAAAACCCAGCGGAGCTGAATGAAGCATGTGACCCCACCAAGGCATGAAGGGTAGTTTAATATCCTGGCATTGTTGACTAAATGACCCGTTTGCGGTGCAATGAGCTTAACACATTTGCAGTCAAAGTAATGAATAGGGGAAAGTGTATGTATGCAGGCTATTCTCCTGACCCCGATATGTACCCTGAAGTGATGCATAGGCAGGTTGTAACACACGGCGAATCGTTACAACGTTGCGTACAACATCGAGACAAACTGGATTATTTAATTAAACTAAAGAGGGTAATCATGCAGTTTTATCGAGCTCCGAAACTAAATCAATCCATACCGGACAAAGGCCGACTAGCATTATGCTATCCATCGACATATGTGTGCATGAGAATGGCTTACAATTATGCATAGGCCTATTGTTGAAGGCAGGCCACTGCATCGTGTGCGCAAAGCAGTGATGTATCTATCTGTGAGACGGCCAGGGCTTTATATTGCTGTGCCTCCAACAGCGATAATTTTATCTATGGATCAGATACGTTGCCACCCCCTTCTATCTTTGCCCCTCCATCGGAGGTAGTGTCTGCGATGTTGGGCCTATCCTACACATAAGGATTGAATCCAGCTGGAGGTTTTAACATGACTGGTGTTACCTGTTCCGAAACATAGGCTATGAGAAAAATGCACAGCAGACGTAGGTCCGGAGGACCAATGCGTTAGGAGGATATAGGACGTGTGTGCTGCATGCTGCCAGGCTGTTTCCCTGCTCCATGCATCAGGCAATGGCGTGCACTGCATGATATTAAATATCTGCCATGAGGAGGGGGGCTCTGATCAGTATTCATTCTCTTTTGAGGAGGAAGAAGAATAATGTAGATATAATGTATCACCTGATTTCAGTGCAGTGCTTTCTTGAGGTTGACTATTTCAGGGTTTCATGTAGCCAGTGGCCTATTTACTCAATGGATGCTCGTGGCAGGACAGCCTACATCTGGGCTAAACCATTTCCTCTCATTCAGAAGAGAGAGTCCAGATTCAGATCGCCTCTCATCTCCCAATCGATTATTGGTACTACACAGAAGAGCAGGGGGGCTTTGCTGGCTCACTCCAACCTTGTCTCCTTCCCTTAGAACCCCCCTGGCTGCACACAGGCTGATAACCATCCATCCTGTTCCTCTACCTCCTCCTTTACTCTGGAGGAGCTGAGGAGGGAGATGCTGCCTGCATAGACCGGCCTGGCAGGGCAGCGCCATGCATTTAAAAGCAGGTGGAGAGGAGGAGGCGGAGGAGGAGGAGAGGGGGTTGAGGGAGGGTGGGGGAGGAGAAGAGCGAGAGTGGAGGAGGATGAGGTGGTAGGATGCTGCAGTGGCTATGTGCTCAGAAATCACCAGCTGATGCAGCGGAAGAGAAAAGGACTCTGGTTTGGTCCACATCAGATCAGTGAAAGCTCATCAGAGCATTCAACTGAAATGCACCACCTTTTACATAAGTACCTGCGTTAGGCCCACACTTTATTTATGAATGCTGGGCTGATGCATTAACACACAAAGGCCTGACACCCTGACAAATGAAAGCACTATGTGTTGTCCATACCAAGCTTTACTTGCTAAATCCTGAATTGTACAATCAGTTGTGGTTGCAAGACTGCCAATAGCTAAGCCTGTTAGGGAATTCTATTGCCCAGCTCCTTAATTAAAAGAGTTGAAACAAAGAGGTGTGGAGGCAGGAACCTCAGTGGTCATGCTGCTGGTACAATGAGTCCACTGTGACCCAAGAGCTGATCCATTATTCCAGTCAATGTGGGAGACCACGGCAGCCACATTCACCGTCCACTGTGGCTGTATTGATCAGATCCCACTGCGGCTTGGGTGAACAGATGGCTTGTCGGCTGAATCAGATATGCTCCCTTCTCTATACGGCATGATGCTGGCCTTTTGCCATGTGATGAACTGTCTCTAGAAAGAAAGAAAGAAAGAGGAGAGAGAAGACAATAATAATCAACTCTACCCAGAACACTGGCTGTACTGATGCTGATACAGCGGCAACACACTGATCATCACTGCTGCCACTAACACAGAGCATGTTGTAGATGGTACATGCCGTGCACACATGCAATATAGAAACACTTACATTGTGTGTGTGTGTGTGGGCTGCTTGTGGCTAGGTGCTCAGTTATTATCATCAACAAGGCATCACAGTTGTCAAGGCAACAATGCTCTTTGACTGCCTGCCTCCAGACGCTCGACCACCTGGTGTTGCTTTCCACTTCCAGAACTTCTGTCACAGCATTTCTCTCTATATCTCGCATGCTCTTTCTTTGTCTCTCCACCCCCCAATATGAGCTCATATCTAGTATTAAACTGCCACCACAAGCTAAACACTATTGGAATACTGAAAAAAGATTTACAATCGGTATGAGCAAACTCTGAGTGAGATCATCTGTGAATAATATATATGCCACCATGCATTTTAACGCTCCTTGCTCATTGGAGTCTCTGCATACTGAAGGGATGAACACCTAGATACAGTATTCTCTACATTTGTGTGAAAAGCACGTTGGAACTGACTACAACATCTCCCATAAATGTTCAGCTGGGGTACGCCATGGACGCCGGTTATATTGAGCCTCTCATTCATATTTTCCCTTTTTAAATGTGTCACTCTGCATTGAAGTATTAGGATGTATTTAAAGCCTATATGGTCCATCAATTATACATCTTAGGGGTCATTAGATGATAAACCGGACTGGGGAGCAAAACAAACTCGTTTTGCACTTCAAAATGTGCCCCTAAAATATCCAGTTTTCCAGAATAGTCCTCTGTTGACCGATATAATTCATGACATTCAATAGGACAGGATACATGCATTATGCTGGATCCATTTACTTGTTGTATCCTCCCCTTAGAAGTCACTGCTTTCTTTCCCGCCCTACACTGGCTGTTCTATAGATTGAAACCCCCCATTTTTTGTTAATGGTACACCACTTCCACCCCAGGGTGTGTTTATTCGCTTTGACTATGTTGTGATGTTCTATATTTGAAGAAGCCAGGTAAGGAGGAATGTTTGTTGACAGAAGGGGGAGAGGGCTGACATGTAATCCACCTGAACTGTCCCATCATATCTTTATTTGAAGAATTGAGAAATATATTTTCAAAATGCATCTACAGGCAGATCTGTCAGTCTTGCCTTAGTGCGACACCAGCAGTGCTTATTTATAGGCAGCTTTATTTAGTTGTTAAGCTTTTTTTGGGATCAAAATGGAGAGTTTGTCTAGATAGAAAAAGATTGGTGACACTCTGTCTAACTCTTGCTTTGTATTTCCCTTTCACCTTCCTTATTGGTTAGATGCAATGTCTTCTGGCAATGTCAACCCCCACCTGAGCCCCCTTTAGCGCTCCCATTGATGGTCTGTTTGCAAACATCTAATTATTTACTATTACTTCAATCACTAAGGTCACCTGATGCCGAGACCACAGCCAGCAGTCTGACACACACACCAAAATAAAAAACACCTCCACTCACTCAGATGTTCACATGTCGACATTCAGACACAAAGCAGACACACACACACACACATACAGTGGCACAACCTTTTTCTACCCAATTATGTTTCTCTTTTTTGAAGGCCATAAACTCTTTGAAATTAAAATGAAGACAAGAGGGGAAGAAAATGAGGTCAGAATTAGAAAAAAAACGTGATTCAATGTTTTGTGTTTACACTGCTTGACTCTACCTCAAGTGCAGTGACACACAGTGGCATGCTGAATAATACTTCACAGATCTTTTGAAGGGATAGGACATCTTATTTAAAATCTTATTATTTGACATGTATGTTGCCCTGAGGTGTTGTGAACCTCCCGGTGCAAAATTGAACTTCAGTGTTTTCCATGTTTGCCCTGTGGCGGCACAGTCCGGGCAGAGGCTGATCATTTCCCTGCAGAACTGTAATCGGCTTGCATGGCCGTGCAGGCGATAACAATGCGTCATTGTGTGCTCACATAGCCATGAAGATGACTCTCATGACAAACATCCCACCAATACACTTAAATGGTCTAATAAAATACATCTTTTGCATGAATAAGATATTTCTATTGGAAATAAGCTGTTTTTGTAATGTTTAACTTCAAAGGGTTTTTGTTATGGGACATTTAGTACATGCTGGGTAGTACTGTTGATATGGCTTACAATTGAATTTGCTATGTGAGCATTCTACTTTATTGTGGTCATGGTTTTGTATTATTGCCATCAATAACTGAGACTGTTGGAGATGACGGGCTGTATGTCACACAGCAGCTCTGCAGGGTCTCTGAAAGGAACTGCCACTATGCAAAGAGGATGTTTTTGGTTCATCCTTTTGTGCTTGGGTTGATAAACATATTTAAGAGTGATGTATTAATATGAGTAATCGCCCTTTTTTTCATATTGAATCTGATTCTTATTAGTGGACTGTTTGAAATGCTGTAGAGGCTGGTCGAGATCATTGAAATAATTAAGGTAACCCAGATAACCAGACCAAAGTCAGAAGACAACGTAGGGCTATTATTATGCAGGAAACTATTGTTTTTATTAACCGTTTCGTGCAGTGGTTCTCAACTGGTCAGGCCTCGGGACCCACTTGTTCCTTTGTCAATAAATCGCGACCCGACATTTTGAACCACTGAAATCTATTCAACAAAAAATCGTGCTGTAATATATACGCTTTTCAGCCAACAATATGAATTAAAGTGAAGTACAGTGCATATATCCCTTCACAGAACTAAATTAAGCTTTTAAACAAGGTTTAATGAGATGATGCAATCAAAGCTGAACTGTATCATTTAAAGACTTTTTTATTTATTTTTTCTTCACTCACACACCCTCTCGAAACGGGTCGTTTGCGGAGAACCACTGGTTTAGTGCATATATTGGCAGAGTCCATCTCTTTAAATATCTTACCTTCCTACTCTTCATATTCAGTTTACTGTCACATAACAAGTAGAAAGCTTTGGAAAAAGCTAATACAAGGGATGTTTTGTGTAAAACATTACTGTAACTTTTAAACATCCATCCATCCATCTTCTCCCGCTTATCCGTGGTCGGGTCGCGGGGGTAGCAGTTCCAGCAGAGAGCCCCAAACTTTCTTTTCCCTGGCGACATCAACCAGCTCTGACTGGGGGATCCAAGGCGCTCCCAGGCCAGCGAAGAGATATAATCCCTCCACCTTTTAAACAATGATCAAAAAAGTTGCAGTTATTACAATGAATCAACTTCACCAGCTCTACATGTAATATTAGTTTTACTCCCTCTTCTGTACAGCAGAGCTGCTCGTGAATCCTCCTGTAGTCGTGAAAGGAAAGGGAACATTAGCCTCAGGCTGATGCTGCAGCAAAGAAGAAAAGTATTTAGAGAAGCCATTCAATGTTAAGACAAGAAATGTCTCGGAAAGAGGATTCACATTTTGTCTGTACCAAGTGTTTTGCAGGCCTCTGTAAGATGCTTATTTTTGGGAAAGATTAGCTGCCCTATTGCTGCAGAGAAGCTTAGTCACGTTGTGCCTGGGGGCTACAGCCAGAGTGCAACGTTAGCTTACGAAAACAACTGCGCTGGTGCTGACCAGAGAAACTAAATAGAAAAATAGAGGATGTCACTTTAATGGCATGAACACACACTCCATGCCAGTCTCTCCTTCTGTCTCAAATAAACATACATGCTGCTGAAGAGGTAGAGGACAGAGGGTGTGGCTTCCTCTGCAAGGTCATGAATGACTTTGCTATCTGTCACGCAGCAGGGTTGTCCTGACCCCTGGCTGAGCCGGAGAGAAACAGGGAGGTAGGAACAGATGATTGGAGGAGGCAGCTCATCTTCCTGAGAGAGGAAGTAAGATGGTACACTAAAGGGACGGAAATGAAAGTTTCAGAGGGGAAAATTGGAAAGCTTGTGATTGTCCTTCATGTCCTCTTTTCTTCTGGAGTGCAGCAGTAGGTCCAGCTTAATGGTGTTCTGCAGGGGGCTGATGAGTTCCGGCCCCCCTGTGGAGCCTTATCACGCTGCGTGTATCAATGCTCTCTCCTCTCCTCTGCTCCTGGTGATAGAGGAGTGAAATAAAGTCCCATGGGCCTGGGTAAATGGAGTGCTTGCACACTTTTTACATAAAGCACACAGCCTGTTAAGGGATACCTTGACATTTGAGTTTAATTGGCCATTTTTTAAAATCAGCCTCTTGTCACATGCACTGTAGGATTAAACTCTGGCTTGTTAGCATGTTTAGCATCCCGTTGTCAATGAGGAGTCCACGCTCTGAGGCATGAACACATCTTGAAACATTTTCACTTTGTGACAAATATCTGAGGATAGAGGAATAACCAATTCAAAATGTAAATGCAGAGTTATCACTAAAACCGCAGCTCCCAATCCTCTTACTAACAAGATCCTCCATAATGATCTGCTTCAGAGCCAAATGAACCTTTATAAGCTGTAATGCTGATTCTTCCTGGTTTTATTATAATTTCCATTTCATGTTTTAGCTTAAGTCATGACACCATTTGGTTTAAGTCTAATTTTTACATGTTAAGGCTAAAACGTTGGCCTTTTCCCCGTCTTACACCACCTAAATTCCGCTCCACTTCTCTAAATTCTTCCTCATCCCTTGTTAGCTGCTATTTCCAGATGCTGGGATTTTTTACAGACATAAGCCACATCTGTTTTTTATGTGAGAACACCTTTTGGGAATCGGCAGAACACAGCAGAAAATGTACCATCCTTGCTTAACAACACCTTTTGTGAGTTCTCGGTCGCTTCCTTTGTCTCTCCATTCTTCATCTCCTCCCAGCACATCCATCTCCCTAACCCCTCGCTGTAATCTTCTCCCTGGTCGGGGTGAAGCGACTGGTGGATGAATGTGGATGATCCCTATTGTGAGGAGGTAATGGAGCTGTCTGCAGCGCCATTCCTCTCCGCTTCCTTTTGTCCATTCACTTCCACTCATCTTTACCACTTTTCAAGCCGAGAGAGCCTGGAGGGAGTCTATATGCTGTTAACCTTACATATGTCTAGCATACTGAAGCCATACTTTTCTAAGGGTAGAGTTAAGATGAGGACGCAGGGAGGTGACTGAAGGAACGCTGCTATTTAACTATATCATTTTTTTATATTTCATGACCTTGCTTTTTTTGTCCTGTAGCTGCGATGGCATTTTAAATCTCATTGTCATACAAATATTTTGTGTTTTTATCTTTTGACATGCAAAACATGACATGGTCTTTTCGAAGTGCTGTAACAATTTAGTTTGCATTGACGCAGGCAACCCTTCAGACGTCAGAAATCTATAATAAATACATTTCACTGGTCTGCTGCAAGTGTGGATATTATGAATTAAACATACATTTCACATGAAAGCATGTGCTCATTGCCAACTGCAGATCTATTCATGTAAATGTAGTGTTACATTTTCACGGATTTCATTTTCAATTGCAGGGATTTCATTATTAATCTAAACTTTTTTTCAATTAAACTTGTAATAATTGTACTCACTGATTTTGAAAAATGCCTGGATATTTGTATAGACACTGTTAATACATCTTCAGGTGGTGAGTAGCCTACTTGTGCTTGACAAACAAAAATAACACAACATATTTAAAGAGTTGTCAATAACAGGGTCGTTTTTCAAAATGATAAAGGCACATGGAACGTAAATATTGTTTTCTGGCATCACTTGGTATGAGGGGGCAGCGCCCGTTACCCGGACAAAACCCTGGTTACATAACAATAACAAAACTAAAGCATGACATATTTGACCCTATTTATTTACCCCCCAAAAATCCATAAAGAAGTAAAATATATTGTGACTAAAGCCTGAAGTAATATCGGTGTTTCCTCTGTTTAACAGTGAACATTTTTAAACAAGTGTTTCTTGCATTTGTGAAACTTTAACCAGCTGTTTCCTCATTGCATAAAAAAACAACTATAAATTGGTTACCAAATATTCATAGCCATTTATTTGATTCATTTTCTGTTATTTTAATATGCCTAATCAATTATTTATATTCATACAAGGGCTATGGAAGCTTGCGCTCCTAATTATTCTTGTTTTCTTCCTTTTGCTCCTTATTTCCACACTATTGTGTCTGGCTGGTTCTATTGTGTCTGGCTCTTTTGTGTTTTTTTTTCCTAAAATGAAATATGTGTGAGTGTGTATGTGTGTGTGATTGTTGGGAGGGGGGTTGTGGGTGTCATTTCTATAGAATGTTTCTAACGGCACATTTGGATCAAACACGCTTTTGAAACATGTTTTTTGCAGCACTGTGCGCATCTGTTTGTGTGTATTTCTGTGTGTGTGTGTGTTTCAGTCTGGTATTTCGACAATGCGCTAATCTCCACAATATAACAAGCTGCTTTATTTGCTGGTGTTTGTTGCGCTGGTGTGTGTGCCCCCAACATCCCAGAGTTGATAAATGAGTGTTCCTGCGAAACCCTTGCTTTAGTCTCATACACCTTCATCTGCACATTTTCTCTGGCAGCAAGCACATTCACACCAACACACACATACAAAATGCACACACAAAACCCACACTGCTCCCTTCTTCTTGTAGCCCACATCATTGCCTGGCAGCGGTGATTTTATATTCATGCTGGCCTACTTCGCCTTTCTCCCATGGCTCCTAAAAGACACACAGACACACACACCCATTGCTCCACTGTGAAGTAGAGCTAACTGTGTAGCTATTTATCACGCTGCATGCAGCTGGACGAAGGTTGCAAACTTTGTGGTGTGTGTCATTTCAGTATTCATGAACTACCCTTAATGTTGTTTTAGTCCTTACACATCCAGCATCTCCCTCCTATGCCCACACCCTTGCAGCATGATAAACAGTGTCATTTTAAACCACATTATACTGGTTACTACCCGCTATCAAACCAAAACATGTTTTACTTTAGTTAATTATTGCTGTATCTGTATTCTTCCCTGAACAGGACTGCATGTTCTCTCCATGAAACAGACTTTATCCAGTGAATGCAGATGAGAGCTACAATCCCAAAAATAATTTCATCTAATAAATCCACTTCAGTAATGACAGAGAGCTGTAGATGAAGGCGGGGGTTAAACAAGGATTTTGAAGCTTTCAGATGGGGATTTTTCATAAGACTGAACAGCTCGATAAGATAAAGGCCTCACCTTAGTAATCATTTGAACACGCCAAAAAACGAGTTAAATAGACCAGCTCAATATGCTGCTTTATTGTGTCCTTTTTCTGTTGTCACTGCAGCAGCATTGGTTTTAGCATTCGTAATAAAGTGAGGTCCATGTCGGTAAGGGAAATAAAAACAGGTTCCTATTGTGAATGTCTTAAAAAACACATTTGGTTTGAGCTTTGAATGTCATTTAGGAGTATCGACTGCAAAATAAAGGCATTTTCTGTAACTCATAAACCTTACTCTTTCTTTTATCCAGTGACTACATTAGTTTTAAAATGACAAGGTGGCTATTGATTGAGTGGCTACTTCCCGATGTGAAATAACTTCTCACCGGAGGCAGGGAAAAACAAGTGAAATGGAAGAGAAACACTCCAGATTGACTTAAACAGATACAGTAGTATACAGTGCAGCGACATTCACTGAATCATTTATTTGCGTAATTCAAGGGAAGAAAGCTAAACTGTTTATATTTCCCCACAAATACACCACAATAGAGGCTTTGTGAGGATGTACTTAGGCACAGCAGTGCTTCGGGCTAAATGCTGACACTCACATTCCAACAAGCTCACAATTAGAACTGCAGCTGGACTATGTGGAGCATATCAAATGTAAGTTATTTCTGAGTAAGAGATTTTTGACTAATAATGATTAGTTATGTCATAAAGACTGATTCATTAAAAAAAGGCAGATAAACAACAGCAGGGACAAGTACAATAATGGCGCGTTTCCACTGCAGCGGGGTAGCCCCGTTTAAGCGTCCCTAAGCGTCCTCGCTCAGGCCTCGGGCTGCCTCGCTGGCCGTCCGAGGCCGTGGCGCATTTCCATTACAGTTTAGGACCTGGGGTAGCAACGCAGTGTAGGCGGGGCGATCGGCTTGTTTTTGTTCACATTTCGAGTTGTTCCGTCGAGCTCCCGCTGGATTTGATCATCCCCAATGAGATGTAGGAACGTCGTCACCTCCTCGGTCGACCACGGTGTGCTTTTCTTATTAGACGTAGCCATTTTTGTAGCTCATCCGTTTACAAAATGCTGTTTATAAAAATGCTGCAAGCTTGCTTCTAAATATATATGCGACGCTAGGGATGAACTCGCGCGCGATCTCTTGTGACGATTCTCTCTGACCAATCAGCAGTCGAGAGTGTTGACGTCACTAGTTCAGCCCTGGCCCTGGTCTGAGGGAACCACGATTTTATGAGGCCGGAAAAAGAGGGAAAAAGTACCCGCTGGCCGGTACTAGGCTATATGGAAACGCCACCAAAAACCGGCCTGGCCGCTTGAGGACGGTTAAGGACGCTTAAACGGGGCTACCCGCTGCAGTGGAAACGCGCCATAAGTTCCGAAATAGCAGGCGTCAAAATGACAAAACATTTCAATCGTAAAAAAGACAACACCTAAGCTACAGTATATCAGCATGTTAAGATATCCAAAATCGAAGACATCCAGTGTCGCATCACAGTATCGATACTGCCGAGCGCTTATGACAATGCTAACTTGCTAATGCTAATCAGGGTATCGCTGTTCAACATTTTAGTTTAGTCTGCAAGCTTCTTACCATGTTTATTAATTAGCACTAGCATTAGTTTTGCGGGTCTTTGGCCATGCTGTAAGTTGCTACGATTTGTTGGCCTGATTCACGTATGCACTTTCTACATGAAGCAGATAATGAAATAATAAACTGATCTTAGCCTTTAGCTTCTCTGCACTGATATCAGGATTGAGGCCCTGTAACCTCATGCATAGTTTTGCATCACCTCTCCTGCCAGCACTTTCACACTCAGAGACGCTGGTGGATGGAGGTGGAGGAAGAGCTTTGGCAGCCAACACCAGGCAGTGGTGACTCACTGTTTTTTTGACCCCTCCCGCCTCTTCTCCACATCATCCACACTGCTCCCCCCCCCCCTCAACCCCCACACGGCTCCGGATACATTAGGTTGAAAAACTGAATCTGAATGCAGAGACACACACTCCTGTAATGAAAGCTAATATGGATCCGGACAGCTCTCGTGTATAGTCCTGTGTTTAGTTGTGTTACCACAGGGGTCACCTGTGGAGAGTTTTTAGTTTAAAAACAATGCACTAATTGAGTCTTTGCTTAAGTTGCCATTGCTGTTATATATCATGCTTATTTTGTGTATATATATTTTGATATTTTATCCTTGCTTGCCTCAAGGACTGGATCTGCACAGGGAGTCTTTTTGCCTCTGCACTTAATATTTATGATTTATGCTCCGTCTCTATTCGTTCTTTAGTACCCACTCAACATTTGTACCCCTCCCACAGGGTTATTCTCTCCCTGATATTATTTTTGACTATGCAAGAGTACTTCACATTCTTCTTAAATCTTATTCTCGCAATCCACTTGAAATCAAATGTTTTTTTCTCTCTGTTTGGTATGAGCTCTCAAAGCTGTGAGTGCACACTGGCAATGGGCTGTGATATTCGATATTGGACTTTGTGTTGATATGACCTTTCCATAGGATATTGTTTGTTTCTTTTGCTAGGGAATTTGAACATTTGACATCGTTTATGCTTTTCTTTTACAGAAGCACCTTGATACAATTCCTCACTTACAACATGTCATACTATTTTTGTGATTTGTTTTATTTGAAAGTGTTATATTATTTACAGGAATTGGACTGGAAGTGAAATTGGCCTTTTGAAACACAACTGAAGGAGAAAGGCGTTTGCCATTTAACTTTCATAACCTCACTAGTTTGTCTACATCTTGTGATCGGTAATGTGTATTTCAGTTCCTCATCTGCCTTGTGCATTATATATATTTCTTGCAGAAGTGAAGCATTGGACCTTAACATCAATCTCATCATTCAGAGTTTCATCTTTCATTGCAGTTGCAGCTAAGTTTCCCTCGGCTCATATCTATTGGCTCCATTAGTATCCATGAAAATATCCTCCAGGATGAAGGCAATATTTGTAAATGATTCCACTGTAATGGAAGCTATGAGATAAAGTATTCATGTATTAGATCCCTTAAGGGTATGCAAATAAGGCAAACTTCCCCGTGTAAAACCAGAAGGAGCTGATGTGAAAATATGGTTTATGTAAAAATATTGCATTGGTCCAAATATGCTAAACACCGAGTCTTTACTGATCACTGCAAATGCAAAATTCAAATAGTTCCCTTGAAAGGTTTTACTTCCGAAGCACATGCTAACGACTGTTGCTACGCTGTTACTGCTGTGTCTGCATTACTTCAAACAGCATGAGCTTCAAACAGCACATCCTCACCACTGTCCACTGTGGAAAGTCTGAAGTAAAGCTGATGCAGTGATGTAGCCCGTAGCACAGAAACATCTGGACAGAGAGGAAGCTGTCTCTGATTCCTTGAACCTATCGTTATAATATAAACCCTTTTCATGTAAATGTTATACAAAGTGATATGATAAGAGCTACAGCTGTATGGGTATCTGTGTTTCTTTCGCTCAGAATAACATTCTCTGGTTGCCTCATTGACTTGTGATTATCCTGTGTGTATGTGTGTGGTCTTTTTGCACAATAACAGAACATCATGCTCCACTAACCCTTCCAACCCTACTTTGGAGGTGGGTGTGCTTTTGCATGTGTGTGGGTCATTCCCAAGCCTGTCTTATGATGATGGATTACTGAGACTCATTGGAGCTGCTTGCTGCTGCTCTTATCCTCCATCAGCTGTGGCTTATTGGAACAGTGCTCTCCATTGTTGTGGTGGATGGTGAACTTGTGCATAGCTGTGTGTTTGTGAGTACGTGCATTCACACATCATTTTAACAGCACATAACCTCAACCAAACCAAACAAACAGATTACAAATCCTGAATTACCCCCCAGCCTGGTTGAGTCAGGTCTGCAGGGCTTGTCTGCTGACCTTTGAACTTAGCATCAGCTAGTCCACACCTGCTGCTTCATTACATATGTGACCTGCTCTATCGAAATCAGTCGCATTGACCCGAAGACACATTTTGAGTTGTATACACTGTTGGAAAGAGGAGATTCCTAGCGTTCTAATGATATCAGGATTGTTGTTGTTCTCCAAATATTAAGCGAAATATGTCACATTATATAATGACTGTTACAGAGTCATCATTTTGAGAAAAAGGCCTTCAAAGTTTTCTCTTCTCTTGAATCCATCAATCTGATTGATTATTAGTGGAGTAAATGATCAAAATACTACGGAGGGAAGATATTTTCGTTGGAGGGGAAGTTCGCGAGTGTGTGTACTTGTGTGTGTGCCTTGCATGGCCTCAGATCTACTTCATATAGTAAACAAATCTCTTCACTCAGGTATTTTTCCACAGGCCCTGAAAACTGCAGTCATTAAACCGCTCTTAAAAAAGAATAATTTAGATGCTTCAGTAATGAACAATTAGAGGCCCATATCAAACCTGCCATTTCTAGGTAAAATCATTGAAAAAGTTGTTTTTCAACAGTTGAGTAATTTCTTGTATTTACTGTTTTGATGTGTTCCAGTCAGGCTTTCGTCCAAACCACAGCACTGAGACTGCTCTTGTAAAGGTCTTTAATGACATCCACTTAAACACAGACAGTGGCAGAACTTCAGTGTTAGTATTATTAGATCTCAGTGCTGCGTTTGACACTGTTGACCACAACATATTACTCGACCGACTAGAAAACTGGGTGGGACTTTCGGAAACAGTTCGAAATTGGTTTGAATCCTACTTAAAGGACAGAAACAACTTTGTTTCTATAGGTAAATACACATCTGAGTTGACAAATATGACATGTGGGGTTCCTCAAGGCTCCATCTTGGGGCCTCTTCTCTTTAACATCTACATGCTACCACTGGCTCAGATAATGAAGAACAACAAAATAAGTTACCATAGCTATGCAGATGACACACAAATTTACGTAACAATTTCACCAGGAGACTATGCTCCAATTCAAACACTGAGTAAGTGCATTGAACAAATCAATGACTGGATGTGTCAGAACTTTCTCCAATTAAACAAAGATAAAACTGAGGTAATGGTTTTTGGAGCCAAGGCAGAACGTATAAAAGTTAGCGCTGAGCTTCAGTGTGCAATGTTCAAAACAACAGATAAAGCCAGAAGTCTAGGTGTAGTCATGGACTCTGACCTGAGTTTCAACAGTCACATTAAAACTGTTACTAAATCAGCCTACTATCACCTAAAGAATATATCTAGGATTAAAAGACTAATGTCACAGCAGGATTTGGAAAAACTTGTCCATGCTTTTATCTTCAGTAGACTCGACTACTGCAATGGTGTCTTCACAGGTCTCACTAAAAAATCTATTAGGAAGCTGCAGCTAATTCAGAACGCTGCTGCTCGAGTCCTCACTAACACTAAGAAAGTGGATCACATCACTCCAGTTCTGAAGTCTTTACACTGGCTTCCTGTGTGTCAAAGAATAGATTTCAAAATACTGCTGCTGGTTTATAAAGCACTGAATGGTTTAGGCCCAAAATAAATTTCTGACCTCCTGCTAAATTATGAACCATCCAGATCTCTCAGGTCTTCAGGGACTGGTCAGCTTTCTGTCCCCAGAGTCAGAACTAAACATGGTAAAGCAGCGTTCAGTTATTATGCTCCAAATATCTGGAACAAACTCCCAGAAACCTGCAGGTCCGCTGCAACTCTTACTACTTTTAAATCCAGGCTGAAGACTTTTCTTTTTGTCGCTGCTTTTAATTGAACTATTCATATCTTAGACTGCACTGTAACTTTTATCCATGTACTTTTTTCTTTTAATGTTTAATTGCACTGTAACTTTTATCCATGTATTTTTTCTTTTAATGTTTATTTTATTAGCTTTTCTTTTTAATGACTGATTTTAAATGCCATTTTCTTAATCTCTTTCATTTTTTGTAAAGCACTTTGAATTGCCTTGTGTTGAAAAGTGCTATATAAATAAACTTGCCTTGCCTTGCCTTACTGTGTATACGTGTGTGTGTGTGTGTGTGTGTAATTTTGCATTTGTGTGTATTGTGTTTGTTTCCCGGGGAAAACACTCACGAGAAACACCGGCTGTTGTTATGCCTGCTGTGACGTTAAGTTACTCCGTTCTCCGCTTGTAATTATGCCGTTACAAGCTTCAAAGTTATATTTATCATCTGAATTTGCCGAAACAAGTTTAATATTCTGAAAGCCAAGACTTTGTTTAATTTAAATCAAATGAAAACAAACTGTAACGGACCCTGCCGTGTTATCTATGATTACTATACGCTTACATTCATAATTTCAGCCGGAGGGAGGGGGGCGGCGCTGCGGAAGAGCAGATGGCAAGTGAGAGGTGCCTGTCTTCGTCCCTTTACAAGCTTAAAAAATGTATTTATCGTGTGATTTTGGAAATAAAAGTTTCATATTCTGAAAGCCAAGACTTTGTTTGTTTAAAATCAAACAAAACACTCGAACCCCGAAAAAATAGTTTTTTACGTAAATCCACATATATTTTGAAATGAGCCGTTGCGACTTCCGACTGATTTCGATAGAGCGGGTCACATATTATAAAGCATTACTTTAGCAATATGCAACGTTTCTGTCTATTAGGAAACTGTATAAATCACAGAGTCAAAGCAGCTGGAGCACATCGAGGGAAAACACTGAAAACCTTTCTATGATCTCGTTTCTCAAATATTAACTCAGCGATGTATAGCCCTACGCATATCTCCTGGGAAATGATATTAACCCCTTACCAAAGTGATATAGTGCAAACTCTTGAGAAACCATTCTCCTTAATTCAAGCCAGTGTAGCATCGAATGACTTAAAAGTGATTCCTTTATAGTAAAATAGTTACATCGTTTAGCTCATGGCTCACAGTTACACTCTACTGTCTACTTTCTCTCTGATAAGCCCAGTGAGAGGTTGGCAACATGCAGGATGCCCTGTAGGACTTCACTTCCTGTCATCTTCCTTTGAGGCGAGTCAGGAGACAAGGTGCGAACGCCTTGTTAAAGTACCGAAACTCAGCCTTGAGTCCTTTCTTCTTCAGCTCCCGTGACACATGAGGATGCCCTCGTTGCTGCCTGTCTCGAGGAAAGAAAATGAAAAGAGGAAAATTGAGTTGTCCTTTAAAGGATGTGCTTTTTCCAAGTCGAAGACAGCAAAAATACAACCTCAAGACACCATCTCAACACCCCCGTTCTACACCTTATGTCTTCTTTCTCCGTGTCCGCTGGAACTCAATAGTAGGTCTCATTTCTTTCATGCTGTCCATTCAATCGTGCCCTCTCAATCACCACCTCTCCTTGATGCTTTTTTCACCCTGCCTCTCAGTTTTTCTCTAAGCTTTTACTTATTTTTCTCTCTCTTTGTGCCTTGACTCTGCACTCACTGTAGCACAATGTTCCTCTAGACATCTTTGACGCACGGGGATAGAAATTGCCTTTGGTCCTTTTTTATTAAAGCACAAGTCTTGAGGTCTTAACGCATACATGATCACAGTTTCTGGACAAGTAAGGCCCAAGCATTCCCATAAGAGAGGGTAGGTTTTACCTTTCTACTATAGCTTTTAGATTTGTTCTGAATCGATTTGGATGTTTTAAGTGTTGATTTCAGGATCACAAAGTGGAGACCTGCAAACATTTGATTTGTTGACATACTACGTAAAGTGGTGATTCTGGAGAGTGTTGTTATATAATGTTGGCAGAATTAGGAAATCAGTGTTTCCCCTAGGTTTACTGCTTTGGGGAGGTGCTGCTTGAGTGGTGGGGTGGGGGGGGGGGGGGGGGGGGGGGGAGCAGAGTGAGGAGCTGTGGACTATTGTTATTGATTAATGCATCAGTGTTTCTTAGGGTCAAAAACACTAAACTCACAACTTAAAATGAAAGCGTTTTGTTTATTTAATAAACGAGCACATGTTCAATGTGGAAAGTGACAGTAGATATAGATTAATTGCAATTTGGTGCTATATACATATACATATATATATATAAAAAAACATTATAAAAATGTAAACACCTTGAATTTCAGGGGGGGGGGCGGGGCTCCATTGGCGGGGTAGTGGCTTACCACTACCACTTCCCATGCTTTGTATGCTTATTATTTACAGTCCTGTATATTACTTTCTTTGGTTTGATTTGACTGGAAAGCACCCAACTGACACTTGACAGCACTAGATGAGCTGCACAGATTTGAAAAGGCTATATGGTTATGTTGCATAAAGAAGACTGTCAATTTATTCATGAGAAAGTGCAGTGGATCATTATTATTTGAGCTGGGAGGCATGATTCTCAGCAATTCTCAAACACATACTTTCTGTCTCTACATTTAAATGCTAAGTCTTTTTTTTCAAGGGAATATACATAACATTTAAATTCAAATCACCAACCCTCTCAAGGTTGAAACATGTAAGTAATATGCTTTTAAGGAGACATTTTGAATCCAGATCAACACCAACATCTGAGGTTAATTGACTCACAGACTGGTGTCCTTCAAATATATTAGAGATCTATGTATGTGTTTTTGCTGACAGACAAAAAATACCTACAAGGCCAAAACACAACCCTCTTGGTGTAATGTCACATGTTTGTTTATTTGGTATTATAAACATGTTATATTGTTTAGAATTTATGACCAACTATTTATTCTGACTGCCGTATTTTCTGTTCCAATATGATACAAATAAATATGGGTTTTTATGCAGATGTTCTGATGCTGTTGCTCATCTAGCTTTTGTTTTTTTAAGAGAAAAAAAAACATTTTGTTTTGTCTGTTTCCCAATAGCATGTGAAAAGGCTTATTGCTAGATTCGTTACTAAGCCTCTTTGGCCAATCAGGTGGCAGACATTTTAAACTGCAGTTGGATGAAGTCAGAGTTGTGATCACTTGGCTGTGATCCTCAGACCCAGTAGTGTGTACGTGTGTTTTCTGACCTGGATTTCTTTCTGAGAATATCCGCCGTGAACAGTATGGCTCTATTTGTTGCTGCAGTGCACACACACAGTGCAGCTCTCACAGATTGGGATGTCCAAGTCGTTTTTTTTTTGCTGTCACAGATTTTCAGCCCTTGAAAAAATATTGACGGTATTAAAACAAGAATGAATACAGATGCAGTCTAAACTGTAAGAATGTTGCAACCCAGCGAAGCATTTCTTTCTACTGTAGCTTATCCTCCGTGGTGTATCTGTTAGCAGAGGAGGAGCTGTCCGTTGTGCTGAAAACACTCTGCTGTATTTATCTGCGTCTATCCGTCATTTCTCTCAGCTTTCCCAAGGCAAGCATTCACGCACACCATTGCTGTAGCTGTGCATTTCCCTTCTGCCCTGTTTGAGACGTATGGCCTTGCAGTCTCCTTTGATCTCTTCCTCTTTGCTTTTCTATTTCTCTCTCCTTCTTATCTGCTCTGTGTAAAGCTCCTTCGCCTCCCACTCCAGTAAAAATACTTTTCACTTTTTTTATTTACACGCTGCTAATATGCTAATGAACTGGTGTCTCATTATTATTATTATTGGATTATTTTGGGAAGATTTTCTGCATCCCTCCAGTTTTCTCACTTGTCCTCTTTCTCAACTCCTTCCTCTTTTGTGCTGTCATTCATGTGAATCGCTGCAACGAGTGTTAGTGACGAACTGAGGAGCGAGAGTGTATGTGCCAATGACTAAGACCTACAAGGCTTTTGGCAATGAATTGTTTAAAAGGCTGTTGCCCTTTGAATGCTGTGTACGTGTGTGTTGGGGTTGGCTGAGTTGTATCTAGTGTGTGCAAGCCTTGGTGTGCATGTGTCTGTATGTGTGTGTACAGCAGTGACGTGCGGTGAGGTTCATGGCTGGTGAGGCACTGACTCTTTCAGAGTCAGATTTACAAATATCATATTTTGACCATAATCGACATATTCGGTTATTTTCAAAAGCTTTTTTAGTCTGATGCTTCGATTCATTTTAAACAGACTGTTCAACAAAAGGATACCCACAATCTAAATATTGGATTGTTCTTTCTTAGTAAGAACCAATTTTCATTACCAATGTGGTTTTACCTTGACTTGAAGATGAAGTCCATGCTTTCCTTCCGGACAACAATCTCTATTACTTTTTTGTAAAAGTCCTCCTTATCTTCCTCTAGTTTCAAAAGTCTAGTTTGTTGTTTGCGTCGCGTCTACCGCCATGGTCTACCCCGTCCCTGCGTAGAATAACAGTAGCAACAAGAACCTGTGGGCTCACTTGCGGGGGCCCCTTCAGTGCGGCAGAGGTTATGGCTGCCTCCCCTGGTGCTTTTTTCATTGCCGTTGTATGATGAGACCAGCGAGCCTAAATATCATATATACGTGAAATAAGTTATTTAGAGACTATGGATGGCGAGGATAAATGTAATAAAGGGATCTACAAACATTACATTGGTGACATATAGTGAGATGGTGCAGGCATGCGCTTAGGGCCTGCTTTTCAGACAGTTTCTGTGAGGTGACGCATTTTGAGGTGAGGCAGAGCTCATCTGTGCCTCACCTCACCACACAGTAACTGGCTTGAGCGCGCTCACAAAATAAGTGCCCGCGTTAAATTAGTGCCCGCGCTCCAGCCAGTTACTGTGGGCTTACGTGAGGCAGAGCTCGTCCCTGCCTCACTTCTCATCGCTACCCGTAGTTGTAGCGGAGGAGCTCTGCAAATTTGCTGATTTTGACTATAAAAAGCGATTGGAATCATACATAAATCACATTTACAAGTTACAACACAGATCAGTGGAGACATTGTATTATTATTACTATTTAGTTTTTCTTTAGTTGTTTTTTCCGTTACATTGGAGTATGACAGGTGAGGCTCTGCCTCCCCTGCCTCCCCTGACTGCACGTCGCTGGTGTACAGTATGTTTTAAGCTTGCACTTGACAAGCTTTGAGTCAGATGTTGGAGGCGGGAGAAGAACTGGTCTGCAGAGAACTGGAGACTATTATAGAGACAGATCACAGCAGGTCTTACTGTCTTATCTCGGCTTGTCTCACTCGTCCTCTTTTATCCAGCTTTCCCTCTTTGGTTTCTGGGAGGGTTAATAAAAACTGACAAGCCATTACATGGGAGCGTTCAATAGCTGTCTTTGATGTATGCTCAGACTCATATTCATTGCTATTTGTGTGGGAATGTTGCCCAGAGTACAGCTTTTGGAACTGAAAACACAATTCTATGCATTTTGAATCGAATGAAACTGCAAGGCGTGCAGTTGTTTGCTATATTGGAGGTAGAAGCACCTTGATTGGAATTGTTCACCTTCACCGCTCCGCGCCCTTGACAGGATTACACCAGCTGATTGAAAAGCAGCCTTTGTTGCCTGAGGACCACAATATTTGTACATACATGACTTTTCCCGTATGATAAATTAAGCCTTGAAATAGTGCACAATATAATACCTAATTTTTCATTTAGTAACTCATGGCTCATAAAATGAACATGTATGGATAGCAATGAATCTGGCTTCTAAATTACGTATCAATCAATGTGTCAAACAATCTGCAATTAAGCTCATAGTATAAATTACTAAGAGCTTTAACAACTTACATTGATGGCCACATATGATTAATTCTGAAGCTTTTGCAGAATCACTGTTATCCTTATTTTATGTACTAATGTCAAACAATATTATTTTTACACTCTATAGCTTTGAAGTTTCTTTGTACTATAGGTGCTTGTAGTTAAAATAAATTGGTCTAAACTTATAAACTGAACAAACCAACAATATCATCCGTCAGAGAAAACCTGATCTAAGAGTACACTCTAAATGAAATGCCTCGTAACCAAATCTTATCTCATTTTCTCCCATCATCCTGTGAGAGTGTGTGAAAGAAGTGAGAGGCATGAAGACAGGTTGATGTCAAAGTAGGACGTGTGGTTGCTGCATGGAGCTGCTGTTAGTGGCTGACGAATCAGCTCGTAATGTTCTGCCAATGGCAATCTCCTGCTGGGGAAAAAAGACAGCATGCATACAAAAAATGCAATATTCATGTTGTGCAGCTTGCTTTAGTTTTTGTTGGCCTGCTTTTTGTCTTCTTGATGTTGCTTATGAGAAGGGGGGAGATACAAGGAGGTTCTCTACAGACCCATCAGTCTCTCATTGAGGGTAGTCGGAAGAAGATCTGTCAGTTTCCCATGATCCATTACGTTTTTCTTCCACATATTCTGGCAAACTAAGGCTGGGGAAAAACACATTTCCTGACAAGTTTTGACATGTGGAAAAATCTACAGATATTTGTAAAATAGGGAGGCACCGGATCAGAAAACCAGATCACAAATCCAAAGATGAATGTGTTCCTCAGTGTGTGTTGCTACGAGTTAATGCTAGCTAGCATTATACAATGCTAATAATGACAATACTTACATACTGTGTTGTTAACCAGTATGTTTGATGATGTTCAGCATGCTAACATATGCTGATAGGAATAAACAAATTGCAACTGAGGTTGATGGGAATGTTTTTTTTTACTGTTTATGTGACTCATTGTAGTTATGGCAGACTTCCTTCACATCTCAAATGACGGAGTGGTTTGTTTGGTGTCATATTTTACTATTTATCTATTTAATGTCACTGAAGGGGACTTTACTGCCTTAAGGGATCTGTATTCACACGGTTTTGTAGTTTGTCTGGCAGACCAAACAAATGCGCCTATGTCACTTTATGGTGATGTTGTGACTCAAAGTAGCTAGCTACTTAAAAGAATAATGGATTGCAGAAACATTGATCGACAGCTTCATGAGATTACACGTCCACGAAGATTTGGGCAAAGCATTTCGAATTGAATCCAATGTCAATTAGAGTGCAGTATGTATCCTCCCATAAATACATAATGCGACTCTGTTCTTTTGTCATTGTTACGGCAGGGAAAAGTAGGTGTAGTCTAGATCAAACATTTCTTATGAAGTGCTGGTATTTTGACATTTTATTACACACACACGGACACACACACTAGGGCTGAACGATTAATCGATTTTAAATAGAAATCGCGATTTTAAATAGAAATCGCGATTTTAAATAGAAATCGCGATTTTAAATAGAAATCGCGATTTTAAATGATGTATATGTATATTTATATGATTATCATATCGCAAAGCCTGCAATTTTTTTTTAAAACTTTTTTTTTTTTTTAAACTTTTTTAAAACTTTTGTTTTATTCTTGTGTGTCAGTCATCCACACCAATCAGAAGTGCTGTGCTCCACATGTACCAGCCATTGTTAATCAATCAGAAGTAGCCCAGGATAGAAGGTGAATGACAGATTGATCCAATCACCTGCCAAGTATTTCTGAAAGTGCCTGCCCTTTCCAAATGGCTTCCAATGGAGCTTTAGATGGTTTGGTGAAACAAACCATCTGGGTCAGGTTAGTAATGCTCCATCACATGTTTCTATTACGGCCCGTCCACACAGCGGCGTGCGTTGAAGCTTTCAACGCTTCTGCCCATTCACTTTGAATGGGGTGACGTCACTTTTAGCCGAACTGCATTTTGGGAAGCGACGTGGAGCGTTGCTGGCGTTGCTCGCTTCAAAAGTTGAGCAATGTTCAACTTTTGACGCCTCGACGGAGGCGTCAGCCAATCGAATTATATGCCAGTACAAGCTCTAGCCAATCAAACCGCGTGCTTGTGTGTCTGGGGCGGGAGATTCATGTGATTGGTTGTTGGTCGAGTGTCAGACACGCCCACCGGCAAGCGTCAACGCACGCCGCTGTGTGGACGGGCCGTTACAGGGTGAATCTTAAACTGAAGCTTGACTTTAAAGCAACCCAACGGAAGTTTCATGTAAGTTTAGTTTTTTCACTCGTAGCTCGGGCTGCGGGGGTGCTAGAGACGGGAGCACGTTGATACGACCTTCCTAGCCGGAGATATGGCCGCATTTTACAATAAACTTCCTTTGGGTCGCTTAAAAACAAATATCGCAATTCGAATCGCAATCACAATATCTGTCAGAAAAATCGCAATTAGATTTTATTTCCCAAAATCGTGCAGCCCTAACACACACACACACACACACACACACACACACACACACACACACACACACACACACACACACACACACACACACACACACACACACACACACACACACACACACACACACACACACACACACACACACACGCACGGATTGCTAGTGCTGGCCCAAACCGGCCTTTTACCCCCACTGTGGATTTACATAATCACTGTATTCTTGCAGTGACTGAAGTGTGTGTGTCTGTGTGTCTGTGTGTGTGTGTGTGTGTGTGTGTGTTGTAAAATAGTTTTTCCTTCCGAGTATCTCTTAAAAATGATCTCTGCAGCATACTTCTCTCTCTCTTTCTCCCTCCCTGTCAGGTCTAAGCCAAAAGCCCCACACTTCATACGTGACAGCTCCACACACTCATGGCTGATAATGTTTATTTTGCTGAGTCGTGCAGGCAGGTGTGTGTGTGTGTGTGTGTGTGTGTGTGTGTGTGTGTGTGTGTGTGTGTGTGTGTGTGTGTGTGTGTGTGTGTGTGTGTGTGTGTGTGTGTGTGTGTGTGTGTGTGTGTGTGTTGACTGTGTGATTGTGACATTGTCACTCAGAAGGGGTTTCATGAGCGGGGGCTGTGTGTTGTCCCATCTGCCATCTGTGCAGACACTGGTACAAAGGCCCATGGGAAATGCAGTCCGGGGGGCTCCCCCTCCTCCTTCCTCTGAGTCTGCAGGCTACAGTCAGTCAACATGTCACTGTGGATCAAATCACAGGAAGACACACATGTTGTCCTTTTTCACTGCAACTCCTCAAACCCAACTTTCACTTTCTTCGATCACTTACTCTTTCTATCACAGTTAATAACCCAGAGCTACAACTCATTCTGTTGTTATTATTATCATCCATTAATCTAGTTATTCATTATGGGGATTATTTCATTTTGATATCGTAAAATAAAAACGATATCCATCATGAAGTCCCAGAGCGTAATATGTTTTCCGATTGCTTGTTTTGTTCGACCCAAACATATCCAATCATATCAAACAAACAGACGCAATCTGCATATGTGAGAAGCTGTGGTACCCATGATGACGTATTTAAAATGTGCCTGTTTGTCTGAGAATAAATGTAAAGATAAGTATAAACTTATGTTATGAATTCATTAACTCATTTATAAGAAACTGTAGCCAGCAGATGTTTTCCATAACAAATGTAGTTATAATTGATTATTTTATATGTAAAGACAAATCAGTGAATACATTCAATCACTCCGTATGACTGATGTGGTTTTTTCCTCTTTTTTTGATCACCCCTGTTTTTAAAGCCAGTGGGCCTACTACTTCCTGAACCTAAAGCCTTGCAAAACCAAGATTAGGAGAAGTTTATCCTGCATATGAATCAGAGCCAGTGATAGAATTAACCGCCGCTCTTATCAATGCTGTTTACCAAAAAATGAGGTCACGCAGAATGTGGATTATTTGGTATTTAGTTGCCAGTTTGGCTTCAGTGTAATCCATATCTCTTTAGATTCGCTGGGGTCATCATCAGAGCACTAAACCCTCCACTGCACATTGTAAAGCTGTGGGCACTAAAATCCCTCTGCCACTCCGATAAGAAAGCACAATAGCAGTCAGTCGCGGCCTCTTTGTCTTTTTGCTCCATCTCTCCAGAACACACACACCTCTTCATTGTTTTCTCTTCTCTCCAATCTGCTTCCTCCTGCAGTTCACACCGTTCATTCTCTTGTTTGTTTTTCTCCCTTTTCGTTTCACCTCTCTCGTCCCCCTGGTTTTACCTCACCCTCCTTCAATGTTGCTCTCCTGCGCTCCGCCGAGCCCTCTTGGCGAAGCGTTAAGTGTGTAATCTGTGATCTCATGTCTGGATGGGCCTCTCGTCTCCTCTCTCGCTCGGCACACAAAGGGACTGAATGGCCGCGGCTCACTCAGGGGACACAAACGAGTAATGAGCCACACACAGCTAACAAACACACTCGCACACACACACCTCTCCAGCTCACTCTCAGGGGCTTTGAAGTTGCATATTGATGATGCCAGCTCCAAAAGCTCAATTGAATGTGCAGAGGCAGAGGAGGTGGCTATTGACTGTCCACTCGCCTCTGTGACCTGTTATCTCTGACAGCCGTAACGAGCAACAGGTGCCTCTGTTTCGCCAGGTTTCGGCCTTGAAAGTCATCAAATATTCAACAGTCAGTGGTAGTAATCAGCCAGCGTAATGGCCCGTTTGATGTGCAATCACAGCACTACATAATGGGCTGGAGGGTCTGCGTGAGATCGTTTTCAATAAAATAATGATCCTTTTAATTAACGCTGCACCTTTCACACAATACAAGTGAGAAAGTGGTGTTTAAAGCCTAAAAGTAATGAGGTTAAACAAACAGTATGAATGAAAGGCAATAGAATCAAAGAACATAGTTGAACAGAGGGTCATTGAGAACTAATAATAAAGCACAGCTCTTGTGGTTTTATACATACATGTAATCTCCAAAAGGGCTTTGACATGAAAGTAGAATTGCAAAACCAAACATTAAAGTGGTAAAGTTGATGAATGTATCAAATCATTTCAAATGAATCTCTAAAAACACTATTCATTTGAGTGCACAAGTTAGCCTTGAGAGTGTGATGGTGAGCCAGTAAGCCAAATCAGAAACTAGCCATCATTCATTTGCAATCATTCAAAAAGGCAAGGCAAGTTTATAAAAAGGCCTTGAGTGACAGAGGACTGTTTCTGAGCAGTGCGGCTGGTCAGAGGGGTTGGACAGAGGGACTATTTGTTTAACTGACCTCTTATAAGAGCTGCTTTTGGCTGGCAGAGGTGCCTGCTCATATAACCTCTTTGTGGTGCAAAGAGGGTCCTGGCACTGACCCCCACCCACCCTCCTGACACTCGCACCTCCCCCACACAGTGATGCCAAACAGGGTCTAAATGAGCAGCACTGTGAGGAGGAAAGTGTGCAATCAAAGAACTAATCCTTGAAATAGAGTCTTTAATACAAACACCTCCAAAATCTCAGTGACTAGTCATCATTGATAAATACAGTGAAAAACCTTCCTACTTTCCAAACCGTTACTGAAAGTGTTTTAGGGTCAATGATGGCACAATGCCCCAAAGCAAGAAACAGTCTTTTCTTTAGTCTTATCACAAGGATATTTTATTCAATATTATGCAGTCCTGGATGGGTTTATTTCCAGAACAGAATATTCTAAATACATTACATTTAGCTGATACAGAATACAACATGCAGACATACATTTATATCAGCAGAAGCAACATGCTGCCTTGAGTGTGAGCTGTACCTGTCATAAAACCCTGTGGGAACATCGATCGTGGGAAAGAGGTTGTCACTTCCTTAGCAACTGCTTAGCGACAGGTTCTTCGACTCACTCGCTCTTTTTTTTGTGAACGGAACATACAGACATGAGCGGTACTTAGGGAGCAATCATTGTCGTAACGCTGCCAAAACAAGCGTCTTCGACCAGTTGCCAAGAAGACAGTGAAGAAGACATTGCCTCAGAGGAGAGAGAGGGTGGCACTGCCAAGCCCCTTTATCCTGGGGCGAGTGGCATAATGAGGGTCCCGCTTTATGTGTGTGGTCGTCCTTTAACCACCAGGGTACGTGTCGGGGTAGTTAAGGCCTCTTGTGCGTGCTCATTCATGTGATCACTCGTCCTTCTGTAGGAACTTTGCCACTAGGTTTTTTACAATGTGGACACACGGGGTCGGGTGAGCGTTTATGCAAAATGAGCATGTTGCCTCATAAATCTCATTAGTAATCTTTTGTCCGCCGCGTGCATAGTAGCCATGATGATGATGATGGCGTTTGAGTGCGCTCAAGTGAGCTCAAGCTGCTCATCATCAACCTTATTGCCATCAAGTCAGCATGTTTATTTATGCATCAATTCAATACCCTACTCAGGCGAGTAATAGGCGCGGAAATGCATGAGCGCCTCTCATCTCTATGGAAGCCACATGAAATGGAGAACATGTCATTGTTACATTTCTCCCTTGCCTTTGTCCATCTCTCTCTGTCTTGGCAGCGTCACCCAGGCTTTGGTGGCTTTTCCAGATGTTGCTTCTGGTTGAAGAGATAATAATTATCTGGTGCTTTTTTCCCCTTGTGCTTTCTGCTTTCGTCCTTCCCTTTCTCTGTGCTGTTGGTCACGAGACTCAGTACGTTGCCTTCGTTTGCATCACCCTTTCTCATCTTGCTCTCTGATACACGGTGTGGGAAGCTGGAAAAAAGAGTGATTATGCTGCATGTGCTGTACATGTGTAGGTATGTCCTGGGGATGTGTGTGTTTCCGCGTTGAAGACGCTGCGTACCTGCGAGCGAGTTTTACAAAGACTTCCCTTGTTGTCTCCCCCCAAGCTTCCGCTGCGTGGTATATCGAGCACCTTCAGAGTGGCAGGTCATATAGATGTTGTAGGACGCAGTAGTCCCCAGCGTGCTCTGTAATTGGGAACCTCAGAGGAGAGGGGAAAATTCGATGTGGGATGAATGAATTCTTCCCCCTTTTTTTCCTTGCCTTGTTCAGAGTTCCTGTCTAATCTGTGCTAGTGCGTTCGCAGAGGCACTGGATCAATTCACTGAGAGAGAGAGAAGGAGGGAAGGGACAGACTTAGCATGAGAAATGAGAGGCAGTTGGTCCGTACAAAGACAGGTAAGGGTTGTGGAGCAGGTAGAAGGATACGGAGATTTGACTAAAACCAGATCGATCACAAGGTGACATTATTAACATTTAAGGCAGGAAAAGAGCCACAGCTTATAAAGCTTAACCTTCAGGTTCTCTCTGGGGCATCAGCATCATGTCTGTCGATAGGCCAACATGTAATGCATGTTTGTATTGCTAACGATTGCTGCAGCTAATGGTCCATTTTATGCCAATCATTTTATACCCTTTGCCCTAAATCTTCTCTTTTTCCTTCCAAAGTGCTCCAATATGCGTGAGGTTTGGGGTCATTTTTAATACAAAAATATCTTAAAATCTTAAATTCTTTAAAGCAATATACATTTTTTTTAAAAATCAGCAAAAGAAAGTGGGAATGATTGCGCAGTTCCATTGACTGCTGTTCAGTATGTTAAGCACATCGAGATAAACAGCAGATGTCGCTCATCCTCCAATTTGTTGTCATTACATTTCATGTATTCATTTGACTAACAGCAGCTTGAGTTACATGTCACGTCATCATTTGTGTACGTATAGTTATTTATGATAATAGTCAGGTAAAACCTACTCTAGCCGTAGCACATGTTTGCAAAGATTCACAAAGTCAGTGATACTCAGCTGACGATAATTATCAGCTCGTTCCGAAACTCTCAGCCACTTCTAGCAGTCTCGGATTGAGCTTGCTCAGTTGTCATGGAGATGGCTCGGTTGTTGATGTGCAAGCCAGCAATGTGTCCCGCTCTTATGCTATAAATACGAAAAAAACCATCTCATCATCTCATTAACCTTTAAGTGGCAAGCACAATATAGAAAATTAATTAATTGCTATTTTCTAATATATCTCGGCTAAACTGACACATATCAAGAATTGTATTTATAATACGATTGTTATTTTTAAAGCTTACACTCTGTAGCTCATGAGATACATTGCACGTTTAGGGTATACATTATATATAATATTAAACCAATCTATGTTGCACCCATATTACACCATTATGACACTATTTATTATTTACTACATTATTAGTACATGCATATGACACACACATAACATCAATATTACAGCATTATTACAGCATTATTACACTCATAATACATCAATATTAAACCCATATTTCACCTTTGTTTTTATCCCCATGCAACAACATTATTGCATCAATTTGACATCCATATTACAATTATATTACAGCCATGTTACACATTGACACAGCCTCTCATTTGACTTCATCCCACAGGATGCAGAAACCATTTAGACGTTAAGATAGGAAGTAATGAAAATCAGTCTATTTCTATTGAAGTAATGAGAGTGCTCAGACAATAATATTGGATTCCCAGCACTAGTTAGATGTGTATCTGTTTGTTTGAAGGATGATTAACCACACACAGAGACAAATATTGAGAATTAACCCTTTGATTCAGATTTCATTTTACCCTGATCTGTCATTAGCTGTCACCAACACTGCAAATGTTCTTGTGATCGTCAGATAGCGGGGGGGCTGTTACTTTATTTTCATCCCAATGTTAAACCCCCTCTCTGTACTTTTCCATTAGTCTCATTCTCTCTCGAGTGCAAAGACCACAGTCACAGTCTGGTCGGTGACTTTATTTCTACTCGTAATCTTTTGTCTGCTTTCTTCTCCTAACCTATTGCACGTTTCTGTTCCATCTGATTTAATAACCTCAATGGTGGTCTCATGGCGTGTTGGTTGCCATGGCTACCATTTCCTGGAAAGTGTAGTATGCTGAGAATGAACTGCGTGGGGGTTTGCCTGTGTTAATGTAGTGTGTGTGTGATATGGTCTACTCTCACAAGTAATTTTAGCCATTAAGAGACAGGACATTTGCACTTTGATTTGAAGTAGGATGTCCTCTGACTAATGCTATCTGAGAGGAGGGAGAGGGAAATGTGTATACATCAGTGTGTGTTCATATGGACACGTGTGTGGCTGATGCAGTCGAGGGGACCATTTGTATGCCTGCTGTATTTTTCAGAGGGATAGTAGAGTGGAGAACACAGAGCAGAGTGCTGTGCTCCTCACATATGAGAGAGACAGCGGAGAAGGAGATGTGGTGTGTGTGGACTGTGGACAGATGAAGGACATGTGTTTGCTGCAGTATGTGCGGCCCCCCGGCAGAAGAAATGCTTTCCTAACAACAATCAGCATCCATCAGACGCCAGGCTCACCTCTCCCACAGAAAAAAAGGTTAAATAGTTCACTAAATCATCCTCTCTTTTTTGTCTCCTCTCTCTCCTTCCCCACCCCCTCAATTCCCTTCCTTTGCACTTCCACTGTCCTCCTTTCTCCCCAAACCATCTCCCTCCTCCCCCTACCTGTCTTCTTCCTGCTCCCCCTTCTCCCTCTCTCCTCACCCTCTTCCAGCTGGTGGGCGGGGAGTTTGACCTGGAGATGAACTTCATCATCCAGGAGGCGGAGAGCATCGGCTGCATGGTGGAGCTGCTGTCCCACTGCGAGGTGACGTGCCAGGCGGAGATCTGGAGCATGTTCACCGCCATCCTCCGCAAGAGCGTGCGCAACCTGCAGACCAGCACCGAAGTGGGCCTCATCCAGCAGGTGCTGCTCAAGATGAGCTCCGTGGACGACATGATCGCAGGTGAAGCAACGGCGCACATACATAAATGTTACAATAATATGACAATATCACTAAGTTTTCCTAGTGTCAATACACTGATATGGTAAATGTGTACACAAGAAAACAAGACATTATAATAATTCCCATTTTGATACATATTATACTAAAACAAGTCCTTATTTTGGACCCAACAATACACGATTATGATTATAATATTTTTCCCTGAAACATGAAAAATGATGATGACATGCATAACTGCCAAGCTTTAAGACAAATGCATTTATATTGAGAGGCAGCTTTGTTAGTTTTTTTACCATCAGTTCAATGTTAGTTAAATACTCTTTAAATATTATTTGATGCCGAATTTAAGACCTTTTAATTAGAAATACAACTTGATCACTGTTTTGCAAGATAGCATGCAAAGCATGTTTTTGTTATGCGAGTACAATGACAAACATTTGTAAAGTTTTTCAGCTTTTCGCACTTATCCTTAAAAATGATTGGCCTAGGTAGGTATGACTTCATACAGGTAGTGAAGTGCCTTTCTTAATCTCACAAAAAGCATTATATTCTGCATTCCGCCGTGGGTTGTGTGTCTAGGTGGAAACAAACTCTAATACCCAAAGAGAAACAAGAGTGAGAGCCACGTCGAAAACATAGGATGAAGCTGAAGATGAAGCTGCTTCTGGACGAAAAATAATTATCCGTCTTTCTGCAGAACTGTACTGTTGAATAATAATTTTACTTGTATCCTTGTAAACAAGAAACAGTCTTTCCTAAAGTTTAGAACCAAAAGTTGAAACACATTTCTGAAAATGTCTTCATAACAGAACTTGTGTGTGTGTGTGTGTGTGTGTTTTCCCCACAGTCAGTCATCCATAACAACCCGCTGGTGACGCAGAAGTAATGACCTCAGTATGTTTATGTGTGTGCTCTTTACAGAGGGCTTGATTGCTAAACAGCACATTCACTGCCGTCTCTTTACATGATCATATTGACCTTGACCAACCCTTAATGATGCCTGGGAGTGCGTTTCACCCCCTTCCCTCCCCCTTAGTGTCCTCTTTGTCCTACGTACCACCGCAGGATAATGTGCTTTATAACTTCTATGACTTATTACTGCTCCTCACTGCAGAGCCACTTAACTAAATTTAATGACAATTCTCAAATATCCCCATTCTCAACCGTGAGTTTAACACTTTTCACAGACTGTATAAAATGACCTACATGGATTGATCGTACCAAAAACACACCTTAGGGGTTTTGAATCTAGGACATTGTGTATTATTCCCTCTCATAACACCTCAGCCAGCGAGCCTTCTGCTTTATTCCCAATCGCTGGGCTCTGGGTAATGAAATATTATGGGAAGTCTATTCATATCTAGCAGGCTTAATGGGAAAGTAGAGCCTTTGTAAGCAGATTGCCTCACTCTGAGAACCTCTGCCATATCCACACTGATCTGCTGCTGATGTGTGTGGAGTGAAAGGCAATCAGGCAAGAAGGTCATTCTGACTAAACTATTATCTTTAAACTAGTGCTGTCAAAATTATCGCGTTAACGGCGGTAATTAATTTTTTGAATTAATTGCGTTAAAATATTTAACTCATTTAACGCATGTGCAGAATGGCCCGCCCCGTGTGCCACCAGTGGCAGCGCCAGGGTATGGCTGGGGTAGGCTACACCCATACCAAGAAATGGCTTAGCCCCACCATGAAAAATGATGTTAAAGGAAGCAAAATAAAGTCTGCCAACTCGCGCGGAGTAAATTGCACAGACAGCAGTTAGTAAGATTGATTTCAGTAGCCACGGTTTTGAAAACTTTTGTCACGTAGTGATCGTCTTCTCAATAGAACATCTTTGATAACGGCATGGTGTTGTTGCAGGAAGTCCCGACGGAGAATACTTTTGCTGTAGTACAGGGGTGCACATAACTGGTACGCAGGTTATGTGCGTAATCTCTCTGAAATGCGTACCGTCACTTGTGTCACAAAGCGCATTTGCGTACCGACGTACTTGTGAAGCTTTTCCAGAAGGCGGTTAGATCACCGGACGACAGAGTCGGTCTCCGTGTGCACAGACAGGGCTGCTGTTAACGTCGGTCTGTACAACGGAATTGTGCCAAAACTACGCCAACCGGCTACGGAGGGAGACCCCCACCCCTTCACTGGAGAACTGCGCTAAAACAGCTGATCACAACGTTCACACTCTGTGGTCACGAAGTACTCCACTAGCCGCCCCCCCCCCCTCTGTCGACTTTCCTGAAGTACTCCCCCGTTGATAGAAATCAACACGTAATGAATTAAGACCCCACGGTTTGATGATTGATAGGTGTGTGGGTTGTCTTTCATTTTGACACGCAGACAAATGTTATAATAAACATAGATACTGTATGTTAAATGGATATATCCGCCTTCTTTCATTTATCTTTCCATTCCCACAACAATATGCATAAATAAATGGCTTATTTTGGACATAGTTCGAATGGTGATTAATCATGATTAATACATTTTTAAGCTGTGATTAATCTGATTACAAATTGTAATCGTTTGACAGCCCTACTTTAAACACAATTGCATTTTTTTTTATTATCTGCTTAAATATTCAGGAGAAATATTGTTGAAACCATGTTTTCTCAATGTTATGACCAAATTCATCTTGGGCAATACACTCATTTGCTTTATTGGCAAGAGTTGTATTACTTAATATGAAGCTAGAGCTAGCAGGAGGTTAGCTTTCATAAATACTAGAAGCAGGGAAACAGTCAATAGCCAGACAAGAAATATTTTAGATTTGAAGTCTGTGTACTTTAAAAAGATGCTGGTACAGTAGGTATATTTTTAACTACTTACTTTACTAAGCTTAGTCAATGGTCTGGTGGTGTACCTCCATATATATGGCGTAAAAACTAAAGAAAGGTATTGATCCTATTTCCGTACTCTGCAAAATAAGCATATTTCCCAACATGTCAGACAATTCCCTTTTAAACATTTAAAAGAAGAAAATAGAACTTACAACATGTTGTCCTAGTCGGTTTAAGATGTTGTTTTCCATAAGATTCATTTATTTAAAACTACTCTATATGTATCTCGGAGTTTATTCATGCAGTTTTTATGATTCAGCATTTGTTAACAAGCCTCTTGTACACACTGCGAGCCTGTCACTTATATCAATAATCTTTCTCCAGATTTGCTGACTCATCCTTTAAGTATTACATGGTTCCTTGTTTGCAGCGAGTAGCCGAGAGTACTTGTCACAGTTTCTCAGTGTTCGGCCTTGTATTACTGTACCTGATGTATTAAGATCAATATATACACATTCAAGGTGCACAGCAACTCTGCTCATAATTCAAGGTTGTTTGAGTACTGTGACCTCATTTGAAGTTTTGACTGTGCTGATTAAGGCTTATCACTCACCGTATACAAACAGAGTCTCATTAACATGCTTTCTTTATTTTATAAGAGGGCTGACCAGCAAACACACTAGTGTTGTTGTTCTGCTCTTGCGCTAACTTTGTGCCTCTGTGTGTTTCTCAGACCTCCTGGTGGACATGCTGGGAGTCATGGCCAGTTACAGCATCACAGTGAAGGAGCTGAAGCTGCTCTTCAGCATGCTGAGGGGAGACAATGGCATCTGGGTAAGTGGGTGGACAACTGAAAAAGTTTTTAGCATGTATCACAGTTTTTTTTACTATCAGTATGGCATCAGGAATATTTTTGTTTGCAGGTACTGGCAAAATAAACACCAATACAACATCATCATTATTATATGTTGGGATGTATACACGCATATATATATACTGTACATCAGTGGCGAACCGTGTCTATCACAACTGGACCATCTGTAGACACACACACACACACACACCCTCCGCAGCATTATAATGTCCGTCTTTTCACTGAATTGTCGTCTTGAAAAGGGTACTCACAACAATTCCGCAACAACTTCATCTTCACCTGTTGCACTTGTCATTTCAACGTTAAAAATAATAAAACGGCATGAATTGCTTCGTCGCATTCATCTAGATCAGAGGTGCCCAGTACGTCGACCTGTGGACCGCGGGGGCAATGCTGGTAGATCGTGAGTCATTCATAAATAAAAAAAAATCCAGCTCCGTTAAAATAGACAAAACAGGTTTTGATCCCTCCTCCCTTGGCCTCCCTGCCACTTAATTCAGGAGTTTACTTGATTGACAGAACAAGCGACCTATCGCTTTCCAGTCTGTTAACCCAGAATGCAAAGCGATACAAAATCAGTCAAGTGCCGGGAAAACTCAAATTAAGTTAAAGAGACAAACAACAAAATAAGTGCGGGACCGAGCAAAAAGCTAAAGACAAACCACTTCCACACAGAATGGGAGGAAGAATATTTTTTTGTGATGTCACATTCAAAGGTTATTTGCCTTAGTTATTTGTAAAGCAAGCGTCGCTCTGCCAAAGAAAGGTAACGTGGAGAGGCATTATCAGAGTGTTCACAAGGCATATGACAGCGACTTCCCTCCGAGTAGCGAGTTGAGAAAGAGAAAGGTCATGTATTATTGCTACAAAAACATTATCTTGCAGTCTTAGTGTCGCCAACTCGTTTCTAATATGCAAAAAGCAACAAAAAAAATGCGTTTCCAATCCAGACGAGATCTCTCTCTCGTCTGTGTGCGAGGTGGCGGGGCAGTTTACACACACGCGGCTGCTACATGCAGCAACACACGGCTGGGATGGCGGAGAGAAGCGCTCCAAGGTGTGGTTAAATGTTACCCGTCTTGAGGGTGGACAATGCTCGTTGCCAAGAGTGTTTAGCATGTAAGGGCGGTAACACGAGCAATTTGTCTAAACATTTAGCAAAAGCGCACCACATTCAGACGGAGGAATGCACCGGGTTCGACTGTCTTTCTCCTGGCTCATTTCGTGGCATCTGCAGGCAGTGGCAAGTACTTCCGGCATCTGCCACAGAGGCCACTACTCCGTGGCCTCTGTGGCAAGTACTTCCGGCATATGCCACTGATGCCACAACTTGCCGAGGCATCTGCCGCTGCTCAACGGGAGTTGCCACAAGATGCTAAGAGAAGGTTTACTGTAGCTGCCACTCGCCTTCCGTGGCAAATGCTGCTGCTTTATCGTGTAAAATGTCGCTGTTTAGGCATGACTTTATCGAACTGATCTGTACACAGGACTGATGTGTGATCTCTATTTTTCAAAAAGATTAATACATTATCATTTCTATTCAATTTTACTTGGAGCATGGTTTGCTAAAATAAACAAACGTGCTATATTTATGATGAAATATTGGCGAGTGAGGGTTGCAACGCCCTTGGCAAGTGTCACTTCTTGAGGGGAGTTTCCACTGCTTGCTACGATAAACCAGGTGTATGACTAGTAAAGACAAATAATTAACAAATACATATCTGTATTGACACAGCAACGTGTACACTGGTGTTATTAGACTTGGCTACAGACTTAGGGCAGCTGTAACTGATTGCAGTTGCCACTGCTAGTGAGATGCTAAGGTTTACTTTATAAATTAGGCAAAGGACAGTTATATTTGCCCCATGCCTTCAGCAGCAGCAGGCCATTCACTTTGATTTTTATCCCGTTATGAAATGTCATCATTTCGACAATAAAGAAATGCTACATTTATTTATTTATTTATTCATTTATTTAACAGGGACACTGCACATTAATGAACATTTCTGTAAACATGCCAGAGTTAGCCAAGAGGCTATTTTTCATCTGTAGTCCCTGGACAGATTTTAAAAGTCAACCTAAAACACATTTCATTTTAAACAAGTAAATACAATACATTTAAAACATGCAACAGACATTACTGGGATACTTAAATAAAACAATTTAAAATACAGAACATTAAAACAAAACAAACAAAACAAAAGAACATGTTAAAACACAGGCAGTGGGTTGTAAGGAGCAGAAGATTGGGTCAGTGTTGGCAGAGCTGATTCCTCACTAACCAGGTTTTGAGTTGGGATTTAAATAAAGTGAATGTGGTCTGGTCTCTGATTGGAGGTGGGATTGAGTTCCATTGCTGAGCAGCTTTAACAGAAAATGAAGACTGACTGAAAGAACTTTTTCTGAGTGGAATAATGCAATCTCCTCTCGCTGCAACTCTTGTTACCCTAGTTGCAGTTGTGTGTATGTTAATAAACTGTCTAAGAGGAGGCGAGGTAAGGCTGTTGACAATCTTGTAAAAAAGGCAAGCATTTGCATGTTTAATGAGGTTTTCCCAGCTTAGCAAAAACATAAACGTTATCTTGCACGTTTTATCGAACCATCTCCGTTTCTAACTTTCAATATATTAAAAAATATATCTCTCTCATCTGTGTGCGGGGGCGGGGCCTCACAGACATGCTGCTGCGCTGTGCACACAGTTCTGCCGGTAATGAATATTAGGATACATTTTGTGAGGAAACTTTTCCACCAATAATTCCAATAAGTATTCCAAAAATGTATTCACTTCAGGTTTACGAAAGTAACGGTAATCAGATTAGTTGTTTTTCAAATGTAACGCGAGCTGAATACAGTTAGGCTACTTGGTTTTTGTATTCTGATTACGTAACGCCGTTACATGTATTCCGTTAAACCCTGTGCACAGATCATCAGTCCTGTGTACAGATCAGTTCGATAAAGTCATGCCTAAACAGCGACATTTTACACGATAAATACGGGTTGAAATAGCAGCATTTGCCACGGAAGGCGAGTGGCAGCTACAGTAAACCTTCTCTTACTCTGGCATCTTGTGGCAACTCCCGTTGAGCAGCGACAGATGCCTCGGCAAGTTGTGGCATCAGTGGCATATGCCGGAAGTACTTGCCACAGATACCACAGAGTAGCGGCCTCTGTGGCATATGCCGGATGTACTTGCCACTGCCTGCAGATGCCACGAAATGCGCTTGTTGTCTCTCTCTTTCTAGTAGCTCTGCAGCCCCATCCATGAGTAACGTTTCCACGTCAGGTGTAATGTATGCTAGCAGCAACACACGCAGTTAACTCAATTATACAAACATGGGTTAATGATTAGAGGTAACTGAGTTATTTAGTTTGTTAAAGTTTCAGCTGTTCTGTTAACAGTTCTGTCATCAGATTATTTAATACGATTTGTTAAAACATTGTTGTTTCTTTTGATGTGAAATATTATATATTTTAATTAAATAAAAAGCAAATGTTAATTTTGTTTACAATTTGTTAAGTTCATTAATAATATATGTATTTTTGAATCAAGTATTCATCTTTATTGTCTTGTTAGTTTCCACATGCCTAAAACAACCTCAAGCTAAATCTAAAAGTTGATGGCTAAATAAGAGCGTTTGAGAAATTGTGCAAGGCATACAGTAATAGTCCGAATAGTCGATTAGTCGTTTTGATTATCAAATTAGTCGTTTGTTGCAGCCCTATTGTAGTTATCCCATGTATAAATAAAACGTGTTATTCAGCAACCCTTGCAATTTGGGATTTTATTTTTGGTTGGTAGACCTCGGTGAGCTGGTCATTTCAAAAGTAGCTCACCAGCCAAAAAAGTGTGGGCACCCCTGACTAGATCCTCTGCCTCGAGCCAGTTAACTAGCGGGTCTTCTAGAATCTAGAGTACCCTGGAACCGAGGGAAACTCTGAAAGAATACGCCCATTGGCTACAAATCAATATGATTGGTTGATCAAACTGTCAGTCCAAACGTACACTCTCATTCAGTGCAACGGCCAGGGCATTCTGGCCATTTCTACCCAGAGACCCAGGACAAGATCTGATTGGTTGCTTTCTTTTCTAACACAAAACCACTGAAATGCGTAGTGCATGGTCCGAGAAGGACAAACAAATCAACGTAACACTGTAATATTACAGATCAACAACACAGATACGATTCTCATTTATTCATTTTATATACATTTTATTTACATCATTAAATCGATTTTTTGTTTGTTTTATCTGAGTGTTCCAGGGTATTCTCTGAATACCTTGAAGGCCCTGACGGTTCGCCACTGCTGCACATACATTTAAATAGAAATGTCTAATGCTATACAATATTTGAAGTCCTTCCACTCCAACGTGAGAGGAAGCTGCAAACCCCCGACGTGGCTCTAATGGCATCAGAATCATTTATAAAACTCTTTAAAGTTCTTGATGTTCCTGGTCAGTTAACTAAACCAGTGCTGGTATTCATGATCGGATTCACAAGCTATATAATAACACAATACCATATTTTAAAGTAAAAGTAAAAGCAACATTTCACTTCACAGATTCATTCTGGACATTTCTTTCACATTTTCTGATAATTATGTTATTTTACTATTTAGGCTTTAACTGTTTTTAAATCAAGAGAATGCTGCATTTTATACCCAATTATGCAGCATGAGCTTGTTTGTATGCCATTAGTCTGGATGTGACTGAATAGATGGTTATTCTAATGGACTAGAATAATAGGGGATGGTTGTGTATCTGTGTGTGTGTCTGTTTGGAGTGATTTTCGAGTGTATGACAAGACAATGGCAATTAAGATCACGTGTAGCATTTTTTGTATTCTCGTAATCAGCTTAATTAATGCAACAAAGGTTTGAGTTAGTTAATTTTTGTGAGATTGATAGAGCCATGATGAAAAAACAATGGCGACTTAATCAGCTGTGAAGATACAATCTGTATTGTTCCCTCCAGGTGAACCCCTTTGGGAAGGTTGACATGTTATCAGCAGACACATATTCACTCTCTCCTGATTTTTTAATGCCTGTGCATTATCCGCACACCCTTTAACTCACAATCGCAATATTTAATAAACCTTTTTATTTTCTCTTGTAGTTCCTCTGAAATTACACTCAAAATACCCCCATATGTATAAAAAGGACCCAAACATTATTCAATATTTATATTCCGCTATATTTATATTCCGCTATAAAAGGTCTTGTAGTTCCTGGTTCATGTTTATTGTACATTTAGAGCTACATCATTAAGCGATTTGTTCAAGAGTCGAGCATCGGGAGTTCTTAGTTTAAATTCCACTCACAGTGCCACTTATTGTCGCCATCTTTACCACTCCCTGCTGCTTGCTGATTGGCCCTGCCGACAGCCGCTGGGTTTAGTTGACATTTGAAACAGACACATGGGATGGTTCTGAGAGGCTAAAGCTACCCTGCTCATTTGTAGGGTTAGCGAGGTGTACACCCTAGAAGTTGCTGGTGTGCACAAGTCAATACGCCATCGTCCCTTCTCGTTAATGTCCCCTGTACCGAGGCTCCGGGACAACCTCACTGTTCACTGATCAGGGATCCATGGCGAGACCCTCATCCATCCCTCCAGCCCTCTCTCTCCACCTTCTCTTTCTGATAACTACAATCAGCCCGTACACCTCGCTCCAATTTCCCAGTCTTTTCCAATTCCTCCTCCCCCAGCGCCCCCCTCTCGAGACAGATCGATTGAGGGTTGCCATGGTATTGACGAGGTGTTGTCGGAGGAGGAGGGCGGAGGTGATTGAGGAGTTATTGATCCACTGGGGTTGTGGTAGAGATATGATGTCCCTCCATGTTTTCTGTTGTTTTCTTTAAAAAGAGGCTCCAGCGTGTGCCTCTGATGGTCTTCAGATTATAAATAATAATGACCGTCTCCGTTTCTCTTCCTATTTTCCTCTCCTCTCCTTTCCTCTCCTCTCTCCTCCTTTCCTCTCCTCTCCCCTCCTTTCCTCTTCTCCAGCCAAGACATGCTATCAAGCTCTTGTCAGTGTTGAACCAGATGCCTCAGAGACACGGTCCTGATACCTTCTTCAACTTTCCAGGACGCAGTGCAGCGGTGAGTCTGACCAATATAATAATAATATAATCAAATAATAAGCTTTATTTCTAAAGCACCTTTCTTTCAACAATTGCACTCCAAGGTGCTTTACAGTAGACAATTGACAGATAGTCACAGAAAATGTACACCACATAGAATACAGTTACCAGTAAAATACATACAAATACACATAAAAAGAGCATAGAATAGACATAGAAATATATAGATTACAATTCATGACAATAAAAGGAGGAGGATAGTGCAAATTCACATTGTGATAACAAATCGAAATAATGGCAACGATGGGATGATAATAATAATAATAATAATAACAACACAAAATCAGGTGACAACGAAAGTCCAGTGTAAAGTGAACAGATATGTTTTGAGCTTTCTTTTAAGGCCCTGTCACACTGTCCCGAAATTGACTCCCGATGGACACACGAATATGGAATTGTGAATTTCGCACGAAGATGGCCCCGAACCACACACGAAGGCAACATTTACATTACATTTAAAACATACAACTGCAATGAAAGTACCAAAAACAATTATGTTACAGTAATATGATACTGTACTGATATCTTCAGACTTTGTTCTTTACTTTATCCGTCGTTATATGTAGAAAATATTACGTTTTCTCCGTAATGTTGTTTCCATAACAACAACAACTTCCTGTCAACTGTCCTTCAAAATAATATATTATATCCTTTTTAGTTTCACAGAACACAAATTGGGTTATTTACATAATATATTTACATGATTTTGTTGTGCAATAAAACAACCCGATGGACACACGATAAAGGAAATGTTCAAATTCGGCTGTGATCGTAGCAACATCGGGCCATTCGTGAGGGCATCTTAAGCCTTCGTATGACCGCCGGTGGAGTTTCTCAGGCTCCGGCAGCAACTTCGTGAGCGGTGGCAAAATCTTTGGCATGCCAAAAAATTGCCGAAGGACCTTGCGAAGGTTCATTTTCGTGTTGAATTCGTGTGTCAATTTTTCCCTTCGTAAGGCCATCGTGAGGGCATCTTGTTATCATCGGTGCCATCGGGCATTCGCCCCGATCAGAGTGAGGGTGAATGCACCGATGATAACACGAAGATGACACGATTTGACAAGATGCCCTCACGAGTGCCTTACGAAGTTGCCGCTCACGAAGTTGCTGCCGGAGCCTGAGAAACTCCACCGGCGGTCATACGATGGCTTAGATGCCCTCACGAATGGCCCGATGTTGCTACGATCACAGCCGAATTTGAACATTTCCTTTATCGTGTGTCCATCGGGTGTCAATTTCGGGACAGTGTGACAGGGCCTTTAAAGTCTGCCACCGAGAAAGCTTCCCTGATGTCTATAGATATTTTGTTCCTTAGTTTTGGGGTATAATTGACGAAGGCTGCATCACCAATCTTCGTCACACACGCACGCACGCACGCGTGCGCACACACACACACACACACACACACACACACACACACACACACACACTGGAGTGGTATTATAAAGCAATTAGGCAAATGTATCTTTGTGCACCCTTGTTGCTGAAGACTCCTTCATGGCAATTTTCGTGGCAGTTAGTCAGCACATCTTAATTGGCACTTTTCTCCAGCAGTGCAAGAGGTGATGACTGACTGAGAGGTGTATTGATTGCTCTAAACATTGGAAAGATCTGATCTGATGTGTGTGTTTGTGTGTGTGTGTGTGTGTGTGTGTGTGTGTGTGTGTGTGTGTGTGTGTGTGTGTGTGTGTGTGTGTGTGTGTGTGTGTGTGTCCAGGCCATAGCTTTGCCGCCAATAGCCAAATGGCCTTATCAGAACGGATTCACTATCAACACTTGGTTCAGGCAGGATCCACTCAACAACATCAACGTGGATAAAGACAAACCGTACCTCTATTGGTAAGTATAGCACCATTCCTTTGGTCTATTTCATCGTAAAAATCCTATCCTTCATCTGTACTTGGAATAAAAGCATTAAGGGAAAAAAAGACTCTTCAGTGCTTCGCAACTGTCTGAGATTTTCCATCTACCATCGATTTTTTATTCTTTGCCTGTCTTGCTGACCCCATAACATCACGTTGATATTTTTTCCAGCACTGTTTCAGAGGAATCAAAGACATCAATGGGTAAACATCAGGTTTTTGTGTCTGTCCTTCAGGATCACAGAATAAGGTTTTTTTTCTCTTTAGACTCTCCATTTCCAGCGCTTACGCAGAGCAGAAAAAGATGCAGTAATACCAGCTTTTCTACCGACAGCAGCCCTCAATGCCCCACAGCTTAAAGTATTTTTCCTGGTTGTGTAAGAATTGTACTTCTTGTTGACCGTACAAGCTGCCTTCTTTACCTCTGCCATCACTATTGATCCAAGCTAAAAGAAGCACGCTGCTGATGAAAGCAAGTTCGGCCCGGTTTCTACTGAATGTCAAAAGGCATTCTGGTTAAAGTAAGAAGAAACTAAGTGAAGTAAGCATGAGTGATGCAGGTTGAGGGTGAGTGCACTGTACTTAAACACAGTAAGAAAAATCACTTAATGGACTTCAGACTTTTGCTCTGGCCGAATAATCTCCAACTTTAGCTTTCAGCACTTTACAGAACAGGTGATTTAATACGTAAGTGCTGTCCAGGCAGTGGTGGACTGGCCATCGGGACATTCGGGACGAAGTAGGCCGGTCGGATAACTCACTAATACCCCCCCCCCCCCCCCCCGTTGACAATTTACTACTGGTACCGAAGTGGGTCGGTCGAGATGCCCGGGCTGATTTTTTGTCCCAGTCCGCCCCGTTATATTGTCACTGATTGGTTTCATGATTTGTAATAGGAACAGCAAAATGTACAATTGCGAGATAGTGCTAAATATTTAATAATCACATTAACAATGATTTTGAACTATTATTTGTTGAGCTAGTTCTCTTACTGACACATGATAAACATTTAACTCATTAGAGTGAATAAGACGGACAGGAAGTTAATAGAAAAACAGATAATGAATTACAGTATAACTTTAAATGTCAAGGCACTCCATTATAAGTGCACTGCTTGGAGGATGCCTCTGTTAGTCGTGCAGCTCTGGACCTCGAAGTAAGCGGTGTAACCACTATGAGGCTTTATTTAGCTTTATTTAGCTTTGGCCTTTTATTTAATTAAACTCCTTTATTCTGCTTCTTGGCTTTTTCCCTCTACCTCTGCACTCTGTGACGCAAAGCACCGTCCTCCCTTTACTCCCCCCTCCCTTCTCACGGTCAAACTTTAATTCATTATGAACAGAAAGGGTTTTGTTTAACAAGCGGGAAGCTGCTAGTCTACAGCATGTATGACATACATCCGTATATTCTCCCTGATACCATTGCAGGGATGAGCTCTGATCATGGAGAATGTCAGGATGTAATCATGTTGCCCTAGTAACCGTTTGTCAAGTTGTCATGGTAAGTGTGGAACGAGAGCCCAGGTCTTATCATCCTCCCCCAGATGCAGCTGCTCCTCCAGCCGCCTGTCTTACAGTATGGCGTCTCCACGGCTGCATGAAGGCCGCGATAACACATTACATGCTCTCTAACGTGCACCAGGGATTCTCTCAAGAGGGATTTATATCTGCTCTCTGGCTCCGCTATGTGTGTGATCCTTCTGGGCCCCTTTTTTTTTTTAAGTCAAATGTGCCTTGTTGTTTTTGTGAAGAAGCTTAGCTGCCAGACTGCTTTACATACGTGGAGTTTACCAGTGCGGGGAGAGAAACAATATGGGGGGGAAATAGAGGGAAGAGGATTAGTTGTGTTTCTCCGCAAACCTGTGATCTGGGACCCCTTGTGCTGCTGCAAAGAAAACACTTCAAAATCTGCCTTTTTATGACTTGTATTTGCTTAAACATGTGTTCTGTGAGTGTGAAAGGTGAAAGGATACTTGTGTTTTTTTTGGCAGGATTTTCTTTTGTAACAGTTTTGTCTGTGAAAAGATGGTTAACTTCCTTTTTATGTAGTTCACCTTTTGCTAGTGATAGCTTGCTGAAACAAAAATATTATTTACAAAACAACTGGTCTGACAAATCAACAAAGTAAATATGTAATATATTTGACAAGTCTTTGCTTTATTTTTTTTGTACCATCCATTCAAAAGTGTCAAGTCATTCATGTTCACTCCAATGTAATGAAACCGTTCGACCATTCATTAAGAAGAGCCAACATCACTTTGATTTAGAGCCCTTAGTTTTTAACTGAAAGTCATGTTTTTAAACCCGTCTTTTATCGATAACAAACTGAATTGAGTGTCTGATTTGTTTTGCAGTTTTCGCACCAGTAAAGGAATAGGTTACTCTGCTCACTTTGTGGGAAACTGTCTCATCGTGACATCGTTGAAGTCAAAAGGAAAAGGCTTTCAGCACTGTGTGAAATATGATTTCCAGCCCCGCAAGGTAAGAGAAACACACACAAACCAAACCACTCAGTTAATGTGTTTTATTCTGCACAGACTCTGGTAACCTTGTGCCACTTGTTAGATGAGACGGCATCAAAAGTGTGCTGCTGCTCTCTTCTTCTATCTGCCGCGCTCTCACCAGGAGTGTTGATGAGTGTAGATAAGGTCTGTCAATTAAGACCTGCACACTGCCACTCTGCCGCACTGTCAGCATTCTGCTACTGCTCTGCACACATAAACAGACATTCACTTGATGAGATGGCCTTCTGCAGTATATGCTGACCCAGTAGAATTACTGCACTGCCTAACAAAGTTCCCAGTGGTTCCATTATATCAATTCATAAGTCCCCATGTCTCACATCATTTGGACCGCCCTGTGCATGTTATCATTTGTGTGTGTGTGAGTGCAAGTGTAGTGTTGTCCACTTCTAAGCAATGCATTTACCAGCAAAAACATGTTAGCTTCTCTCTTTTTGATCTTCCCTCCTCTTCCCTGTCTATTGTCACCAGGGAAGATTTCTAATCAAAACAATTTGAATGCTGCATTAATGAGAGCAAAGGGAAAGCTTTGGAAGAGAGTTCTGGCGAATCAATGAGGTTAACATGTTATAAACCTCCAATGTTGGCTTACCCTCTTATAGAGAGCTAAAGCTGTTAGAGGAAACATTCTCAGTATTGCCAGAGCCAGACATCTTGACACACACACACAAGTGCTAAACACAATCTGAAAGGAGTCATTGCACAGTACCAGGCAACACCAATAATGTGTTCCCAAAAGTCTGTGTTTATTGATTTATAAGAGCAAAGGTGCAAACAACACATTAAAGCCGTCTAGTCAATATATTGGATTTGGCCACCAACAGTGCAACGTATGAAATATGATACAAAAGCAACACATATAAAACTGTATGGCGGCAACACCAGTCACCTGTTATGGTGGAGACATTCATTAGGATTACATTTAAACACAACTAAATTGACAGATTAAAATACAGCACTTTTGACATCAAAAACATGATGAAAAACAAGACAGTTTTGAAGGTAAACTGTTCAAATCTAACATCCTCAGGGAAAACAAACCAAATGTACTGTATCATTTTTATTTCATCTGGTTTCTCTCCTAATGTGTTTTTCTATTTCCAGTGGTACATGATCAGCATCGTCCACATCTACAACCGCTGGAGGAACTCTGAGATCCGTTGCTATGTCAACGGTCAACTGGTCTCCTACGGCGATATGGCCTGGCACGTCAACACCAATGATGTAAGATGTTGGCTTAAAGCAGAGGCAGTTTGTTGCCATATGAACTGGGGGAGAATTAAAGGGGCCCTATTATGTTACTTTACTGTGTTATACAGGTTTTTGTGCATGTAAATGGTCTGCAAAGGCTAAAATGCCACACTCTGGTTTCAGACAGAGGGTGAAAAGAGATGCTGCAGCACAGAAGGAAAAATAAAGACCTTTTTGATCCAGGACGTAAACATATCACAGGAAAGGCACAAAATACAATACAATTATGAAACCTGAAAATTAGTATAATAGGGCCCCTTTAAATAAAAAATGTGATTGAGCTTTGATAAAACATATTTTCTGTAAATCAGATGTTGCTAACAGAAGTTTTACCCCAAAAAAGACATCTGGAATGGCCTCTTAAATCTGGTATTACTCTGGCTCCTCTCTCACCTCCTAATGTGATATTGGCAAACATTTGAGTTTTGCCCTCTGCAGGCGTCAGCTGGTGCAGAGGTGCCCTTGGGCTGCGTTCCAGCACACCTCGCCCCAAACTCCAAACTTTTCCATTCAGCAGGGGACAGATACCCGACCTCTCAGTGGCAGCAGAGCCTTTATTACACCTCCTTCACGGTTGGCTCTTGACATTTCTGCAATTAGCAAGGGCCGGTGTTATTCTCTGTAAGAAATTGTCTGACCTTGAGCTAAAGAGTGTTTCTGTTCAGTGCGATCAAGAGAATAGAGAGAGTAGAGAGAGGGCGACCAAGAGAAGAGAGACAAGAATCATAAGACAAATACATCCACAGTACACAAGTTAAAGAACAAGTGTCTCGATGCTATCAGGGTTTGTTTTTGTAACCAAAATTACAACAACAATGTATAAATGATGAGATCCAAACCCTCTTTACAAGATACCTCTCAGAGTTAGAAATGCTTGATGTCATAGCTAATGTTTTCTTGTGTTTCACTTTTTTTTTTCAGAGTTACGACAAGTGTTTCCTGGGCTCTTCAGAGACAGCGGACGCTAACAGGGTGTTTTGTGGTCAGCTGGGAGCCATTTACGTATTCAGTGAAGCTCTCAACCCAGCTCAGATCTTTGCCATTCATCAACTTGGCCCAGGATACAAGGTGAGACAGCGGCCACCTCCTGCCTTATCCCCCGCCGTACTGCATGTTCCCTCTACGCTGCACTGTGCATCAATGTCATGCACCATTTGGCAGGAAGAATATCCAGGCAACTTGAGGATTTCATGGTCAATGTTACTAAATGCTGTTTTTCCCTGCTCACATTGTCAGCTAGATGTAGTTGAGAGGTTATCAATCATTCTTAGGCTGTCAATCGCAGACAATAGGCTGCGTGTTGATGCCTGGACGTCTTTCTAGTTGGTAGGTTGAGGGATTTGTTGTCAGTCAATGGATAAAACGTATATTTCACATCTTATGGTCTCTCTTATAGAGCATTAATACTGTGGAGCATTTTAAAACTGTAGTTAAAGTACTTTTACCTTAGTGAAGGATCTGAACATTTTCTTTATCCCTGCGAAACACTTCCTGCAAAATCACAAATAGGTCTTTGGAAGCACGCAAGGGTGGATTTGCCGTCAAAGTCAGTCAAGACCAAGTACTTTGAGTTCCTGTCGTACAAAAATTATTCAAATCAGGCTTTACAAAGTTGGATCTTGAACGCTGATGGCTTTATAAATCACCATCTCTGCCTTGTGGCCTGGCTTTCAGAGACAGCTAAGATGTCGCATCACCTTGCCAGCTTCTTGTTTTAGCAGACTTGCTCGCCTCAGGCCACCAACAGCTTGCTTATGAAGGTGTCTAAAACTGCCAACATTTTAGCACCAAGATACTGCGCAGGGATATTTGGTGCTGCTGATGTGCGTGAACATCTGCTGGTATTTTAACATAAGAGAGCTTTAATTCACCATCACATGATTATGTGACACTGCTGGAGAAACACATTGACAACATGCAGAGAACATGTGGCAGAGACTCTCACATCAGAAGTCACGTTATAGACTAGAGTCCTCTCTTGCTCTTCCTAATGATCGCTTTCTTTTGGTTTGCTGTTTCTCGGCCATGAATACTGATTCCTCGCTCTGTCACAGCCCACGGCTTCCTCCGGCTGATCAGTGAAATGATTGCCTCTCTGCGTGGCGCAGAATGGGCTTCTCAGATGCCCAGAACAGACCATTAAACGGCTCAGTTGTTTCAAAGCCACGGGCATCTGAGCTGCTATTGTAACGACGAGTTTCTCGGTCAGATAAAGTAGAGCACCAGTGGGAATTGTGTAACACAGCTTCCTGTCTTAATGCGAATATAAGCCTACCTTGTTCTTAGGACTTCACACTGAGTACATACTGTATGACAATTTGCTGCTGGAGCATTGCCAATCGTTGAGAACTGTATCAATGCACGCTGTGTGTCTGTGTGTGTAGCTGTATGTAGCCTCTTGGTCTCATCCAGTGTCAGTGTGACTGTTCAGTAACGAGGAGCAAAAAGCAGACAGACACTCTGCTCGCTCTGCAAAACAAGCCTTCAGCAATGTGAGGGTGTTCAAGGTTGTTACGTTCCCTTCTAAATCTAGGGGGTACAAAGGGAAGTAACAACACACAAGGATGACCAAGCACGACAAAAAAGGAGAGAAAACCGATCTCTGAGTAACGAACAAGTCGTTTAATGAACAAGACAGAAACACGGGCTCACCAGCCAACTTGCACAGAATACTACAGCATCGATATATCACAGAGCTCCCCTCCTATCAATCGGCAAGAAACAGGTCTGCACACATGCAGCCAGAGGAGGAAAAAAAAAGGAGACCCCACTGCAGTCTTCCTCCGGTCCTATATGGAGGCCCTGATTTGGAATTAGGAGCACCTGGGGAGAGGCTGCACCTGGGGACAATCAGGCTGCACCTGGGGAGTCAGAGGGAGAGAGAGAAAAACACACACACGACCACACAAACACTACGGCACGTAACACTTCCCCCCCATAAAACCAAACAAGTGTTTGGCCACAGTTACCAACAACACTCAGACGGTTGGACATAAATCGTGACATCTCACCCACGTGACAGTACATCGGCCACAACATTATCTGCTCCTTTCTTGTAGTTGATGACGATATTGAAGTCTGAGGCCCTAGAAGTGAGAGGGACCTGCCAATATCCTTTAAGGAGATCCAACTTCATGATAAACGCACTAGGACCAATACTGTCGATGCAATCATCCATACGGGGCAAAGGAAAAGAGTCTGGAACAGTTAGGGCGTTCACCTTGCGAAAATCGGTGCAGAAACGCGGTGTTCCGTCAGATTTAGGAGCAAGCAAACATGGACTGCTCCAGGGGCTGCAGCTAGGCTTGGCTAAGCCATTTTCAAGCAGATAACACACTTCCTTTTTCATGTTCTCCCTCTTCTCTATGTGACAACGATACGCATGTTGCTTAACTGGATGAGCATTTCCAACATCAATGTCATACTTTAACACATTAGTGCTCGATGGCACATCACCAAATAGGGTCGGGTGAGCATGAACCAAACCGACTACGTCGCCTCGCCGGCTTTCTGGAAGATACGCCAGGTTAGACTCTAAGCTCAGCATAAACTCAGAGTTCGATAACCTACCACACTGCTGACCACCAGAGGGCACTATCAAATCATCCTCAACCATCGACATTGCACAGGCCAGGGAAGTGGCCACGCTGGGCACAGCAGTCACCACAGTACCTTGCTGCTCCCCCTGGGAAGCTTCCCTGGCATGATAGGACTTAAGCATGTTAACATGGCACAACCTTGTTTTTCTCCTACACTCAGGTGTGTCAATTATATAGTTGGTGTCAGACACTTGCCTTACAACCACATACGGACCTGAGAAACGCGCGTTGAGAGCAGATCCGGGTGTAGGCAGCAACACCAGCACCTGCTCACCAGGCTGAAACTGCCGCTTAACTGCTCTCCTATCGTACCTGTTCTTCATGCGAAGATGCAAGAGCTTCCCTTCCTAGCTTAGTCGCCTGTCGTAAATGCTCACGACACTGGGACAAAAACTTCTTCACATCAGTTTTCGGAAGGGACTCAGACATCAATTTATCTTTCAGCATCTTTAATGGGCCACGCACATTGTGCCCAAACACTAGTTCAGCTGGGCTAAACTCAATAGACTCCTGCTTTGCGTCACGAATAGCAAATAACACGAAGGGAACACCCTCATCCCAGTCCCTGCCTGTGTCATGGCAGTATTTACCAAGCATCGACTTCAATGTCTGATGCCAACGCTCAAGTGCCCCTTGTGACTCTGGGTGGTAGGCACTAGACACTGAATGGGAAACACCCAATGACTGCAAGGTTTGTCTAAACATCTTGGAAAGGAAGTTAGTTCCCTGATCAGTCTGCACAACATTCGGCAACCCAAAGGTGGTAAAAAACTTGGTCAGTGCTTTAATGATGGCGGGTGCAGTGATTTTCCGCAAAGGGATGGCCTCAGGGAAACGGGTTGATACACACATCACAGTCAGCAGAAACTGATTACCTGCCTTGGTCTTCGGCAACGGACCGACAGTCAGCAATGATATGGTCAAAAGGCTCACCAGTAGCCGGAACAGGACACAACGGCGCTGGAGGAACTACTTGATTTGGTTTTCCCACCACCTGGCATGTGCTACAAGTTCTACAGAAACACACTACGTCATCTTTCAATCCTGGCCAAAAGAAATGTTGAAGGATCCGGTCATAAGTCTTAGTCACACCTAAGTGGCCAGACCACAAGTGCTCATGGGCTAACGCCAGAACCTGCTGCCGACAACTCACAGGAACCACTAACTGATAAACGCTGTTCCAATCACCACCTGAACCAACATCTGCATCACTTGATTGGTCAGCCCACCGGCGCATCAGCACCCCATCATCCACAAAAAACAACTGTTTCTTATTGCATTCGTTAGGGTTCTCAGCAGCGTCAAAACACTTGATCAAGGTAGGATCAGCTCTTTGTGCCGTGATGAGCGCCTCACGGGTCAAAGGCATAGCCACCTCTGGAGCAATAGCGACAGGTTCTATTTCACCATCACACACCGTTGGAGGGCCCTCCACTAATCCATCAACAGAGGTCAACCTGTCGTTAGATAGGGCAGAAACAAGCCAAGAATCAGACAAATCCACATCCTGAGCCTGCTTACGGGCCTGAGCTCTGGTCAAAACACTAACTGCAAATACCTCCGGATGAGTCAGAGCTAGATTATCATCTACAGCACCAGGAACTGGAACGTCAACAACCTCTGGAGTAGGATACACTTTACCTCCAGCTATATCGTTTCCCATTATGAAATCCACACCGTCGATTGGAAACCTGGGGAGTACGGCAACTGTGAAGAAACCAGTAGCCAGTTTGGACTGGACATGGACATTGTGGAGAGGTGCAGGCACAAAACCCATTTCAATACCTCTTACCACGGCACTTACATCACAGGCGGACTCATTACTCAAGGGCAGAGCACTCGCAAGAATGAACGACTGTGAGCCACCACTGTCTCGTAACACAGTAACCTGCCGCTGATCCTCCACCTTCCCTGATAGAGAGACAAAAGCAGTGGAGATGAACGGCTTAAAACACTCATCAGGGCCCATTTTAACAGTGGCCTGACCACTAGGACACACTGTTTTAATCAAGCCCACCCCTTTTGGGTGCTTGCCACCTGCTGCCCGCTCTCGCTTCCAAGCTGCACAGTCTGCTATCATATGACCTGGGTCAAGACAAAAATAACAAGCTCTGTTTATCCTGGGACCTAACAATGGAACATTGGCACAGGGAACGTAATTGTCAGGAGCTCTACGATAAGTGTCCCGCTGAGGAGGATCACGCTGAAAAAAAACGCTCTTGTGTATCAGCGCAAACTCGTCTGCCAGAGTGGCAGCCTGCTGAAGGGTAGTCACTTTCTGCTCATTCAAATAGACTACCGTACGCTCCGGTACACAGTTTTTAAACTCCTCTAACATCAGCTCACACACTGAAGCAATGTCAACCGCTTTACACGCTCTACACCACCTGTCAAAGAGGACTTTTTTCTCCCTCGCGAAGTCCACGTACGTTTGGCCAGAAGTTTTCTTCAGGCCGCGAAAACGCTGCCTGTAGGCCTCAGGCACAAGCTCATATGCCCTGAGAATAGCACCTTTCACATTGTCATACACCAAACTATCCTCGACAGAAAGAGAAGAGCAAGCCTCTTGAGCCTTGCCTGCACTGCAAAAGAATAGCCCACACATCTTCTGGCCAGTGCAGAGCAGCAGCAATGCGCTCAAATGCACCAAAATAGACTTCCACCTCTGATTCACGAAACACAGGGACCAAAGAAATATGCCTGTTCACGTCAAAGGAGGCAGCAGGACCAGAAGGTGTAACTGCAGAATCACCCACCACAGCTGCTTGGAGCTCTAGCTGACGCATCCGGACAGCAGTGTCTGCCTCCAACTTCCTGATTTCCAGCTCCTGCTTCCTGATCTCCACTTCCCTCCTGAGCTGAAAATCCCTATCACACTGGAGACGAGCCATACGCACTTTTGCCCTAGCATCTAATTTAGACCCCGTAGGTGAGGATCCTGCCGAGAACGAGCCAAACTGAGGTGTGGTGAAAAGTTTTGCCTGTTCCGTAGCACTCTGAACACCAGGAGTAACACCAATGCGGCCTCCACCATGAGATACTGCTGCTACAGCCCCGGCCACCGTGCCAGGAGATTCCACTAAAGTAGGCCGACTCAAAACCCCCTGTTCAACTAGTCCAGTTAGCAAAGTAGCCTTGAGTTCACTTTTAACAAGAGCAGAGGAGACAGAAACGTGATAATGGTCAGCAACTAACCGCAACTCAACCTTCCTACAGCAGTCTAGCTGACCCACAGTAGGACTGGCCACAAACTGCTCCAAAACAAAAGCCATCCTTAGCAACGGCTACTTACAAATATATATATATATTTTTTTTTTTACAAACTTCCCCAGATCCTGCCTACCAAACTTACCTAACTATCTTCTGGGGCGTGCCGGGCTCGAGGCGACTTTAAAGACAAACATCAGCGGCCGAAACCCTGAATCGCCTGCCCCCAACAGGGAATAAATCCCCACCCAGGATTACCCCGAAAATAAAAAAGGCAAAATAAAAAATGAGTGCCTGAAGGAAGGACTGATTCAGCCCAGCTAGACACTCCCCTGTCTAAACTGAGGAAGTCAATGCTACCAAACACAATACCAACACTAAACCACAAACAAATAATCACTCTTTTTCTGAAAGATTGGACGAGCCCCCATGTTACGTTCCCTTCTAAATCTAGGGGGTACAAAGGGAAGTAACAACACACAAGGATGACCAAGCACGACAAAAAAGGAGAGAAAACCGATCTCGGAGTAACGAACAAGTCGTTTAATGATCAAGACAGGAACACGGGCTCACCAGCCAACTTGCACAGAATACTACAGCATCGATATATCACGGAGCTCCACACATGCAGCCAGAGGAGGAAAAAAGGAGACCCCACTGCAGTCTTCCTCCGGTCCTATATGGAGGACCCTGATTTGGAATTAGGAGCACCTGGGGAGAGGCTGCACCTGGGGACAATCAGGCTGCACCTGGGGAGTCAGACGGAGAGAGAGAAAAACACACACACGACCACACAAACACTACGGCACGTAACAAAGGTCTTCTCGCCTGATGCGGCTCATGATGGCTGACGCGCTGTGTGTACTGAATGTCTGTACGTGTGTGCAGCTCAGCACCACCATGCCCTCCTAATGACAGAAGAAGGTGCACTATAACACCTTGCTTTCTGCTATGGTCAAAGGAGTGAGAGAGAGTGTGTGTGTGTGTGTGTGTGTGTGTGTGTGTGTGTGTGTGTGTGTGTGTGTGTGTGTGTGTGTGTGGTGTGTGTGTGTGTGTGTGTGTGTGTGTGTGTGTGTGTGTGTGTGTGTGTGTGTGTGTGTGTGTGTGTGTGTGTGTGTGTGTGTGTGTGTGTGTGTGTGTGTGTGTGTGTGTGTGTGTGTGTGTGTGTGTGTGTGTGTGTGTGTGTGTGTGTGTGTGTGTGGTGTGTGTGTGTGTGTGTGTGTGTGTGTGTGTGTGTGTGTGTGTGTGTGTGTGTTGTTATGTCTTCTCTCTCGTGTTGTTCAGTGTGTCGCTGGTTGCACTCTTCATCAGGAGTCCAGATGTCCTCATAGCGGTGTACTGCCAGCAATCTGGCCATAACGGAATTAATGGACCGTGTGACTCTTATCTGGACACCTGCATTGTGTATCGCCTGTGTGTATTCCTCAGGTTTTATAATACCATTATTGAAAATACTCTTGTATAGTGCATTTTTAATAAATGTTCAAAGGATTGTTGCCTAAAGATGTTTTTTATGGGGCTCAGTTTGGTAATGAATGACTTGAGTCCTCGGCACAACATCGGGATAACAATCTTTAATAGGTTTTATCTATTCATTAATCAATTTTATATCATATATTAAGTTATTGCATGGCTGTTTGGTATCAGTACCAATAATCAAAGCTACAAATCTGTAATGCATTCTATCTTGAAAATGTTTGAATGATACCCAACTACGTGGCTCTAACCTCCATCATTTGCAAAAATACGTGTTACAACGGGTATGCCATATTTTAGAGAACTTGCTTTGGAGACACCACTTCGCAGTCCAAGGCTGAGCTACAGTAAATCGAGTAGAAGTGTGTGAGCGTGTGTGTGTGGGTGTGGTGTTATCACTGAAGGCCAGGGTCGTAACTGCAGCTGTCAGGTGCGACAAATGTTGAGTTGTTACTTTATTCCTCTGTGTGTGTTTATCCAAATCGGTCAGGGACACACTTGTTTTTAAGCGTGTTGTGTAAAGATTTACATTTGTTACATACTTTTCTCACTTGCATGCCTATTATGTAGCCTGCTTAATGCCTTTGTACATTTCTTAATACTTCACGGAGTCAGCAAAGCTCCTCCTTGGCTACACATTCAGATACGGTCGCTTAGCACGGTATCATAAATACATGCTCACATTTCCGCAGCCACATCTTTACATACAGTATATATAAGTACACACACTTCATAAATGCACCACAATCAATGGGCTTACACAGCAGAAAATGTGCATCTTAATAGGTGCTTTCATTTCACATTCAGGCTATTCAGTGTTTTCTTTGTGCGGAGGGCCCACTAACCTTCAAAAATAAACCTTAGAGCAATTTATTTGTGTTTGTGATTGATTATCCTTGCACTTGGCGGCAGTTTTCTAGGTTACTTTAAATGAATGAGCATTTTCCCATGTTTGTTTACTATACATTTTTAACATCAGCTCTTGTATTTCACAAAAGAAATATGATCTCAAATAAGATCATATTGCTGTTCTGCCCTGTTATGTTGAAATTACTCTCGTAAATAATGTTCTGTTGACAACAATATGTGTGGAAAGTGTGCTTCAGATTTAGATTATAGTTATAAGTAAGCTTTTTGTTTTACAATTGATGCGATAATGGGAAGGCAGTAAAACATTAGGGGTTTGAAGCCGTATTCAGCTCCTGGACCAAGATGTTACGATGTGGAGGGGCTGTTTTCTTTAGACATCTCCATTGTACGCTTTGCTTCAGTGTGAAATGTTGTGCTGCATGGTGGATAAAACAGCTCATGTTCTACAGCAGACCTGAGATGAAAGGTTCAGAACACGCCGGGCCTGCAGGTCTGTGAGCAGCCCGGGGCTTTCCTGTGCAGTCAGGCTGAGCAAGGCATCATGGGACGCAGGTGCTCCAAGGGGGCCCTTTCCTGGAGCTGATGCGAAGGGTTACGGAGCAAATAGCTGGCCTCTCATTGGCGGGGCTCCATGTGTGTATCAGCCAGCTTCAGGACATACAGTATGGACCCCCAGAACTCTGAACACACTAAAAGCATCCTACACTGCCTACAAAATATGTTTTTCTTTTAAGTAAGACAAGAAGTTTCCACAGATGTGTCAGTCTGTTGCTGGTCAGTACAAGAATCCTCTCAAGTATGAAAATTACAAGGAAAGTAGTCCATAAAAAAACCTTTAAGATTTCATTGGAAAAAAGTTGAAAAAAGCTACAATTGTTACTTGTTATGACATTGAATATATAAAATAATATAGACTAAAAAGAGAGGAGATGTGTCACTCTGTTGTTGGTCAGTACAAGAATCCTCTCAAGTATGACAATTACAAGGGAAACAATTGTTACATGTTATGGAATTGAATAGCACATGTGTCTGTCTGTGTACTCTCATGTATTATTTTGTTAGACTAAAAAGAGAGGAGGAACATTTGGAGATCAAGTCGCCTCTCTCCCACACATCCGGCCCTTTCCATCTCTTATTCTGAGCTAATTGAATTAGTGCCTGTGTTAGCGCTGTGTTCATTAAGCTAATGCTGTGTTGTTTACACAGGGCTCATGCTGCAATTAAGCAGGCTCCATTTTGGGTGTTTAACTTGTACACACAGACACACACTTCCCTCGTCTTTGGACAAGTCATTTGTCTCCTTGTTTTTAAAGTTTTTCTCACACAACCTCTTCTCTCTCCATCATTGCAGAGCACCTTCAAGTTCAAGTCGGAGAGTGACATCCACCTGGCCGAGCACCACAAGCAGGTGTTGTACGATGGCAAGCTGGCCAACTCCATCTCCTTCACCTACAACGCCAAGGCGACGGACGCGCAGCTCTGCCTGGAGTCGTCGCCGAGGGAAAACGCCTCCATCTTCGTCCACTCACCGCACGCTCTCATGCTACAGGTCAGTCTGCTGGACTCCTCTGAGTGGCTGCTCATCACTTGCCTGGTTACAGAGCTCTGATTCACCTCTCAATCATCAGCCTATTCAAGTATGAATGATTGATGTGAAATTAAATGTCAGTTCAGTCTGATTATCAGCCTAGTTTGTCACAGGCTTACTCACACTCGCCTCAATTGTATTAAGGAGAAATCTGCAGTTTTCATCCTGCTTGAAAAAGATGTGGTGCTTTCTATAGAAGAACATCAGTTAAATAGAAATGTCAAAGATAGACAAATATGTACCCTGCAGTAAATACCAATGTTTTAATGCTCAACATTTTTGCGTAGAGTCTTTGCCTTTTATTCAACTTTCTCTTTTGTAGATATTACTTGTAGTTGTATTCAAGCAACATCCTTTTCCAATAGTTATTTTTTCAAGTCTGGTTGCCGATTCTTCTTTAGTGCAAAATAAATTGCACCAGTCATTCAGGCACCAATTGAGTTTTTTGGTGGCTAGTTATTTCAGTTATAATAGAGGTTACATATTCCACTTGGTTCCTTGATTCAAACAGATGCCATTTGCAGCTAAATCAAAGTTTTATAATAATTATTGAATCAACAAAAACATGTACAAATTTATTTTTGAAATCCATAATAATGTTTTCATTGCACTATAGCATCATGGATTACATTTCAAATAGAAGACTTATGAAAAGTGAAAAGAAGAAGGATAGCTCTGTACATCCACTATAAATCAGGGCTATTCACACTTTATTTAACCAGGTTTATCCTATTGAGTACAAAGACCTATTTGACAAGGGGAGACCATGCCAATAATATCAGCAACACAGAGCTTCCGCAATTCCTTTTAAAAGCCCTTTGAATAACATCAAAAGATCAGTATAAACATTTGCACACGGATAACCTTGATTCAATAGATGTCACCAGAGCTTTAAACGTGTTCACGGTTACTGAGTTTTGAGGTTTAAGATCAACTCCAATAATGATCTTACTTTTGGTTGGTATTGCAATTTCCCTTATCAAACATCTCAGAGCCTCCCATGGCCCTATACTACACACTGTACAGCAGGTAAAGACAGTGGCAAATAAGATTCATGTACAACACATGATCCCAAATTCTCTTGATTCTTGCGTTCGAATCCCATAATTTGGCAAACAAAACTAAGTTTGGTAATGAATTAATGCTGTGTATGAGACCTACTGTAGATGTTCAACTGTAAGTCGGATATGAGTTATGTTTTATTGGCAGTGAGTGATTGTATCTCTGTCTAGTCTTTGAGAGCCCTAACAGTCTATTTCCCTCCCACAGGATGTGAAGGCCATTGTTACCCACTCCATCCACAGTGCCATCCACTCTATAGGAGGTATCCAGGTGCTGTTCCCTCTCTTCGCTCAGCTGGACTACAAACAGCTCAATGACTGCAGTGTAGACACCACAGTCTGGTGAGTGGTGTTCTAAAAAAAAAAACGAAAATCAGTGGCTGCAAAACGTGCAGTGATGAAGACAATACAAATCATTTCTAGTACAGTAAATAAGCTAAAACATAATTTTTTTCCTGCACATTTTTTTAAAATTATTGTGCAAAATGTACTGACGCTGATCCTGGAATGGACCCAGTAACAACCGAGAACAAAGAGACTATGAGAGAAATTAGATAAAGACGAGTTTTCTACGTGTGAGAATTGTCTGAAGGAGCAAAATTGCAATTATGCCGCAGGCTAGAAATAACTGAAAGCAGAGAGCAGGGCATGTACGTGTGAAAGAAAGAAGAGTTTTGTTGTTTTCCCTTGAGCGTTGAGCCGCTTTGAGAAAGTTGGAGTGTTTTTCTCGCTCCGAGATTGCCTTGATTCCCCTCCATCATGTGAGGCTTAATGCAGTTACATATCAGGCCGCATCTCCACATCATGTTAGCTGCATCCGAGAGCATTTATCAACTATCGTCAGGGGGATAACAATAACAAACGGGGAAAAAAACACCTTCCTATTAAAAATAAATGATGGAGAAGGGGATTGTGGGTATGGGGAGAGGTGAAGCAAACATGGAGCGGGTTTTCTTGCATCTTAAAGGTCACCTATTATGCAAAATCTACTTTTTCATGTTGTTTTAATACATAAACATGTGTCCCCTCTGTGTAAATATATTCTGAAAGTTTCAGGGAAAAAGATTCTCTCACTTTTTGTCCTGATCCAGTTATATAAAAACTTGTCCGAAAATGAGCTGATCAGATTTTGGACACTTTATGATGTCAAAAAGATTTTTTGGTTGTGTAACCATTAGCCAATCACCAACCAAGGTAACCCCCCCCCCCCCACCTTATCACCTGAATCTCCTCCTAGAGCACCATTGTGTTCTTTTTAACCAAATCTCTCTCAGAGGGGCGTGGGGAGTGGCTCCTTATTTTCATCTAAAGTAACAGACAGAGAATCAGCACTTTTGAAACAGGGCTGAAACAGAGGGGATTATGGGATGCTACAATGATCTGTTTGGTATTTCGAGCCAAACACTTCAGAGACATGTTTTATATATAACTGACCTATAACCTATAATATATTGATGAAAAACAGTATAATAGGAGACCTTTAACTCATACTCCAATACGAACATTTACAAATCTATGGGTGATTTCTACACAGTTTTTCCCTAAAGTGTGTGTGCACCTTGCGTTTGTTGCAGTGCCACCCTGCTGGCCTTCCTGGTGGAGCTGTTGAAGAGCTCAGTGGCGATGCAGGAGCAAATGCTTGGTGGGAAAGGCTTCCTGGTGATTGGGTACCTGCTTGAGAAGGTCAGTAATCGGCCTCAACAGTGAAGAGTGTGTCTTATGTTTCATATTACAATGTCCTCAACTAAGTTTCTCAAGGCTGGTAATTCCATCGTTTTCATAATGCATACATTTCCCTTTACAATCCTGTTTTTTTATTTGCTGTTTACTCTGGAACAGCAAATAAATGCTCACTTTACACTTTTAGGAACAGCCAAGAGTTTCTAATAATTTGTGTCAAATGAGCCAATAAGAGAAGGCCTTCTGTAATGCAATATAGCCCAAAAGCACCAAATGAACCATACAGTTAAATACAAAATGTGGTATTATTCATGAACAGAGGGTTTGTTATAGGACTGTTGTATTGAACTGGATATCTTTAACTACTAGTTGTACACATTTCACTTTAATTTTTTATGCAATATACAACTCTTTATTTTTTAATAATATTTTGTTATAATTTAGTCTTGTATATTCTTGCTATAAAAGCAATTCACAGTATGCTAATTTAATGAAAGACTTGGTTGCTGGTGTAAATTAAACGCTTATCACCTTTGACTGTTAGACACCACAGGCACTTTGTAACCACGGTTACACTTGTTTCCCTTAGTGCTGACAGCCTCTCCTGACATAATCATTTAAAAACACCATTATAATCAGGGCTGCACATAACTGGTGCGCCCCCCGCCAGAAATGAGCACCGGATCATTTGAAAAAAGGCGCATTTGCGCACCAACATTGAGAGAGAGAGAGAAAAGAGAGATGAGAGAAAAGAGAGATGAAAGAAAAGAGAGATGAAAGAAGAGAGAGAGAGGAAAGAGAGAAGAGAGAGAGAAGAGAGAGATAGAAAAGAGAGAAGAGAGAGATATTTGTGAGTTGCATAAGAACTGGTAAGATAGCAGGGTTTCCCACACCTGGGCTGGCCGCCCAGGTATATTAACGGCCGCCAAAGTATAATTCGCGAGCCATTTAGGTTTAATTGTTTTAATCCGTCCACGAGCACAACTTCATCCCTCACTCTACCACTCGCTATCACGTGAAGGGTCTGCTTTATGCGCTCCGCACAGTAACCCTGCTGCATGCTCACTAGCACCCCCCCCCCCCCCGTTCATAATGTCAAGTACCCCTCAAAAGGTCCGGTTAATTTCATTTTAAGGATGCGCACCAAGCAACATCTCCAGGTGCTCCTTTGAGAACCAGGGCAAAAAAGTTATGTGCACCTCTGATTATAATATATAATTCAATGAGATTGTCATTTTTAGATTTTAAACTAATTTCAAAAAGTTTTCTCACTTAAGATCTATCACTTTAATCCTGTTTTCTGTCTGTGCTGACACTCTCATTCACACTGTATGTCTCTTGTGTCACTAAAATATCAAACTGTCACCATGGCGAATGTGCATTAACTTTTCTGTATGGATGCACTTATTTTTTGTAACAGTTTAAAGAATATGCATTGGTGCTCTTTTGGTAATATCTTGCCCTTAAACATATCATTAAGGTGTGTTTTACTTAAAGGGGCCCATCTTATGCTTTTTGTGTTTTCCCTTTCCTGTAGTATGTTATATAGGTTTTTGTGCATGTAAAAAATAAAAAAGGCCCCTTTAAGAGTTAAAACGGGTGTTTGAGTGACCATTCAGTCCGGTTAAATCCCAATTTATATTCCCTTTCTTTTGTCCAGTCATCACGGGTTCACATCACCAGAGCGGTCCTTGAACAGTTCTTGTCCTTCGCCAAGTATCTGGATGGTTTACCTCATGGAGCGCCTCTTCTCAAACAGCTCTGTGACCATGTCCTCTTCAACGCTGCCATCTGGATACACACTCCTGCCAAGGTCTGTTTACTTGTGTGAACCTACTGACTGTGTATGTGTTTTCATGACCTTGCTGCACAACAAATGACATAGGGTGACTTGAATAGGAGAATTAATGGGTTGATAGAACCAGACCTTTGGTGTGAAATAGAAAAATAAGTGCTTTGGAGGATTTCTACATGGCAAGTTGAAGCAAGCATGAAATATAAGACAGAGATGAAGAGGGACTGACACCTCAGTGCCCATTGCCCTTTACAATAATATGACAAAGGAGGTTACAGGACACGGAGGGAGGAGCTGGCACATCACGCAGGAAAGAACAGGAACACGTCGGAAACAAAGAGAAAAAGTGACATTTGAAAGGACCCCTGGACAGGAGAGAAATGTGTAGTCCCTTTTTTCCATCTCACTCTGAACTAGATGTGAGTGTTCCTGGCATTCCCGTAGGGCCAGTCAGCTCCTGCCTCGATTATTCTCAGAACTTCCTTTTCCTTTTCCCTCTGACCCTGAGATGCGATAGGCTCCTGGGTACAGCAATATCACTCTCCGGGGCATGCAGGAGTTAAGACAGAAGAAATGCGACTGAGCATTTGCAGCTCAGGAGAATAAGGCAGGTTTGAAAGTCAGAGTCGAACACAGCTGACACATTTCAGCCTTAGTCTAAAGAGTCGTAACAGAAGAAAACACGTGATTGCCTTTTGGGTTCATACTTTCAATTGAGTGCCAATACAGGAAATGACAATGAACTGCTAGTAAACATAGAATTCAGAAGGGACATGTTGAAAGAACAATACAGACATAATACATTTAGTAAGCAGCAACACACCCACAAAATAATAATTTCTCCCTTGTGTTTCCTCTGTTGTTCTATTCATGTCTTGCTGGGCTTTGTAATTGTATTATTATCACCTTCATCATTGGCAAGAACAGCCTAGGTCAGGGGTGTCAAACTCAATTTCATCGCGGGCCACATCAGCGTTATGGTTGCACTCAAAGGGCCGGTTGTAACTATATAAATATACAAATATATAATATACATAAAACATTATATTACATGATTGCCTCTGCATTGGATTATTATGGAATAGGGTAATAACTTCATAAATAACTACATCTGAAAGCAGAAGTCCAGGGCAAATAATTGCAAGTCTCTTCAGTGCGCATTTCACAAAATGAGATGCATTGTGGGACATGTAGTTTATGGGCAATCTGCTTCTGTAAAGTGGCATGTGACCATATAATAAACGTATTATATTCTTTGCAAGCTCTTGCGGGCCACATAAAATGAAGTTGCGGGCCGGATTTGGCCCCCGGGCCTTGAGTTTGACACCCCTGGCCTAGGTCATATTCAGGACAGGAAACACTACATAAATGAATCACATCTGAAGAACATAGAGAGCCTTTTTTTAGCCTTCAAGCACTTCTGGTAAACCTAATCCTCTCAGAGATGGAGAAATATTTAATACGAGCTATTTCAGCCCAAAGTATTGTGTGCTGTTGAACCTGTTGTAAATCGTAGCAGATAAACCCATGAGCTTATGAGAAAAGTAATTCAAAGAATCCATTTTAGATAAGCTGTGATAATGTATGGTCAGGCTAAGGCACTCCACTCATTTCATCCGCTTAACCAGATCCAGCTCGTTAAGGTTCGTCCTTAGCGACGTGGTCACTGTAATGAGCTCTGAGATTTGTGCGCGAGGAATATTAAGAGAGGAAGAAAAGGAACAGAAGGAGGCAGCGAAGGAAGAGACAATTGGAAAGCGCCCTCCTTAAATGTCAGCGCTGCGTACGGTGCACCTCAGATGCTTCACTTCATGCTCCAGGCAAAGAAAACATATTTAAAAAAAAACACAGAGCAGAAAACATTGGTGCTCAAGCTGGAGGGATGATTCCCTTTTAACCCCCTGTGTGGCTGTCTTCTTTCACAAAACGTCCTTTTGTTTGAACACCATAAACACACACGGATCATTTGTTACTCACCAGTAGGTGTCAGACAGTTTGTATTAGCTTGTGACCTTTGTGTTAATCTACACATATTTACACACACATATATCCGTTATTCAACCTGGTCTAAGTTACATTGAGATTAAAATCTGTAACTTTGTAACATCAACAAGCAGACAAATACACTGTCACACACTGCAAATATTTAAGCACAATGGATGTTTCGTAACCGGATGTTTGTGTATCCAGGTCCAGCTATCCCTCTACACATACCTGTCCTCTGAGTTCATCGGCACCGCCACCATCTACACCACCATCCGCCGCGTGGGCACCGTCCTGCAGCTCATGCACACTCTCAAGTACTACTACTGGGCCATCAACCCGCTGGAGTGCAGTGGAATCAACCCCAAAGGCCTTGGTAAGTTCACACCTGCACACGAGGAGTCATTTTCACTGTGAGAAGAAGATAATATAAAGTCTCTTACATTTACTAATGAACAGTCCTAGAGATATTAAGACTGACTTTATGTATCAAACCTCATCTCCTTCATCATCATCTGCTTTACTGTCCCTTTCTCCGTCTTTATATGTCCTAAACAAAGTTAACATCTCTTTTGACACACTGTGTTACTGTATTTTTACAGCCCCATGACAAAAAGGGACTCACAGCTTTAGAGAAAATGTAAATAAAGGCATTTATCCATACACATAATGGCAATGGGGATACCTGACACGCATCAAATATGCTTTTACATTATCCATCCCTCAGTTTGTCTATCTTCTATGTTTAATATGTGTGAAGTCACAGGGAGATTGAGCCTGTTACAGGATGACCACACAAAGTTCGCATTCATGTGTGCAATTTAAAGGGGACCTATCATGCAAAATGCACTTTTGTACATGCATCTTTTATACATGAATATGTGTCCCCGGTGTGTCAGGGAACTCACCAAGTGTCAGAAAACACAACCCTCTCTCTTTTCCTCCATACCCAAATCTCTAAAAACGGGGCTGCAACGGAGCTGATTATTATTTGAATTTTTCTGACGTCAGAAAAGGGGTCAGTGTTTCCCACGGATCTGAAATATACTTGGGGGGGTGGTGGTACCAGAAAGGTTAATACAACATTAACCTTTCTGTTGGTCGCTTGTTAGCAGACCCAACAGGTACATGCAGGGCCCATAGTGATAGCCCTATAGTTTAAATCTACTACCCACAAATAAACATATGGACATGGGTTACTATTTAAAAAAATGGTAAATGTATTTAGGAACCTATCAATGTGATTTTAAGTGGGGGTGGACCTCAAATCCTAGGGGGTCCGGGGACATGCTCCCCCGGTAAGATTTTTTTTTTAATTTTGGAGTTAAATGCATCAATCTGGTGCACTTTGAGGGGAAAATAAAGAGACTAGATCTATGGGAACACCTATATGAAACAGAACTGTATACATTTCAATAATCATAAAATCATAGCCATAACCAATAGCATACCATTTCCAATATGAAAAAACACTGAAACTTGTTTATTTATTTATTTATTTATGGTTCATTTATAGTTGTGAGTGTGTCTGTGCTCCTGAATCAGCCTCTCCTGTCTCCCTCCTCTCCCCCCTGCTCCTCTTTGAGGCAGCAGCAAAGACTAGTTTTAGCTCTCAACAAGTTTTAAAAGTGTATCTTACCTTTTTTCACCTAGTTAACGTTTTATTTATTTATTCATGCATATTTTACTAATCACCACCCTCTCAAATGGAAATATGTGTTTACATAAATGGTGACCAAACCGTTTGAGACCCACTGAGAACTTAGACTTATGGCGCGTTTCCACTGCAGCGGGTAGCTCGCTTTAAGCGTGCCGAGCCGTGCGGTTGCGTTTCCACTTGGCCTAGTACCGGCTAGCGGGTCCTAATTCACAGTTTTTCTGGCCCCATAAAATCGTGGTTCTAGGGCCAGGAACAACCAGGCTGAGTCGGGCTGAGTATGCTAAACTAGAGAGAGAATCGCTGGCAAGGGGGCTACAACTACAACAAGATGGACATATTTGACCGTGATTTAATTGTAATACACGTTTCAAAATGATGCCGAAGTAACAACATACTGATACTGGTTAGTAAAAACCATGAATTAATGCTTTGACAAGTCTGCAGACAGACGGCAGGCGAAAAACCCTTTTAAAATGCGTGTTTTCTAAATGGAGCTTGGCTAAGCTAACGTTATATATGCTCCGACCGTCCACACTCACAACAACGGCCTATACAGACATAAATAAACCAGCGACTGTATTCGCCATGACACAGGCAGTCTGTGGTTTGTACTTGTTTAACTTTTGTCTAGTTTCTGAACAGATATGAAGAGCTGTGAGCTCTGAGTGCTAAGAGCTAGCGGCTGTGTTGTTTTTCTGGGGCTCTCATTGAAGATGACGTCACGGCTCCGCCTACACTGCGTTACTATAGTAACTACCCCAGTTCCTAAACTGTAATGGAAGCGCAGCATTAAAGTGAGCCGGTGTCGGTACCAGATGTGTTCGGGGTACCAGATGTGTTCGGGGGCCGTCTCTTACCAATGACGTCACGCATTGTACGCATTGTGATTGGCTGTACGGTAATTTACCCAGGGGTGCTCGGGGGCAAATCACATCTACAGATCATGACGAACCGAATTGAAGTATTCCTATATATCCTAGCGTGTGAAAATGTTTGTGAAAAACATGTTAAAAAAACATGAAAACGGAGCAATGGCTGTACGCCATTGGCTGTACGGCAACTCAAGAGGACCATCATACACGGTCAAATTCCGAACATGTAAACATAGCCTACACTTTATTCTTTACTTTGTCCGTTATTATATGTAGAAGATATTACTTTTTTCTCTGTGATGTTGTTTCCATAGCAACAACTTCAAACAGGAAGTTAACCTAAATTACATTTAAGACACTGCAACGAAAAGTAACAAAAACAATGTAAAATCCTTTTCCGTTTCACAGAACACAAATTGGGTTATTTACATATGTTTACACTGTCGATTGTTATTTTTGGGGGACACACGACACATCAAATCACATCTACAGATCAAGACGAAGCGAATTAAAGTACTCCTAGCATGTGAATATGTTTGTGAATAACGTGTGCAAAGTCTCCGAAGACGGAGCAGTGGCTGCGATGCTAGCATTGCGGCTAGTGGTTAGCATTTTCAATGGAAATATACATCGAAACATCATGTTTCAGTAAAAAGAAGGCCCCACTGATCATCTAATCTCTGAGACGATTCCAGGGATGCCTGACTTGAGTTTCTAGCACCAGAGAAAGTGGACAAAAGATCAGATCAGCCTCTTAATTTACCCAGGGCCTAGTGCTTGGCTTTGGGCATGAAAATTCAGGAAACTCCCCTGAGTATTTGATTACATATCTCAACTTTGGAGAGGAGTTGGGGGACAAACGACACATCAAATCACATCTCCACATCAAGCCGAAGCTAATTATTATATTACTGCCTAGCCTGCGGGGAAATCGCAAAATCACAATGCGTGACGTCATTGACGTCATTACGCCGTACGTCGTGACGTCACTGGTAAGAGACGTACCCCGAACACATCTGGTACCGACACCGGGCCTAATAAGGCCTAACCAAACCGAGCGAGGCCAAGCGAGGCCTGCAGTGGAAACGCGCCATAAGTTAACTATCTAAACACTCAGAGAGTCCTTTACCTCACCTGAGCTGATCCCAAGCTTGAATGACACAGAGAGACAAATCAAGGGCTTTGATTTATGATCTGTATGACAGTGGCCATGTCGGCAGGCCACATCATGTAGACAGCCGGTCACCCTGTGTGATGCAGGCCACTTAACAGGCCAGGCCATCGGGAAACCCCCCGGTCCTCCCGATGGCCAGTCCGGGACTGGGTACAGGAGGCGTAGAGCGAGGGATCATTGTCCACAAGTTAATCGATCGCAGATGACGTCGTGGTCACGGATTAATAAAAAAAATTATAAATAAAAAAAATTATAAATTACATTTTTTTTAAAAATAAAACTAAATGGGTCGCGAAATATACTTGGGCGGCCGTTAATATACCTGGGCGGCCCGCCCAAGTATAGTCTATGTGTGGGAATCCATGGGGGTGCTCCGCCTATATGGGCAACTCTCCACCTATCAGGGGAATGAGAGACCGCTCGAAAGCGCTGGAGACGCTGTAGTACATATGCCAGGCCTGTAAGTGGCGCTGTAGTCTGCCACAAAAGCAGAATCAGCCCTTGCAAAAACAGGGCTGGAAAAGAGTAAATAGAGCGAAATGAGGCATGGCTAAAATGCATGATCTGTTTGGTATTTTGAAAAAAAAACTTCACAGACATGTTTTATATAGGTATGGCCCTACAATATATGTTTCAAATATAGCATGATAGGTCCACTTTAAGTTTTCGCGAGCTCCAACCAAAGTGCTTGTCAAACAGCCAAACGATGTCTAAACCCCCTCCCTCGACACCTCTCTGACATCAGAATATGAGGGGGCTGTACCTGACGCTCACTGTAGCTTTCTGACAATCTGACAGCATGCAGTGATTTGGCAGGTATGCAGAGGTAACAAAGTAATCAAGGTTTACACTCAGATTTTATTAATACTTTTTGAGCTTTAGTTCAACAGTGCCCTTAGTTCCGTGTAGAAAACAGGAATTGCTTTTAATTATGTTTGACGATGATGTTCAGGATGAGTTCTAAAGAGGTTTCAAATTTCTCACAGTAGTGTCCGTTTTTGAGCTGAAGTCAAAGTCTTTCAGGCTTGAATGGATAATGGATATCTAATGGATTCACACATTTGCAAAAACACCTTATGTAATGTTAGGTCAAATCATTACAGCTTCGTTAAATTGCACAAAATATAGATGGCTACAGTATTTGATCTTCATTTCAGTATGGAGATAATGACAGGAAGTAAGTGGCCATTTATTCTATACACCATCTCTTCCGTTTCTTAACAACCACTGTCTAGTTGCTCACGAGCAAGACTGAACAGCTCCCTTTTGAAAATGTTTCTGAATGTGCAAATAACACTATTGCGGAAAAAAGGAAGAATAACAAGACCTAGAAGCCTGTGTTCCCAAAAACTATTTTCATTTGATTATTTTAAATTGAAATGCGTGCACATCCTTTTGAGCTTCCTGTGAATGCAGTGTATTTGTTTGAAAATCAGCTATTTGTCCATATTTAAAAAATAAGTGGAATTATAAAATGCACCGTATTCAAATCAAATCAAATCAAGTTTTATTTATATAGCACATTTATAAACGATTTTTGGTCGAGCCAAAGTGCTGTACATATAATAAAAATAGCCTACAGTAGAGACACTTTACAGCAAATACAACAGCACAGATTGTTCAGAATATCAGTATGAGAAAAACGACACCCTCTGTCCTTAGACTCTCACATCGTACAAGGAAACACTTCCAGAGAAAAACCCACAGTTTAAGGGGAAAAAATGGGAGAAACCTCAGGGAGAGCAACAGAGGAGGGATCCCTCTCCCAGGACGGACAGACGTGCAATAGATGCCGTGTGTAAATCGAAGAGATAATACATTTTACAGCATATAGACCGAATGTTAGGAAATGCATGTGTCTGTAATAAGAAGATGTTCCAAACAACACCACAAATAATCCCATTTTGTATTTCCACTGCCTTTGTAACAATGCTAACACAGCCTCTGTTGCCTCACACCAGAGCTTCAGAAAGGTCGGAGTCGGCCCTTATCTTTAATCAACCTCATATTTTTGCCCGGGACCCTCCACGGACTATGAGAAAGCATCCCATGTTGCCATGGCAGCAGACGGGTTTGATTGGCAGATCCAAGGGAGCTTTTGGAATTTATAATCAACTGGCTGTCTGGTTTCCTTTCGGTTTTCCGATATTGCTGTTTGACTGCGGGGATTCAGCCCCATGAAGAAGCTCTGATAACCGGAGCAATTAGCCTCAGCTGTGCTAATGGCCGTTCAAAGCTAGAGGATGTGCTAGTTGTGTTTTGCAATGGTGTGAACTTGCCTCTTCTGTAAGAGTGTGATATGCCTTGATGGAATTAATTTGCATAGTAATGGCCAGATATTTTGAGCCAACAATAGGCTCAGTGGGTAAAATGTACTTAACTGTGCCTCAGTCTGAAGTAATGAGGTTGAATCCAAGTTGCACAGTACAACATTTGTTGTCCTAGTGTATTTTTACAATGCACCTGCTTTGAGTCTTTGAAACTCTTCTTAGAAATGCATAGTTACTCTCTAAGCTTACCTCATATTTTACAAATAGCCCCTTCTGATGTTAAAATGAATTGCTTTTGGTAAAATAAAGAGAGGGAATGTTTACCTTGACTAAAAAAAAACACCTAAGGCCTTTTGCAAAAGTTAGCCACATTGCTTTTGAACTCTTCAGCTAAATTATATTCCAAGCAAAACTTTGATTTCAAAGCTTTTAGTTTGTGTGTAGAGTGTGTACTTATTGCAAGGAGCCCATCTAAGAATGAGCACAGATTCATGTAGAAACACACACTCACACAGAACTGTATTAGCATAAAAATAAAAAGCTTCTTTGACTGAACAGGTTGTGGCTAAGTGGCAGAACAAAACCGTTGTCCACATTACCGGATAAAACCATTAAGTCAGATTAAGATAAAAAGGAGCCCGGGAGAAAGAAAGTGAATTCTGAAGAGTAAAAGACGATAATTAATTGCCCCTGAGAAGCGGTTTGAATGAATATAAGCGTTGAAATCCTCTTAAAGGACCCTTAAAACAGAGGTCAACTTTGCACACGCTCACCTGACCACGTTTGACACAGAGCTGCTGCGTAACCATGATGGATGGTGAGTGTCAATACTCCACCGACGGGTTCTAGCCTGACGGATAATGATGATGAATCGCAGGGGACTTCTTCAGTGTCATGTTTTGGCTTTGTGAAGAGCAGGTGAACAGATTGAAACCTGTACACACATTATTCAAGGGTGGCAGAGCATGACAAAAATATAAGTAGTCGAAAAGCTTTATTCTTCTTTCTTCCACACCCGTTTAAATGTTTCTCTTTGCTTTACCTCTCCTATCAAAGCAGCCAGATTTCGGTTTATATGTGTTTCAATGCTTTCAATACACGCTCTTTACTACTGCAGCACTCTCCCTTTGTGTAAAGTAAGGATGATTCCAATCATCCTGACACAGCAGAGTGTGAGTTAGCTAATGCACATAAGCCAGGACATTACAAGTGTTTATTGTTGCCTTTTAAACTTATAAACCTGTGTTGGGAATGTATAAAGCTGATGAGAACATGTAGCTTGTTCTTTTATTGCATACTTCTTATTATTTTTTTAATGACAGCTGTAGAGTAGTAATTGAAGAAGTTGGAGAAAGCCAACTTTATCTGGCTGCAGTAGCCACTATAAAGGAGAAATGCCCTTATTTTGAAAGGGTGGGTGCTTTGATCAGAATCTATACATATTTTTCTATTTGGCAACATATTCCATTAGCTAGTTATTTGGCAGCCGTTTTGAGCCGATTCATCACAGCCCTAAGCTTCTAGTGTTTCTGGCGCACACATTAAACACCTCTAAATGAATTAAATACAGTTACAACAATTGAAATGCAATGCCATCATCTGAGTTGTCAGTATTTTCTTTTTTTCTAAAGGGCTTCCGTTCCATTGTTTATTTGGTAAAAGGAAGCCTTTGTTGCAATTAAGTTCAGACAAATTGCAGAGGGGAAAAACTATGAGCAAGTGAAGGCAAGGCAATTTTATTTATATAGCACTTTTCAGCACATGGCGATTCAAAGTGCTTTACAGATTAAAAGCAAATGACATTTAAGAACAAATACAGCACAAATACATTATTAAAAAGGCATTCAAAAACAGGCATAATAAGCAAAGGTAATGAAATAAATTAAATAAACACAGCAGGTACAGAATACATGACTGAAAAGGCATACTGTAGTGTGAGTATGGGCAGCTCAATTAAAAGCAGCGGCAAATAGGTGCGTTTTTAGTCGGGATTTAAAAATGTAAAAAGTGAAGATAAATGATCATGATTGTGAAAGAGTACAGACCTTTTAGAAAGTGGCAATGACATTAGACCCACATGAGAAATTACTTGTGTTATGTGCCTGATGAGTTTTGTGATTTTAGCTTGATTATTTCTCTGTTTGCCACCACAGCGAACAGCTGATGGAGTGCCGGAGCTTTAAAGTTGATACAGTGGATTACAGTGCCCGTTTGGTTCGGATCATTTGGACTATCAATCACATTTTTTGTAAATTGCCATGCCTTTGCTATAATCATTTAGATTAGTACAACTATAAAATATCCAGATTGCCAAATTGCTCCTGGAGTTAATGGCAGTGATTTACAGTTCTTTCATAGAGTGTGTGTATGTGCGTGTGCTTATGTTAACATGTTTTTCTCAGCTCTCCAGGAAGCATAATAAAAGTTATATGAGTGCACGGTAGGGCTCACTCAGACTGAGCGGGTTGTCTAGCCGATCACTATTGTGCATAAAAATTGAATTTTGTTTAACAGGAAATGATTCCTTTGTTTTTGTGTGTTTGTTTAGACGGACCACGACCATCCCAAAAGGAGATCATCTCGCTCAGAGCCTTCATGCTCCTCTTCCTCAAACAACTCATACTAAAGGTACAGTGAGAGAAAAGGATTACTATTGTCTTCAAGGCATAGTTAAGTTGCAAGAAATTGCTACTTTCCATGATGTCCTCTGTTGTGTTTTATCTACTATGGGGTTCTCGAACCTTCATCTAAAATGTGTGTGTGTGCGTGGAATTGCATTATGAATGAGTAGCCTGAAGGAAACACTGTATCCTTTGTGTTCTTGTATTGATTTGTTCCTGCCGTTGTGTGGCTGTTTGAAGTTCGATCAAAATGCATCAACCAGGGACAATATTATGCTTGTCATCTGATGTTATAAAGCTGTAAAAACTACCAGAGATCATGTAGGTATCTGTGATTGATGCCCTGTCTGGTTTTTTTATAGGACCGAGGCGTGAAGGAGGACGAGCTGCAGAGCATACTCAACTACCTATTGACCATGCATGAGGTAATTGCTCAGTGCGAAGCCACAGAGAGACTGTGAGAGCGGCTGAGTGGAGCTGGTGGCAAATTGTGCATTAAAATGTGTGGGTTGGAGTTATGGTCCACTTAAAGAAGTCAGAGTGTGAGTCAGCTTCGGCGCTGTGAAAGCATAACAAATGGTGCAACAATGGACTGAACAGAATGTACTCTTCTGTTACAATTATGTCTATTCTTGCACTGAAATAACACCCCACCCACCTCCTTGTCCTTCCTTACACCTCTCTCTTTGTCTTCTTAACCCTCTCCTCCTCTGACCCTTCGGTGCTTCCTCTTTGTTCTTTTTTCACCCGCTCAACTTCGCTCTCTTTTCTTTGCAGGATGAGAATATCCACGACGTGCTGCAGCTGTTGGTGGCTCTCATGTCTGAACACCCAGCGTCCATGATCCCTGCATTTGACCAGAGAAATGGAATAAGGTGAATACTGACACACAGATGAAGATATGATGCAACATCAGAGCCTACTGACACTAAACATAGCTTTCTTTGCTAAATAAGATATACTTCTTGTGATCATTTTGTTAATTTTGGCCTTTACTGTTACCATTTATAACAACCAGAAACAATTCTCAATATTAATTACAGGAGGCAAGAGGCACAAAATAAGTTAAAGTCAAATTTGTTTATTTATTTAAAAATTAGGAAAAACATTCCTTTATACAATTGTAATCTCTCTTTTTTTAATCCCAAAGCAGTTGCATTAAATATGTACACGTCCTATTGTTAATATACTCCCATGTTTGTTCCAATTGTATTCTCAGTTTTTTATTTAACCAAATACCATTTGTAACCTTTGTCTTTGTTATGTGATTTGTCCGATAAGCAAGTAAATCCTCCGTTTTGTCCAGAAGCCATAACATAAATGCTTTACTGCATGGCTAAGCTTTTGTTTATATTCAATTACAAAAAGGGTAGCTTCAGCCAAGCAGCAGGACTTCTTAAAGAAGGAGTCAAACTGCGCTGCTAAGTCCCCTGAAGCACAACTGCACATGGATGTGTTGTTGGTTGCTATGGTTAAATCTTCTGTTGCCAGAGAGCTAGTCAGCAAAATGTGTGTTGTGTTCTCACACTTATTTCTCTTTCATGTCCTCCGAGTACACTCCTTTGAAGAAAATGTTCCATTCAGCGCACGTGCTGCAAACTTTAAGGATATTTATTTATATATTATATTTAGGCAGCAGGTCTTTACTACACTGCCAGAATAACGCCTGGATTGAAAATGTTTACTGAAGTCATTCATTGACATTTGATCAGTCTTTGTTTTCCATGCTACAGGGTGATCTGCAAGCTCCTGGCCTCTAAGAGCGAGAGCATCCGAGTCCAAGCACTCAAAGTCCTGGGCTACTTCCTCAAGCACCTCGGTCACAAGTCAGTACCTCTTTGTCTCTTTGCTTTCTGTCAGATATATTCTTTTTGCAGTGTTTGTTGCTGCGAAAATCAACCTTAATCTTGTTTTCTCTCACATCTAAAACCCAAATACTGCGATGTAAGATTGGGAGACTTCAGATAGAGTGTTAGAAAACTCACTGCAGTAAAAATCACAGCAGCCTCCAGTGAGCTTTCGAAAGGACTTTTGTTTGTTTGTGTACGTGAAGATAATGTCCTCATCATCACGTCCAGGCGGAATAATCATGTTGACAGTGCACACTGCAAGGGAGGTGGAACTTTGATGAGCATCAATGAATGCTGGGGGATTTATTCATCCCATGTGACATTGATGCCACTCGCTGCACGACATGGGAGCGGGCTGCCAAGCTGCACCTGAACCTTCAGCCCCCCCCCCCCTCGTCAACATCTGCTCCAACCTAACACCCTGCAGGGAGCCTCTTGACTTTACATGTCACTGCTCGTTGAAATATAACATTGATCCAGACAGCAATTTACACTTTATCTATTTCATATTATATCATCATAAAGTTAAATAGTGCTCAAGTTAATCACAATTGATCTATTTTCATATGATATACCGATAGTTTATATATCCGCCTAATACAAAGGATAACAATGACATCATGATTTCAGAGCTATTAACTGCTTTATGGTATTGATAATATCATTGATCAAGATAATAACAAAACCAAAACAATGGAGAATTTTTAACCCATCAAACTACTTTCAAACATCATATAGGCGCTAAATATAATAAAAGATAAATGTATATTTATATATACATAATTAGATGTTGTGCAATTTTTCCTTTGTTTCCTGTTTCTAATGACCTGATTATATCTGTGAATATGCAGAAGCTCTGAGCATTATCCTCCCAATTCAATTAAAAAAGAATCCTCAAAGTGAGCCAACCCTAATGTCTAAACCGTTCTAGTTAAAAGCCCTTTTAGTAACACAATTTCCTCCCACTGGCAAGGTTAATCTTCAAAGTTAATAATTTGCATCCTTGCTAACGTTGCCCCAGTGACGCCTGCAGTGATGCCGCTCTGTTAATGCCTCTCGTTCATTTCTCTTGTTGGTATTCATTTCTCGTCCTCTTTGGTCCCATCATAACTGACAGGGCCACATGGTGCCACCTGCCAATATCAAACCGGCATCAGGCCAGTGACAATCAATGTCACTTTCAACTGTCATAAATTATCTTATGAATGGTGTGTGTGTGTTTCCTGAAGGAGGAAGGTGGAGATAATGCACACGCACAGTCTGTTCACACTGCTGGGGGAGAGGCTGATGATGCACACCAACACCGTCTCTGTCACCACCTACAACACTCTGTATGAGGTAGGTGATCAGCTCATTGACATGCTGTGTTACCAGCAACATACATGAAGTGATGCCCTTTCAGTCTGTCAGTATTCAGGTGATTGACGTGGCGTTTCATTGACGGCTGTTCCCCCTCTGTGTGTGCAGATTCTGACGGAGCAGGTCTGTACTCAGGTGGTGCACAAACCCCACCCTGAGCCCGACTCCACTATCAAAATCCAGAATCCCAGTAAGTACTAACTCATTTTAGCCTGCCTGTCTCTCTGTGTGCTTTGGTCTGCCAACAATGCAGTGTTGTTTTAATGCGAGTAAACAAACAACAAAGCCACAACTCAGAAGCCGACACTGCTGCCATCTCACAGTTATTGATCTGCCACTTATTCTCCTGTCCCTCACATTTTCCTCTCTCATTCAAACTACTATTGCCTTCTCTTATCTCTTCCTTTTCCCCATTCCTTGATTTGTTTCCCCTCCCACCCAGTGATTCTGAAGGTAGTGGCCACCCTGCTGAAGAACTCCTCTCCCAGTGGCGAGCTGATGGAAGTCAGAAGACTCTTTCTCTCTGACATGATAAAACTCTTCAGTAACAGCCGTGAAAACAGGCGGTAAGAGTCCCTAAAATGACTACTTGCATTTATTCAACCTGCATGTCATTTGTTTTGTTTAATGATTTGTGTTATTAAGCTTAATCTGCAGCCCGACTCACATCCAGTGTCTGTGTTGTGTTCCAGATGCCTGCTGCAGTGCTCTGTGTGGCAGGACTGGATGTTCTCCCTCGGGTACATCAACCCCAAGAGCCCGGAAGAGCAGAAAATTACCGAGATGGTTTACAACATCTTCAGGATCCTGCTGTACCATGCCATTAAATACGAATGGGGAGGGTGGAGGGTCTGGGTTGATACCCTATCCATCGCACACTCCAAGGTAAGAGCATGAAATGCACTTAAAGTATCAAAAAGCGTATTTTTGCTCTCACTATTTTGCATTAAGAATCCAGAAACAGAAATCCATTAATGAAGACAAGGAAATACCAAATTCCTACTCAGGAGGACCCATTGTAAACAACAATGCCGTGCATAACATGTGATTCTTTTTCATGGCCTTTACTATGATTATTTTCTTAACCCTACATTTCCAACTGCTGCAACACTGTAACTCACATTTTAATCCAAACTTATTATATCCCGTATTTGTTTTATTAGTAAATCCTATATAAGCAATGTTACAGTACAAGCAGAAGTAGATAAGTCATTTTAACACAATAATGTAGTCAGTCACTATTTTATCCAAATGCTCTACTGTAAATACGATTTTGAAGTTGGGTGTGGGGGGTGGGCTTCTCCTTTAAGACGCTATTAGTTTTTTTTACTGCATGTGCAGTCATTTTGCCCCTTTGTCTGAAAAATGCTGACTGATGAACAAACTGATTTTTCAAATCTGGCTGAAGTTGGGTTAGAGCCTCATTCAATATTCACTTTACTCTATTTAAAATCTATTGGTTCAAAAATGAAGGAGCATTACTAGTGATATTGATTTGTTAGTATTGACATTTTCAGTTAGGCTTTCTTAAATGCTGAAAAAAGCCTCATTGATTCGTACGTATTGACTATTCATTTCTCAGTGACCTGCGAAGTCCAGCGGGAGTAGCCTGCTGATTTATGATTCATCACAGATATCATTTTCAATAACTGATCATCTCTCTGTTCACTGTTCAGGACGGGGAATTTTCACTCACCACTTTTCTTGTGGCAGTACAAAAGCAATAGGGCCATTATAGATGATGTATGAGATATCAGAGGGCTACCTGTTGGAGGAGTTATTGATGAGAACTCAATGTTAACAATTGTCAGCGCTTGTGTTCTGATCACATGACCAATTGCATCCCCACCCTCTGCCACAGGTGACCTACGAAGCCCACAAAGAGTACTTAGCCAAGATGTACGAAGAGTACCAGCGGCAGGAGGAGGAGAACATGAAGAAGGGGAAGAAAGGCTGTGTGTCCACCATCTCCGGGCTCTCCGCTACAGCCGCCCCTGTTGTCAACGGCAACCTGGAGATTGATGACAACTCCCAGACGCAGACACCGGAGAGCGAGGCTGAGTACAGCGAGGGGGCCGGCGCAGACTCTCGCATCCTCCTGGCAGAAGGAGCTGTGAAGCGACCCAACGGAGAAGCCCTGACGCCCGGAGAGCAGGCTGCCGGGCCCGGGGTCCGGGTGGAGGTCCACGACCTGCTGGTAGACATTAAAGCAGAGAAGGTGGAGGCCACAGAAGTGAAGCTGGACGACCTGGACTTGTCTCCAGAAGGCCTTAGTGGAGGTGTGGGTGGAGGAGGTGTGGTAGAGAACGGACCTCTAGTGGAGGTGGACTCCCTGCTGGACAGTGCTTACTGCGCTGTAGTTCAAAACCTGAATGGGAGTCTGGTGCCTAAAGATGACACGCCAGGCTCAGGGGTCGGGATGGGGTCGAGTCTGGGGCTTTCGGGAGTAAGCCTGGAGGATGATGGGAACATGGGTCCTCTCATCACACTGGCTGACGAGAAGGACAGCGTCCCGAGCAACAACGGATTTCTCTTCAGCAAGGTGGGATGTGATGAGATTATTGTTACTTACTTTTGAAGTGCGGTTGTCTATAGATGCACATTCTCTCACAACTTCATTTACAAAAACAAATGAGTTGCTGTTCTTCTTCCCCTGCTGATATAGAATAAAATACCAATCTTTTTTTTGATCAAGGTATTTTTATTGGTTTTAAGGACACTTAAGATACAATGATCAGAACAATACAGTATTACATTCCAAATGATACAACACCCCACCCGCTCCAACAGAGCCCCACCCCTTTTATGGTATTACTGTACGCATTAGTAATGACATCAGGATTGATTCCATTAACACTTACATGTATAAATACATTCAACGTGACAAAGACATACACAAAAGTAATAATAATAAAAAACAATAAATAAACAATATTTGATTTGCCCTAAAGAAAAACTTCCTAATGTCTAAATGTTCTTTTCTTTTACCCATTGTCTCTCCCAGGTTGACGAGAAGCTTCTTCCAGCTCTGGCAGCCACAGACCTTGTGCTGCCGAGTCCGGACCAGCCCACCAGCAGCGCCAGTGATGACCTCAGCCTGCTGGCCCACATGACCACCTGTGGCTCAGACTTAACGCAGAGCCAGAGCCACACTTCTGGAGATCTTCCAGAGGACGGGCCCTTCAAAATCCAGAGCCCTCTTGCTGACATCAGCTCTATAGCTCAGGCTGAGAGCCAAGCTCTGATCCAGGCAGCATCAAGAGCAGATTTCCCAGAGGGGGAGGGCCCATCCGGAGCCGAGGGAGAGGCTGCTGGGCTTAAGGCTGGGGACTCAGCCAGCACCACCTCGGACACTGAGAGGTCAGATGATGGGAAGGACAAGGACACAAAGAAGATACAAACTACAGCGACCACTCAGGTGCGTTTATGTGTTAAATGTTGGGTCGAATTGGACTGATTGTGTGCAAACAAATGTGCAATTGTAACTACTGTTCAGGTATCATTCAGCTAAAGTCTGTGCCGTGTTTTGAATTGAACTTATTTTCCTCTAGCAATTAAAGGACTAATCTAAAAAAACAAGAACAAACGTTTTTGGTGTCTGTCAACTAAAACCTAATTTGAAGTGGCAGCTACTGTACAAGCTGTATTCTGCAACCTTCAGGCTGCTCCAATGTGATTTCTTTGTATATTGATTAGCATAAAAAGCTCAGCCATGGACGGTTAGTCTCTGCAGAAAAGCAGAGAGACTGCCCACACATGAACTAATTCTCTAATGAATCAGGGAATACGGAATAAGAAGTCCCAGAGAGTGTTCTGTGGTTTCTCTTATGACATTACATTTCATAACTGTATGTATTATTAGACTAGTAAGGGGTTTACTGAAAGCCCTCTGCTGGCTGACCAACTCTCCCTCCCCACCACCAGGCCCTCCATGGTCGCACCGCAGCCCAGCTGGAGCGGGACCTCCGTGTGGACCTGGGCTTCAGGGGCATGCCCATGACGGAGGAGCAGCGCCGGCAGTTCAGCCCCGGCCCGCGCACAACCATGTTCCGCATCCCAGAATTCAAGTGGTCTCCGATGCACCAGAGGTTGCTCACTGACCTGCTGTTCGCCCTGGAGACTGATGTGCATGTGTGGAGGAGGTGAGCTTAAATGAGCTAATACTACTAGTTATTCTGCCTTGATTTCAGGACATTGGTATTGATCACCGATATATTGAAAATGATTTGACAAAACATGTCTCAATTGCTCTAAAATGTATTTTGTGTTGTCCATTCGGCTCTTATTTTCTCATTTCAGCCACTCCACCAAGTCGGTGATGGATTTTGTGAACAGCAATGAGAACATCATCTTCGTCCACAACACGATCCACCTCATTTCTCAGATGGTGGACAACATTATCATCGCCTGCGGGGGCATCCTGCCTCTCCTGTCTGCTGCCACCTCCCCTTCTGTAAGTGTCTCTACTCTGCCCCTCTGTGGTAGGAAATAAGCTTCATCATCCGCTTCATAGGCAGGCTGTAACTAGATGTTAACTCCAAAATCTGACTTTGAAAACCCAATAACATGATCCCAGTCCCGTGCTCAGGCCAGCATTGATCTTGCATAATCTAATATTTGTTAAATACTGTGTTATGTCTATTGCATTTGTTAGCTTTTTTACAAACTTTAAAATCGTGATTATTAAGAAAAATGCCACCATAAACCTTTAAGGTTGATTATTTTAGGTTTTTTTGCCAAAACGTTTGCCTGACAAGATTAAAATGTGTTAAAATAAATATACTTATAATAATATTTTCCGGGTTCCACTTGCACAGTATTTTGGCCTTTATTTGGGATTGTCCTTTACATTTCCAATCTATTTAATTTGATAGTTTGATGATCTATTAATTGAATCAACTATCTTCTTTCTTTTCCTCTCTGTGTTACATGTATTTTGTGTCTTTTTTCGTCTCTGTTTTTGTCTGTTTTTGCATGTGCAGAGTTCTAAGAGTAGTGCCAACCCTGTAAGTTGCAGTTTTTTCCTCTTTTCCTCTCTTTCTATGTTACTAATACTTTGTTCTGGTTGATTTACCATTGTGACTGACACTAAACCTTGCTTGTCTGACATCCATAGTGTTTCTATCTGTTGTGCTTCTTTGCTGCTAATCAATACTCCCCCTTATACTGTTTGTATCTATTGACCTCTCTGCCTCAGCGTATCAAGTTATTTCAGTTATAGATCGTAGATACACTTAATTTAGATACACTTTGTATAATGTTCTAGCATTGTTCAAATATTATACAAATGAGGCGAATGGAAAAGACTAAAAGGCCAAGGAGGTGGATCAATAATAAGAAAGACATCCGAGCAGAGCGTACACTTACAGATGAAAATAAATAGAGTATGTTTTATCAGAGAAAACAGCATGAGAGTTTTCCTTAAGTCCTAAGGGGTTGCATCTGCTAAGCCTGTCCCATTTGTATCAACACTAAAGAAGGCAGGAGGAGCCGGACCCCAGAGGGGGTCAAAGGGAGAGGAGGTGACCCCTGTTCCTGGGGGAGGAGGCGCAGGGGGAGAGGTGCGTAAAGAGCCTGAGACTCCCACCATCACCAGAAGAGCTAAGAGCACCAACCCAAGCCCTTCTGTCCTCACCTTGTGTGTCTGTTATTCCCCAAATGTCTGTGCTCACATGCTCTGAAGAGACGCTTGCACTCTGTCGACTCTCCACTGCCCTGCACCCCCTGCTCACTGAAGCACACACAGCAGACCTCACACTGGCTTTACAAGTGTAACGCCCACTTGCTGTGTTTAGATGTATTTGCATTTACTGAATGCTTTGTAATTGATTACTGAGGTTGGAGTCAACAAGGGGAATTTGTTTAATTTCCCATTAGATATATTCCTGGCTATCTACCTGTTCACTGCGACTGTTGTTGCTAATTGACCACACTGCTACTGTCACAATCCCACTGTAACCATTACCTGTGTGTCACCAGACTGTACTTCCTGTGTGTTGTGTAGAACACCTCATGTTGCCAGATTTCATCACATAAGTGTGTATTTCACTTGACCAGCATGTGTTCTAGGTTTGCTTTTTTGGTAGAACCGACCATGACCGCTGTGGTCATGCTCATCGAGATGATGATAGTACATTTTATAAATGTTACTTTAATTGTATACAATCTCACCACCTTTCTAAAACCAGTGAGAGAGCATCCCTGTTATTGTGGTTACCTGTTTGTTTTTCAGTGAATAACTGGCAAGCGTGTGTTTGTTTATCCTCCCTTTCCCAGACGGAGTTGGAGAACATCGAGGCGACTCAGGGCATGTCTTCGGAGACGGCGGTCACCTTCCTGTCTCGACTCATGGCCATGGTGGACGTACTGGTGTTTGCCAGCTCTCTCAACTTCAGCGAGATTGAAGCAGAGAAGAACATGTCGTCAGGAGGGCTGATGAGGCAATGCCTCCGTCTAGGTGAGTTCTAATCTTTATTTGTATTCATTTAATGATTGTTCTTTTGATTGTTTGATTCGTCTATGAAATCTCTTTCCAATCAATGACAAAGCACAAGCCTTAAACCTCACCTATCTGCCTTTTAAAATCGAAAGCTACATACTTTCTTATTTGGGTGTTTCAGTTACAAGGAAATACAAAGACCTATTCAGAGAAAACATGCTGGTTCTGTTAAATCAGAAATGTTATTAGCTGTGATATTTTCCTAGCATCCAAGGTGACATCTACAAATTGTGGAAATAATAAAAAAATGGTGTTTAAGATATAAAATGGGTGTGCATTGCAATAGATTAACATACAGTCACTCACAATCTATTATATTGGGCTAGGCTCTAGTCCAGTATCATTGCATTTTTGCACCTGCTTACCTTTTTTATTTGATTGTGTAATTGACTGATATTTGCTTGTTATTTTGTGGTTGTGGTCTTGTATTGAATGTACACACCCTGAAAACAAATACATTTAGACATCTGTAGGACATCAAAAATAAATCCTTTGACACTTGACCTTCAGAACAAAATAATAACAGGTTTCTTCTCCACCTCTGTGTCCATCAGTGTGCTGCGTGGCAGTGAGGAACTGTCTGGAGTGCCGGCAGAGACAGAGGGATCGAAGCTGCAAATCCTCCTTAACCAGCAGCAAGTCGCAAGACAGCCTCCACAGTGCCTCCACCAACAGCAAGGTATCTTAAACACACATCAAATCAAATGCTAATCCAGCACACAAAACTACAATCTGACATTGAAACTTGCATTTGCATTTGGCATGACATTTGACATTCTGTCTTCCATATTTAGCAGGATCCAGACAGACTCCTGCAGGATGTAGACATCAATCGTCTTCGAGCTGTTGTTTTCAGAGATGTGGTAAGCATGTGAATTTAACTATGTAGACTAGTCTGTTTTAGTGTTGTTGTTTTTTTTACTAAATAAATGTGTTTGTTATTTTTCTATAGGATGACAGTAAGCAGGCTCAGTTTCTGGCGTTGGCAGTGGTCTACTTTATCTCTGTTCTCATGGTGTCTAAGTACCGGGACATTTTGGAACCCCAGCGGGAGATTGGCAGGTCCACCAGCCTATCAGGGAGAAGCATCCGCCACGAGATCAACTCCCCAACCAGTACAGGTGAGTCTTGTTTTTATTTTACTGCAATATCCTCAATATAAGAGAGGATTCTTGGAGGAGCTGGTGGGGACTCATCTTTCTAGTCAATACTCACTTCAGGCAAACAACAATACCTTTGTCATGAACATCAGACGAGGACAAGATGAGAGAGAAAAGGACAGAACGCAGAACAATAAAGCTTACAAGCAGGAACGAAAGATGAGAAAGAGAACAGATGATATACATTTCTTGGCAATACATTACTCTAAAAAATTAACTTTTGTTGTGTGTTCCTTCAGAGCACCCATCCACAGGCTTCTCTGACAAACAGACCCCAACCCCCGTGGACGACTCTCCCCGCGCTGGCCTCCCTCACACGGACTCAGGCATCGGAGAGGAGGGCCATGTGGCCGGGTCCCTGAACGGCTCGGAGATGGGCCTGGGGCTCGGCCTGGGCCTGGTGGGGAGAGAGACGGACAGAGACCGAGACAGAGAGAGAGACATGGGGGGAGGGGGCACCGACCTGCTGTGTAGCCTGTCTGACGTCAGGAGGTCACAGGAAAGCCTTCTGGACTCGCCCCACAACCCCAACGTCAGCCAAGCCCCGCCTTCCTCCATCTCCAGCATCAGCCAGACCAACAAAGGCATCAATGTCAAGGTCAGACCGGCTGCAATCTGTCTAAATGTGTTCATAGAGATAAAGCATTTGGTCCAATGTGGTTAGGAAATGCATTTACTCAACACATGCAGCCTTGAGCAATTTAAATTAGGTTTGCATAATTAAGACAAATCTGTATTTTTAACTATGTCATTAGACCTACAGTAGAGCCGCAACTATTCATTATTTTTGTAATAAAATAATTACCACATTTTTGTTGAATAATCAATTGATCTTTAAAATGACAGACACTTGTGAAAGATGTTTGTCCCAGTTTTGTCCAGTTTTGTTGATATCTTTAAATGTTTTGTTTTGTCAGTGGAAAGCGCCAAAGATATTCCTGTTTTTGAATTAACAAAAATACTTGAAGGATTAATGGATTATAAAAGTAGTTAGCTGCTACAGGATTAGTTGACTAATCGTTGCAGCCTTAGTTGAATCCCCTAAAACTGATTTTAATGTTAATATCTTTCCACATATGCACCTTTCAGTGAGGTTATATACGGTTATGTATCATTATATCATATGCTCTTTTCTGACTCGTATACATTCGGAGTTTACTGCTGGAAATATTTTCTTTGTTGTTGTTTCAAAGATTTTTTGGACATTTCAAAGCCTACATTAAAAGCAACATTACCAAAGTCACAGTCAGCCTTTTAAAGAAGTGATTATGTTAAGCCGTTACATTCCTCACAGCTTGTCCTTTAGTCACCAGGAGGGTTTTTCCCTCTGAAATGCAGGAGATCCTGAAGAGCTTGGTGGCAGCTCCAGTCGATGGCGGTGATTTGGGACAGGACTCCGGGCCGACGCCCTATCACCCCGACCCCGCCCTGAAAACACACCCCATGCTGCCCATGCAGTTCCACTCCTTCGACAGGTCAGTCCCACCAACTGTTTGACCTACAAGAGGTGGAACATAGACAGAGATATCAGAGACAGTACCCTCTGACACATCCATCAATTTATAGATTTCTCCAATCAATACTGGTCTTTTGGAGATGTGTTTTAGTGTGCTGCTATTTGTCAAATTTGCTTAACATCAGTTTTGGAAAAACAAAGGACGCAGAAATCAATTATTTGATTAGTATTTAGAACATGACCCCCTCCTCTTTGGATGGTTACATTGACAAGCTTACGTAATGTGCTTTACCTAGTCACATTGATCTTCTTAGTGAAATCCATATAGAGATTTTGGATATTGGCTTGTTGGTTTTTTCTAGCTTTTATTGTCATTAAATATGTGTCATTACATATGTATAATATATAAACAGACACATTTAATTGGTAATTCAAAATGGAAAACAATGATTTATTTGTAGTAGCAGTGATACTCTGAAATGACTCAGATTACATTTGTATACTAGATTTTAGACTCTGTCTTAAATTGTATAGGGAAAGAGATTCTGCTGCTTAATGATAAAGTCTTTGAACATGACAGGACCAAATCTAAGCAGGCTTCACATTTCCCTCTCTCCTCCAAACTGTTAACATAAAGCCTCTCTGCTGCTGAGTGATGGCCTGCTCATATCTCCTGTGCATCACTTAGTCTCCTAGATCCTGCTCTCTGTCAGTCCTTGAGAGCTCAGTTATTGATTGTAGAGTGTGCATAATAGATCACAATGGTATTTATGTCCAGCTCCAAAATGTCCCCCCCATGTAAATGTCTGACTCATGAAGACAGGCGAAATACATCTGATTTATATAAATAATGGCAATTAAACAGAATTGTGTGATAGTAAAGAAAATATGTTAGTTATTCTAAAAAACCACACCTACATAGCCTCTAAATATAATGACATCAGATTGTATGTGCTATATAGCGATACACTGTAACAATTCTTCTTCTTAAAGCTTAAAAAGAGGTTACAACTATTTTTAGTTGCTTTGTGTATTATATTTATAGTGGCATAAACCAACAGTGGCATACATACAGAGGCGATATGACACAGAGAAACATTTGATAAAAAGAGTAATGTGTGTGCAGGTTTGTCTGACTGATGCCTTTTTGTCTTATCTCCAACAGGAGTGTAATGGTTCCAGTCAAGAAGCCACCACCTGGCAGCCTGTCAGTCAACACGGTGGGCACGCCCACCACCAGCGGATCAGCCGCCGCCGGCAGCACCCCCAATATATTTGCTGCTGCAACAGCAACCCCCAAGAGCATGATCAACACTACAGGTGAGAGATAACACAGATATAGTGCACTCGTAAACAACATTTCTACACCACCACAAACGATTTAGCTCATTATTCTTAAAGGTGGGGTAGGTAATTCACTTCAGAAACACTTTTTGTTATATTCCATGGAATGCTCTTAACATCCCGATAGCAATGAATACATGAAATGCTTTGACAATAAATACATTAAAAAATGTCATCTGTGGAAGCCGTAGCGCTGTAAAAAGCACGACTAATCATTTTAACCGGCCCGGCTAAAATAACTGGATGGTCTACCTGCCTGTCAGCCTTCCATCTGTGCACAAACTTATCTCGTGCCCTCATTGGTCATGTGCGCGTTCGTGTGTGTTGGAGGAGGGACTCTGTAAGGAAGTCTGAAGGAAGGGGCATATTTTTTTCGGCTGCGTACTTTCAAATTCTAGCGCACTCGAGCTGGTTTCTCCATTCTTACCCACCCTACCTTTAATCTTATACATTATCATATATAAAATATATTTACGCGCATATATTGTTGCACTGCATCTCTTTAGTGTGCGTAGAGGTAGCAGGCATTCAGACAGATGGCACTTGTCCCAATCCTGTTTGTGTTAAAGGCCTCCAGCAAATCAAAGGCAGCTCCATGAAGCACGGCTGAGTTTCTTCTCTTGATATAAAACTCTTTGATGCTTTTCTTTGCTGTCTTTGACAGCCAGAACAAACTACAATAGAAACAAACTGAACCATGGCACTGGCAGATGCTTCCCAGATTAGTTTGAACCTATTTCAAGGACAGGAGCCAGATCAATGAAGGCGCAGACCACTCATCTGATGCTGAACATAGAAAGATAACACAGGAAAATCATGCATTAGATATTTTTTTACCCAAATATGGTATCAAGAAGTGTAAATGAATGACAAAATTGGAATCAAATGCACATTTGCGGACATGTGGGTTTGTAATCAAAGCTTTTTCAGCCCGTCAGACATATTAGACTATATCATACCTGCATAATGAACCAAGGAAGGGATTTGTTTCCTGGAATGGATTCTGTATATTGATTGCAAAGCTATTTTCATAAACGGGGGCCATTACCCGAAGACAAGCAGCAGCTCGTCTGGTGAAATACTATCCAAATTGAATTTGTTTGCCGCTGTATAATACGTCTTTTCAATTGTTATCCTGAACAATAATCACGGTCATGCTTGATTCATGTTAGAATAATACAGATGTTGTATCACTCTCTGTCCTGTCTAGGTGCCACAGACTCTGCCTCCTCTTCCTCCTCCTCTTCATCGTCATTCGTCAACGGTGCAACTAGCAAGAATCTGCCAGCTGTCCAGACAGTAGCACCCATGCCAGAAGACAGCATGGAGAATATGAGGTCAGAGCACTCCACACGACAAAGCTCTTCATCACTTCATCCATTCACTTCCTTCCCACTCTTTCTGTTTTGTCACCCCCCTCTGGCATTTGTTTTTACATTGATATGTAAATGTTTTCCACTTCATTCCTGTCCCCCTATTACTTCACAATTATGGTCTTCATCTTTCCCAAAACAAATTCACTAGCTCACTCTCAAAGTCATTAGTTATATAATACAGCAGGGATAGATTGGGGTCAACTGGGGGGCACACACATGCTTTTTAAATCCTTGGTAAACCTGATTACAGAGGATACTAGCCATGATCATTTTTAAGAACGTCAGAAGCAATGTCAATTCAGGAAATGTTGTGACAATTGACATAAATAAAAACAAAAATGACTAATTTCTACCAGGTGACAAATTCTTCATGAAAGGTCAAAAACACCATTTCCATATTAAGTGATTAGACATAAATAGGATATTGAATTGAATCCAATATATATATATAGTCTACTGAAAGCTAGTATAACTACTCTGTGGACACTCACACACACTTTCAGCTCACCTGCACGCATCCCACCACCGACACATCTCACTCAGTCTACACTACTGCTCTTCATCACTGACATGGCAACTGTTTAAATGTCACTCTTAGAGAATGTAGACTACTGTGTGAGAATCCTAATTGATTTCTTATTTGAAAGCATGTAACTACATTTTCTATAATCATATGTTCTTCTATAGAGTTGTGTTTCCATAATGTGTATAGGCACTCCCTAATAAATGTAAGTATGGTAATATTAAGTGAAATAGTAATACAGAAGCAGTAATAAATAATTCACTGTAGCAGTTTGTACCGTAGCATTTCTCTTTAGAAAGTTTGTTATTCCGTGTGCTTCTGAGAGCGCACACGCATTTAAGAGCGTGTGTGCGCTTGTGTTCTTTAATCAGTGTGTGTGTCTTTGTATTGCAGTGCCTATTGTGAGGTGGCGCAGTGTGCGCTGCGCAGCGGTCAGACGCCCCCTGAGCTCAAGTCTTTTAGCTCTCTGGCAGGCTTCCAGGCAGCTCCCCGAGATGCAGGACAGTGTTTTAGGCAAGGAGATGCTCTTCCTGTCCCCACCCCCCCCTCTCCCCCTCTCTGCCCCACCTCCACCACACACCCTCGTCACACTAAGCCCAGATTCAAGATCAGACCTGAGTTAAACTGTCTTTGCAAATATCTTGCGGCGACATTTTGCTCAATCCGACTCAAATTCCTGTTCCAAATGTCAACCGTCTGCTTCTCTGAGCAGCTCGAAACTAAATTAAGATTTGTGAACACTAATGACCCAGGTCTGTTTCAGAAGTCACATGCTTATAAGAACAATAATATGCACTGCCATATTTTAGTCTCTTCATACTCTTCGTCTATTACTTTCTCTATTTGTCAACTGAACATAGAATATATATTCATTTGCTCTGCATGTCGTCTACACACAAACATTTAGATGCGTAGCACAAGACACAATACATGCATTATCTTCCAATGCAGTTTACAGTAGGGACTTTTTTTGTGCAGGTTTTACACAATTCCAGCTGCACTCATCCCACAATATTAAGTTAATAAACAATAAGTCTTAAAATGAAAGTACCATTAACCTAACTCTACCAAAACTAACCCAACCATAGTGCTTTCCTTCCAATCCATCATTACTTACGTTTAAATTCTGTAATGTTTTGTGTCTTCTGTGTCCATTTTAGCCATTTTTCAATTTCTCTCTCGTCTCCTGTGAATATCTTCTCCATTGCTTTCCTCTGGTTCCGTTTTCTCACCTTCCTCTACACATTTCTTTCTTGCATGTTTTTCTCGCTCCCTTTCTCACCTACTGTAAGTACCCTGAGTGTTTCCTTGTTCTAATCTCATCTGTTTTATCATCACTCCTGTTCCCTTCATCTTTCTCTCACTTTTTTCCCACCACAGTATCACCACCAAGTTGGAGCGCGCTCTGGAGAAAGTGGCGCCCCTGCTGAGAGAGATTTTTGTGGACTTTGCGCCCTTTCTCTCCAGGACGCTGCTGGGTAGCCATGGGCAGGAACTGCTCATAGAAGGTACAGGTGCTGTACACGGCTCCTTTTCTCTAACTGGCGTCTCTCTGTGGAGTCTCCCCATTCACTGTCCCTCACCGCGATGTTTGTGTGTGAGAAAATAAACGTGCGATTGGATGAGTGGATGTTTTTCTGTGTGATGAGTGATTGAATGAGAGGGTGAGTGTCTCTGAGCTGGCTGCTTCACTCATTCGTCAAGCAGGTATGAAGTCAGTATTTTACACTATTTTCAAACAGCTAGTTAGATAACGACATCAGATGATGTTGTTTTATCAATAATACTACTGGTATTACAGTGCTGTACTAAATGTGATGCATTCTTGTCTCTGCCCACCTGCTTCCTGGCGTCCTGTTTTCGTGATCCACCGTCTCAATGTTCTCTCCCTCTCCTCCCTTCCTGCTCTTTCTCCTCCCTCCCCTCCCCCTACTGCCTCCTTCTTCATCTTTCTCTCTACTGTTTGTTCCTGTCTTCTCCGTTGCATGCTTTTTATAAACTTGACTATGATGACTGTATACAAGAGCAGAAACCACTGACACTACAGTGCGTTCTTTGATGATATTTTTGTATTTCGAGGCAGTTTGTGAGTGTGTGTGTGTGTGTGTGTGTGTGTGTGTGTGTGTGTGTGTGTGTGTGTGTGTGTGTGTGTGTGTGTGTGTGTGTGTGTGTGTGTGTGTGTGTGTGTGTGTGTGTGTGTGTGTGTGTGTGTGTGTGTGTGTGTGTGTGTGTGTGTGTGTGTGTGTGTGTGTGTGTGTGTGTGTGTGTGTGTGTGTGTGTGTGTGTGTGTGTGTGTGTGTGTGTGTGTGTGTGTGTGTGTGTGTGTGTGAGAGAGAGAGAAAGAAAGGTTCCTGACTGCTGTATGTCTCTGTGCTGCAGGTCTGGTGTGCATGAAGTCTAGCACGTCTGTGGTGGAGCTCGTAATGCTGCTCTGTTCTCAGGTTGGTACCCCCTCCTCTCCCCTTTCTGTTTACTGCCCTAACACATATGTTCCACTTTTCCAAAGCATGTCCAAACCCTTAATTTGTCTAACCTATTCTAAAAGTGATAATTGTTTTCCTTTTCAATAATCGCCTGAGTCGTTAACACACAGGAAGCTTTCGGGTTATTGATCTGCCCTGTGGGTGAGCGTGTAATGAGCGCATTGCAGATGTAATATCATATCAACTTATATGCACCATCACATCAAGGCCACAAAAAACATCTTCCATGACAATCACATGCATATAAAGTTTTCCGACAGGATTTTACTTGAAATAACGATATCAAAGCCTGAAGGTCCCATTGACAGTATGTCTATCTTCTTGAATAACACTCATAAGAAGGAATTACAAAAAAGCTACTTACCACTACGAGCTTTCTCCTGAAGTTTCCTTTTTCTTTGATACGATGAAGTTTGTCTCCCAACTATTCGTCCTCTAAGAGCTCTTGTCCTTAGAGGAACCCCTCAGATTCTTCAGCTCTTCTACTCCGCTTTCTTCTCTCCTCTTACTGCTTCATCTTCTACAGAACCATCAGACTCCTCTTATTTTGCCGTCCATTTTAACTCAGTGTTTCGGTGGCGACTGCTTTCATCTACTACCACTTCAACACTACCCGTCCTCGCACCACTCCCTCTCCTTTCCCCCTCCCCTCCACTCTCCCTCTCGTCAGCATGTATAGTATTACCCCAGGCTCCGGCCTCGTCTGCCATTAGATGCCCAGGAGAGCGAACCCTCGCCCAGATATCGATCCTCTGGGTGGGGGGAGGGGGGGTTGTAACAGGAGATGATCCCACGTGTCCTTCACAGGCCTGAGAGCTGCTGGAGCTAATGGAGCTCTGATAGTTTGAGGCTTTCAACAACACTCTCATCCTGCTCAGAAGTCTCCACTCTAATATGCACAGACACATAAAACACTCGCATACTCTTAGATGGGTGCTTTTTTATTGGCACTTAGAAAGCTCTCCGGATGTTTCTCCATCTTTATTCTGTGCTGTTTTGTGCTAGTGTACCTTACACTGGAGATGGTTAATGATGGGTAGGTGTATTTCTTCTTGAATAAATCAATAAAGCTACTATTCTTCTCAACTCTTACATTTTGATCAGCTGATAAACTGCCAAAAACACATTCGGCTCTGTGACAATGTGACATTTAGAGACATTTATGACGTATCTTATTTTACCAAGTTCATAGAAGCAGTTGTTAGCAATGAAATGAACATCTTAAGTCTCTGGCTCACTCAATGCTAATTAAATATGTACTAAAAAAAACTGAAATATTTAAATGATATAGTAAAAACTAAATGAGGGTCTAACCAACACATTTAAAATAAGGGATAATACATATCATTGTGATACAAAATAAAATACAGGTATATAAGTTAAACAGGAGGGACAAATGCATAAACTGAAAGGAGACAGGAATGTGGTTAATGTGTAATGGTAAAATTACAAATACAAATATACACTTGTAAAACATAAGTCAAAGTATATAATAAAAAGTATGCATGCACAAATATAATTTGAAACATTGCCTTTCTGGACAATGTTTCTAATTATGCTGGTTTATGGCAATATTTCATTCACATTTGTCACATGTTTGTAAGTAAATATCTTGATTCCTTAGGCTTTTCCTACACACAACACCTTGTCTTACCATATAATGTTCATACTGTGTATCTTGTAGGAGTGGCAAAACTCCATCCAGAAGAACGCAGGCTTGGCCTTCATTGAGCTCATCAACGAGGGAAGGTAATCCATCACACAGACTGCACACCATCCCATAAGGCTTCCTGTGATTCACACATTAACCGCAACACTGTTATCACTGCCTAACAACTAATGGTTATTATAGAGCCCTAATGAGAGTCTTGCCAGGATAAGTGCACAGTGCCATGTGTTGATTGCAATTAACCGTACAGTGATGGTCTTATTTCAGTGCCTTTCTTTTATTAGAAACTGTATTGTACATAATTAGAGTAAACGCAAAAAACGAAATATTTAAACATCCCGAAAAAGGATTCTAACTTTTAAACAAAGCTGTTTATCCACACAAACATTAGCTTCAGCTGCAGATAGACCAGTGTTATTGATCTAATTTAGGACAATGTATCATATTGAGGGAAACTTTCTTCTTCCATTGAAACTTGAAGGTGATGCTAATACCTGTTATTTGTGTTACTCTCTTCCCCCCCGTCACCAGACTCCTGTGCCACGCCATGAAGGATCATATTGTACGTGTTGCCAACGAAGCAGAGTTCATCCTAAACAGACAGAGGGCAGAGGATGTACACAAACACGCTGAATTTGAGGTAAACACATAGAGCACCGGTACTGTTTGTGACATCAATAAAGCCTCCAGGGAACAAGCTTTGTTTTTATTGTTTTTTGTTACAATAATGAGCAGACAAACGGTATGAAAGCAGACAGGGTCATCCTGGGTAAAAAGAAAATGCTTACTATGTTGTAGAAAATATGATATATAATATGCATACATACAATACGTACTTGCACACACATCTATACAATCGTATACACATTTATCTCCTTAGATGCTCCAACAGTATATGCATACCAGGGTTTCCGCTAGGATTTTTTCTTGCCGGTCAAGTGTCCGGAAATAATTTATTTTACTGGACAAATTTGAAACTTACCGGTCATGTTTCAATAATAAGAATAAGAATGGTGTAGCAGAGTTTCCGTTAGCATGTAATTACCGGAATATGACCGGATATGCTGATGTTTAAAACTCATTTAATGGGGCTCATTTTTATATTGCTTCAGTTTATAATCGTAACAGATCGAAAAGTTCAGATTCATTTTTCAATAAATGATACGCTTCCACAAACAACATAATTATTACATTCAAACAAACTACTTATAGTAGATAAAGTACATTATTCAAAAGTTTACATTAACTTTGAATAATAACACGGGAGAAATAAACGGATCCTTCAGGTGATCATGTAGAGCTGTGTGTCTCAGTCAGACTCAGCAGCTGATCTGATCTCTCTCTCGCGTCCGGTTACACTTCACTCACGTTTATGTCCATATCGATCAGATCCAGCTCTCCTGATCGGCCTTTATAGAGAGCACCGATCAAACTATTAAGAGTGAATATCGGCCGATAATGACCGGCGGCTGATCGATGAGAGCATCCCTAATTATTACCGGACATTTTGACCGGCAGGTTTTGAATTTACCGGTTTTTAATCAATTTGACCAGCTAAAAACCGGTAATTACCGGCTAACGGAAACCCTGATGCATACGTGTATACATATTTAGGCATGTAGGGCTAACAAAGGCAGGGTTACATCACACTATCAGGGTCTTTGGGCCACTTTGTCCACGATTGACCTTTTAAATTCTCTGTCCTGGCTCTATGATTCTTCCATTTACAGATGAAGCTCGGTGTATTTGGTCTTAGTACAGGGTTAAGTAAAGCACATTTTCAAAACACAGCAAGTAGGTGATAGGACATCAGTTGGGTACTCCTTGTTTTTTTACTGTTTCTGCATCCTGTATAACTCTTTCCCTCTCGCTCTCCTCCAGGCTAACTGTGCCCAGTACGCTGCGGACCGGAGAGAGGAGGAGAAAATGTGTGATCACCTCATCAGCGCAGCCAAGCACAGAGATCATGTGACCGCTAACCAGCTGAAACAGAAGATCCTCAACATCCTGACCAATAAGCATGGAGCGTGGGGGACAATGTCACAGAGGTGAGCGCGAGATGAGAGGAACTGGGTGTCCAATTATACCCTGCCACATTTTTAGATTGCTGCTCCACAGGATGTCATTTGATAGCAGACGTTACACAGGGAACACTTCTTGCATATAATGAGAAAATGGCATCAGTATGTGAAGTGATTATTAAGTCAGCACCATCCATCATGTTAGGTCCATATCACTAAAACACATTACCACAGCAGATTATGGCTTTTATCTGTGTAAATGTAGTATCATATATTCAATCATTTAAGTTGCAGCAGAGACTTAGAAAATCTATTTCTAGTTTTTAAATTCTAGATACAGTCAGTGCTGAAATAAAGCCATTTATAAAAGAGGACATGGTGTTATTAAACATAATTAATTGTACAGCACACACCCACACAGAGAGACAGCTAAATGCTAACATCGTAGCTGCCAGCTGTGTAAGAATGATCGTTTTATTTAGCACACTCAAATACACACATTTAATCAATGATGGCGTGCTATCCAGATCTGCCTCCAGACTTGGGAAGGACACGGATTTAATTTGAGGACATGTGACATACAGCATCTGAATCCTGTCTCCTCCTGTCACTGTTGATTAGGTACATTGTACTGTGTATGCTGTTAGTAAACAACTTTTGCACAGCGGAAGCTTTAATTAAAGTGAAATTGCATCTGAAGTTCTCTGTCCTCAATTATATTTTTCTGTTTGTTAATATTAGCATAGTGCTGATGAATAGTTTCACACTTACATGTCTAAACCTTGCTTTTCATATTTTTTCTTTGGGCTGTTATATGTTTATTTTTTCACAGTATTTGAAGTCCAGTTATTGGTTTTTGTAGTGTTGGATTTTTTTATTGTAAACTCACCTTTCTGCTCAAATACTGCCGTTTTACCCAATAAAGTGGGACCTTTTGACTGTAGGAAATTAGTTCTGGAAGTAGCTAGCGTAAATGTCAGCTGTAACTTCAACTCCAACTTCATTGCCCCTAAAGGAAAAGTCTCAAAATGCACCACTGACACCACTGAAATTACTAATTTAGGTTCTTTTCCTTTGACGTCTTCAGCCAATTACACGACTTCTGGCGTCTAGACTACTGGGAGGATGACCTTAGGAGGAGACGGAGATTTGTGCGAAACGCGTCTGGATCCACTCACGCAGACGTGTCCCTTAAAGCTCTGGAGGAATACAGTCAGTATTTTGTACCAATTTAAACATGTTGTCAATATCTACATTTTGCATATACGGTAACTCTCTAACATAAACTATAAACAGGTACAGAAGAAGAAGAGGAGGAGCTAAAGTCGAAGAAAACCTTCCGCAGCCAATCAGTGGTCACCCAGAACCCAGAGGCGGAGCTTATGCTGGAGGGAGACGATGACGCCGTCAGCCTGCTGCAGGAAAAAGAGATTGATAACCTCGCTGGTGAGATTCACTAACACACGCACACACACACACACACACACACACACACACACACACACACACACACACACTCACACACATATACAGGCACAATGCTACGATCCAATTGAAGTGTAAACTGTCTATGACTCTTGTTTTTAGTCCGTTTCCGTCCAAGACTTTTTATCTCCAAAGGCAAGTAACGAGTTTTGCAGCCGCACTAACCATCCGGCTGATTTGCTGACTCAAGAAGATTTAATCATAGTTAACTAAGAACTGACAAAATATCTAATTTAATTAATTTCTTGCTCTTTCTTACGACACACCTGATCGAGTGTTCACTCTATTAAAGTACATTTCATTATTTGTTGTGTGTGATGATTGCTTACAACTGTTGTGTGTACTGAGCCTGTCAGTGCTGTGTATGCTTGAAGTAGTAATAAGTCATGTATCCCCCCAGGCCCCGTGGTTCTGAGTACACCGGCTCAGTTGGTAGCTCCAGTGGTGGTGGCTCGAGGCACTTTATCCATCACCACTACAGAGATCTACTTTGAGGTGGATGAAGAGGATCCTACATTCAAGTCAACTGATGCTAAAGTAAGGGCAACCTGTTTTTTATTGGATCTTTTTCTTCAAGGAAAAGTGCTTCGCTTTGAATGTACTGCTTCTCATTTATTCAAATGATTTAATGTATTGTCTATATAGATTTTTCTTTATGTTAAAATATTTTTTTCAAAGGATGTCCAACCCCAACAGGTACTGGCCTACTCGGAGGGTCTGCACGGTAAATGGATGTTCAGTGAGATCAGAGCCGTGTTCTCCAGACGCTACCTGCTGCAGAACACCGGACTAGAAGTCTTTATGGCCAACAGAAGTAAGTCTGCAGATTTTTGTATTACTTACATTAATTCACATGTATTGATTTATCAAAACGATGCACCAGCCACTGATTTTATTTATTGATTATTTGCCCTTAATGTCAACTTGTCAAGCCTATAAATAAATAACAAGTAACATGCCAGAGTTAGCAGAAATACCACATACCACTTTTCTCCAAGTCTTGAAAAGTGGTAATTACTTTAGTCTGCAAAGCATTAAAATAGGTATATTAAAAAGTATTATTATAATTTGAATAAACACTAATAGTACTGAATAACAGACTGGCTAATTAAATACCCAGTATGCTTCACTTCTGCAACTCGTATATCAGCTGTACAACTTTATTAATATGTTTATACAGGTATGTCATTAGGGAAGTATTTTCTGTAGATTGGACCTTGAGAAATTGAAGAGAGTGGTTGCAAGTGATGCACAACTCATGGATTATTAGCTGCTGCATCATTTATTGTGTACGAAAGGTCAGAATGAAAAGCATTAGCACTGCCTGGGCTCTTGTATCCCGGTGCAACCTCCCATACTAATGTCCCCACTACACGGTAGCTTATTCGCTGTTTGGTGCAAGTACCCATCTTTAAGCTGATTATATCTCGTTTCTTCCTCTTTCTCCAGCGTCTGTGATGTTTAACTTCCCTGACCCGGCCACGGTCAAGCGAGTGGTCTACAGTCTCCCCCGGGTTGGGGTAGGAACGAGTTACGGCCTGCCACAAGCCAGGTAGGTGCTGCTGGTCCTTCACTATCCTGGGTTGGAAAGAAATGTCTTCCTGGTGTGATGAAAATAATCTTCAATATGTGTGTGTGTGTGTGTGTGTGTGTGTGTGTGTGTGTGTGTGTGTGTGTGTGTGTGTGTGTGTGTGTGTGTGTGTGTGTGTGTGTGTGTGTGTGTGTGTGTGTGTGTGTGTGTGTGTGTGTGTGTGTGTGTGTGTGTGTGTGTGTGTGTGTGTGTTTCCCAGGCGGATTTCTTTGGCTACCCCTCGTCAGCTCTTCAAGTCGTCCAACATGACGCAGCGCTGGCAGAGAAGAGAGATCTCTAACTTTGAGTACCTCATGTTCCTCAACACTATTGCAGGTAAAGCCCACTTTCAATCCTATTTCTTGAGCTGACTGCTAAGTCTGTTATTGAGGATCTTAGACTCAAAATAAGATATGGACGACAAGTGGTCCCACAACACTATCCTCTGTAGCCTTCTTTGTTTTTATTTTTGAATAAGTTGAGAGAATACTTCCAGTATTTTTCTATTTTTTCTCTCTTTCTACTGTGTGATGTTGACATTTTCCAGTGTGACTGCTACGAAGATTTTAACTGATGCAACGTTATTTCGGTGCTCTGAGATGTCCTGTTCTGTGTCGTTCTAAAATACCTACAAAGCCAGAAACTGCAGGCTATTTTATGAATAAAAAAGGCCTGTGTATAAAAAGACTGTATTGAAGGGAGCAGATAAAGACCTGGAAGATTTGAATAAGATAAACCTTTGTCAGCTCCAGCTCAGCTGCAGTTTTCACAACAACAGTCACCAATGTGGTCTGTAAATAAATATGTATACAGAAATATATCAATAGGAGCAGCCACAATGACAATGGACAAATAGGAAATAATTACGGCAGTTAAGCATTTGCTATTTTATGTGTTCACTTCTTTTTAAATATTTGAACATATCTATCAATAAACCAATATGTCATAATATATGGATATATGTATGTTATAGAAATGAAAGGCTTTAACATGCTGTATGCTGGTGTGTAGCAGTTTTGTCAACAGCGTGTGCTTTTATGACTCCCCCATGTTGAAGATATCTTTGATCACACTAACATACAACCGCGTTACATTTTAATTCCAAGTCTGGCACCTAATCTTTGCCCCCCAATCAGCGAGTTCTCATTAATTAAACGTTTGAGCTTTGATTTGTTATATGTAGCAAGTACAACTCAAACTGATGTAGTAATGCACAGATCAAACTGGCACATCTCAGGCCTAAAATCACTACAATAATAATGTTTTCCTCTCCCATCCACCTTTCGTTCCTGTAGGGAGGACCTATAATGATTTGAACCAGTACCCCATCTTCCCCTGGGTCTTGACCAACTATGATTCAGAGGAGCTGGACCTCACTCTACCTGGAAACTTCAGAGACCTCTCCAAGGTTAGAGCACTCTGACACACAATATTTTCTCCAACAAATAACGTGTGCTACTCAAAAGATGCTCTAAACCCAAGAAAAGGCTGTAATACAGGTCAAGCCGTACCACCAAGGCTTAGCAGAAACATTTCCTAGTTGCATTTTCTCCAATTAAAGTAGAAAAACAAAGCCACATAAGACTGTGGATGTAATTCCCTGCTTGTCCTCCTACAGAGGATCAGAACATTCACAGAATTGTTAGTTTTAGTGTAAGATTTCACTGTTCAAAAGCACATGTATGACTTGCTCTCTGTAAGGAAAAGGAGAAACCTGCATGTATCGTTTCCTGTTTGATTGTTGACTTAATTCTAATATTTCTCTCGGGTTTCCCTCAGCCAATCGGTGCATTGAATCCCAAGCGAGCAGCGTTTTATGCCGAACGCTTCGAGACGTGGGACGACGACAGCACGCCTCCTCACCACTACACCACCATGTACTCCACCGCTCATTCCACACTGATGTGGATGCTCAGAATAGTAAGTACCTGCTGCTCTTCACACACTTACAGACTTCGACCTTCCGCAGCTGCTTGAGCACATGGCAGTTTAAATTAATTTGTCTGTTCAATGTGCCCGCAGGAGCCCTTTACCACGTTTTTCCTCAACGCTAACGATAACAAGTTCGACCATCCGGAGAGAGCCTTCTCTGGCATCGGCTGCTCGTGGAGGAACTGCCAGAGGGACACAGCTGATGTCAAGGTAAGAAGTCCTGATGGGCTGATGGGACGGTCCTACGGAAGTGACTAGTCAAGATTATTAATAAAACAATAAAAACTGTAAACTGAAATTGCCCAGAATTAGGAAAACCCAACAAAAACACAATGACGTGAATGCATCCAACGCAAGTGCTTGTCTATTTTAAACTACATTTGCAAATAAAATGTTGCAGAGTTTGAGAAAATAGTTTCATTGTAGCTTTTATTTGAACGTCTCTAAAAGTATAAGTGTAACCACTATAGCCCTGTATCTTAAACCAAGGGTCAAACAGCTCATACGGTCATTCGATAAAAAAGTCTTTAAACTTTAAGATTCATTGGTTTCTGTTCTCTGCAGTTTATATTTAGTTCTCTGAGCTTTTTTTCTGTTTGGCAATGTTTAATTAGCTGAAAATATTCAAATTTCTGGAGGAAAGGATAAGGAAAGTCCTATTTTTATTTTAAATAAACAATGTTTTATTCTGTTTTATCCATCAGGAGCTGATCCCAGAGTTCTACTACTTGCCTGAGATGTTTGTGAACAGTAATGAGTACGAGCTTGGGGTGCGTGAAGATGGAATTTCTGTGTGTGACGTGGAGCTTCCTGCTTGGGCCAAGAAACCCGAGGACTTTGTCCGCATCAACCGTATGGTAAGAGACAAGGACAGTCATTTCCAAGGAATATAAAAGCTGAAAGAAGGCTAGTTGTCTCTGCCTTTGAATCCACTTTGATAATAGTCTTGACTCTCTTCCTTCCTCTCTCTGCCCCTGTGACCTCCACCAGGCGTTGGAGAGCGAGTTTGTGTCCTGCCAGCTTCACCAGTGGATCGATTTAATATTCGGCTACAAGCAGCGGGGGCCAGAAGCAGTGAGATCCCTCAACGTGTTCAACTTCTTGTCCTACGAGGGATCAATCAACCTAGAAAATGCAGATGCTGTGCAACGTGAGGTCAGTTTCCATGGCAACATTTCACTCTTGTTTGACTCCCAAATTGATTATCACAGTGCAGAAATCTTCCCTTGGTGAGTTTCTCATTCAAGATCGTATGGTAGCATCAGATCGATGTAATGTCTAAATCTCTTAGATAAATACTCACTCGATATATACTCCCTATGGCGGAAGGAATGGTTCTCTAGAGATACACTCAAAGTACTTATATTACACGCATATGCTTCATGCATACAAAAAGACAAACTAAATAAGCTAATAAGAAGGCAAAGATATGTGGCTTCACTCAACTAGTTTGTATGTTTCTCAAAAGTGTGTCTTCTCCTGTGTTAACCCCCTCTCTCTCTCTCTCTCTCTCTCTCTCTCTCTCTCTCTCTCTCTTTCTCTCTCTCTCTCTCTCTCTAGGGGATTGAGTCTCAGATCCAGGCGTGTGGGCAGATCCCCTCCCAGCTGCTGATCGAGCCCCACCCACCTCGCTCCTCGGCCATGCACCTGGTGAGAACACATCCTTGAAAAACCTGCATGGGTTTCAGTATCATAGCAGTAATCTCCCAGTATATGCTTTAAAAACACCTTCGTAAAACAGCAAGTCAGCTGTTCTCCCATACTTTTAGCATGTTCTTAAGGCCAATGTCTTGAGAAAATGTTCACTATTGGAACAGGAAGAGCGTTTTTCCCAGTATGTCTATCTTTTATAGACAGGTTGATTTGTTTTTCCTATACTTCAATTGAGAGATGTTATTACATACACGTATATGTAATGCTGCTAGCCCTGCCCTGTTAGCCTCTCTCTCCTGCCTCGCCCTGAGCAGAACGAGGCCTCAGTGTCTCCACATCAGAGCCATCCATGTCTCCCCTACCTGTCAGTCCTGCCCCCCGACCAACCTGCGCCTCCACCTCCTCTCCAAGGCCTAGCCCCCCTCAGTGTGTGTACCTGCTCTGACCCTGAGCTCCCACTAATATACCTTTTCCCGTCCCTCCCCCTGTTCCATCTGTTCTGTCTCTCCCTCTACCTCCGTCTCCATTTCCCCGCTCCGACCTCCCCTTCCCTGCTCTGCCCCCCACCCCTCTTCCTCTCTGTCCCTCTCTCCTTCTCTGTCTGTCTCACCAGTGTTTCCTTCCCCAGAGCCCGCTGATGTTTAAGGATCAGATGCAGCAGGATGTCATCATGGTGCTCAAGTTCCCCTCCAACTCGCCCGTCACCCACGTGGCGGCCAACACGCTCCCCCATCTCAGCATCCCAGCAGCCGTCACCGTCACATGTAGCCGGCTGTTTGCCGTCAACCGCTGGCACAACACAGTCGGTGAGAGCACCAAGAAAATACATTATAATGTGGAAATAGAAACCATAGATCTTCATTTAACATATTAAGTTATCCCCCTTTGAGGAATGGAACTGGACATTGCATTATCTGAACAGAATAAAGTTTATAGTTTTGTTATTTGACGATTTTGAGCATCTTGAAACTACACTATGGCAATCCCTTAATAATACAGTAACATACAATTGGTCATTAGTCAATTAATCAATAAGTCTTAATAACAATTATTAATGTATCAAGGAAAACAGCCACAGACATGCTGATTCCAGCTTCTCAAATGTGATTAGCTGATTTTTCTCTTTTATCAAATGGAATCACTTCATTTTAAAAAAGATTGATCAGACCAATGCAATTTAAATTCATTACATTATAAAGACTAAATTATTGAAGGATTGATACAAAAATATTCATAAAAAACACCCAAGGAAAATAATATCATGCTATATTCTATGCTATGTATCATCTATGCAATTAACACTAATTTATGGAAGCCTGCAGTGCTTTAAACCCCGGGTGAGAGTTTACTACTATGTTGTCCACATGTTGACAAAGAAATATGTGTTAATTAAACCCTCAATTAACCTTTAATGACCTAATTAGCAAAGCAGGGTATGTTTAATGAATCGTGGTAGTGTAATTACGGCGGGCCATAAGGCAGCCCTAGTGACTTTAGTTGTGAAGATTTTATTTTCAACATTATCCTGCTGTAGCGCATGCATCACAGAGCACTCGACTAGGGGATTATACGAGAGCTTTACGATGTGTGTATGTGCGGGTGTGACTTACTTTAATGTTTTTACCCTTTATCCTTCAGGCCTCCGTGGAGCTCCGGGATATTCCCTGGAGCAGGCTCATCATCTGCCCATTGAGATGGACCCTCTCATAGGTCAGTGCGCTAACACCTCCACAGCATATTTAATTGGTTTTATGTGATAACGATAATATTTTAGAACCAAGTAGTAGGGCTTAATTAAATATATAACATGATATATTAGGGATTTGTGCACATATTACTGAGTACCAGGCTGTAATACTAACATGAGTAATAAAATATTATGAAAAGTTATTAAAATGCTTGTGAACCATATGGCATTACGCTGCCCTTATTAACTTACGCTTTATGTTCCCATGTAGCCAACAACTCAGGCGTGAACAAGCGTCAGATCACTGACCTCGTGGACCAGAGCATCCAAATCAACACACACTGTTTCGTGGTTACCGCCGACAACCGCTACATCCTGGTCTGCGGCTTCTGGGACAAGAGCTTCCGTGTTTACTCCACTGAGACGGGTAGGTTTGGTATTATTCAGAAAACCTGTTGAGCATTGTGTTTAGTCTAAATGTACCAGCAGGTGTTTTTAAAAACTCTATAAAAGCTGCAATCCTGTCATAGGTCCTAGTTTGAATAAAGATAATGTGTGACTCATTGTAATTTTATTTAGATTTTTGTTTGGATATTTCATCAAGGGGAGATTTAGATTTTTCTTTTCACATTATACACTTGGGCTTACACCTCAAATTATTTTTCAGCCTAGAGATTTAGTGATTTATATTTAGTGACTCTATGTTCCCTAACATGCATGTTTAACCCATGTATTTACACCTGGCAGTAAAGTAATCATGAATAAACAGGTTCTAAAGTGCGCACATCCGAAAACAAATGATAGTTTCTGGATACAGAAAATCCTACTAACTAAGTTAAAACTGGTGGGAGCTTTATTTACAGTGTTCAGATGTTTCGTTGGATTCTTGCCTTAGTTAATCACCCTTGGCCTACAAAGGTATGATTACTGTAGAGAGCACAGTGACTTAGCCTCGCTCCTCGTTCCTCTCCACAGGAAAGCTGACCCAGATAGTTTTCGGCCACTGGGATGTGGTGACATGTCTCGCCAGATCAGAGTCCTACATCGGAGGTGACTGCTACATCGTGTCGGGCTCCAGAGACGCCACTCTTCTTTTGTGGTACTGGAGTGGACGACACCACATTATCGGGGACAACCCTAACAACAGTGAGTGATGACTTGATGGAAACAACATGTTTGTTGGACACTCGGTGTTCAGACAGCAGTACAGGTCCCGGAGATGTATGGTGTCTCTAACTCTGTTTTCTTCTCCAGGTGACTACCCCGCTCCCAGGGCCGTACTGACAGGACACGACCATGAAGTGGTGTGTGTGTCCGTCTGTGCAGAGCTGGGACTGGTCATCAGTGGAGCTAAAGGTTTGTGTGCCCAATTTAATTTTCGATTTATAGATTATTTTCACTGTGAGAATTGAATAAAAGATAAAATATTGAAATGTTAGAACCCGATACATAACAGCCGCAAAGCCATTGGACAAATGACCTGTAGATTGCCCTCTCATATGTTGTTTTCCCATATGTCGTTGTTTTAATTTCTATTAGAGGTTAGGCTGATATTTCCTGATCCCTCTACCGTCAGCAGAGCTAATTGAATAAAATAACTTCTTTATTAATTCGCTCTGGTCTTGCTTCTCAGAGGGCCCATGCCTGGTCCACACCATCACAGGGGACCTTCTTCGGGCCCTGGAGGGACCAGAGCTGTGTCAGCGGCCCCGCCTCATCTCAGTGTCCAGCGAGGGCCACTGCATCATCTACTATGACAGAGGCCACTTCTGCAACTTCAGCATAAATGGAAAACTCCTGGCACAAATGGAGGTCAATGACTCCACACGGGTAAGGCAGTCGGAGTTAATACTGTTCATTTCAACATACTGTAATATTCATTTTGGTGTATATTCATGCATGAATCCTGTTTTTACTTACCAATAAACAATGCGATATACTGTTATTCAACACAATGGAGTAGTTGAGCCTCTTTTGACCCCTCTCTATTCTCTTTCTCTCTCCAGGCGATCCTGTTGAGCAGCGACGGACAGAACTTGGTGACAGGAGGCGATAACGGAGTTGTGGAAGTGTGGCAGGCGTGCGACTTCAAACAGCTGTACATCTATCCAGGCTGTGATGCAGGCATCCGTGCCATGGACCTCTCACATGACCAGAGGTAAAACAGACAGGCTGTCACTCTGAGAGTCAGTAGGATAATTGATAGAAGTTCACTATTGTTGTGAAGGAAACTGGGTCACCAGGGGGCAGCAGAGAATACTGAATAATCAGTAACTGTGAGGTTATTTTACCCAAACCTCAGATGATGTCCTAGAGATAAATGCAATGGTTTAATGCAGGGGGGTCCAAACTTTTTTCACCGAAGGCCACATACAGAAAAATATACAAAGGGCTGGGCCACTTACTAGAGGTATATTGCCTCATAAGTTCAGTTATAAGTTAAAAAATCAATCAAATGTAGGTCAATTATTCTTGATACTTGAAAATGCAGCGTACATCCTAGCTCTCCATAGGGTTTCATTTATTGTGTTGGCAGCTCATTCCTTAAAACAGGAGCTTCAGACTGCTTATAATAAGAGGAAATATGAAGGGTCTATTTCAAGGTTGTTATGTAAATGTGTTATTGGGCTTTTTCTTATCAACTTAGATATGTTAGAAAATGTTTTCAACTTTAATTGCCTGAATTTTATTGAAGATTTGGCTTTTTAACACATGAATACTGTGTAATATATTTGAACATATATATTTGAGAAGTACAATATAAGACAAGCAGAAGTTTCATTTGTGGGCCATATTCATTATACTTTTTTAATTAGCTGAGGGTCGATTCAAAAATGGTCCGTGGGCCGCATTTGGCCCCCTTGCCGTAGTTTGGACACTCCTGGTTTAATGTATGCAATTTTCCAAAAGTATGTGCATAGTTTGGATGTGACTTACTGTTTTTGCTCTGCCCTCAGGACTCTGATCACTGGCATGGCATCCGGAAGTATTGTGGCATTCAACATAGACTTCAACCGCTGGCACTACGAGCACCAGAACAGGTACTGAGGTGGACAGCATGAGGATGGGAAGGATAGGGAGACGAGAGAAGAACAAAGAGAGGAGGTGAAGCATTCTGCTGTGTATCTGCGACACGGGGAAACTGAAGGTACAGAGAGGAAGGAAAAGCAAGTGCCGGCTCTAATCCCTTGTGAAGTTTACTTGATTTGAGGATGCGACAGCGCTGGTGGAAATAACTCCCTCTGTGCATACGTGTACGTACACATACGTGTGTAACCACAGACACATAGTACCCCGAAGATACACACCAAAACCTGCTCATAAAATAGACTGCAGAATGGGGGAAAGTCAAGCAGACCTTGTAGAGGTCGTTCATACCCGTACCACTCGCTGGACTGCTGCAGTTGCTGTTCCTGGTACGCTTCATGCTTTATAGACAAAGAACTTAAGTTTTCTTGTGTTTTTCTTCTCTATCAATTTTGTTCTTTACTTTTCCTTTGAGGAGAGTTCAGTCAAATAATGATTTGGTTGAACTGTAAATTAAGACTCCTTCAATGTGTCTCAACTGATTAGAAATGGTTAGAAATTATCCAGCCCCGCCCACTCTTCAAAAAAACGGTGCTATTGGCTTGATCTTAAAATTCACCCTTGAAAAAATGTCTGGGGTTATGATTATATTTTATCTGGTTTTATTTTATTTTATAATGTTAATTTGATGTTATTTTATTTTTCCCTGCAGCAGGGTTAAGTCTGATTCTTATGTAAATAAGGCTCTGCTTCCTTCAGAGCCAACACGTGTTCTTTCACTACACAAACTGCGCTTATCACCTTTAATTTATTAATGACTTGCTGTATGTAAAATATTGTGTAATAATTATTATAACGTTGACAAGATTGATGATAACGGCAGTGTCAAGGATGGTGATTATTTTGCCGGAGATGGTAATGATAAAGAGATCTTGCCAGTGCCACCAAGGATGACAACCACGAGACTGAGATGATTTCCTTTGTATATTTGGTGATTGTTTTGTCAAATATGTACATAAAGTCTTGGTTCAGGCTCGGCAAGATTGAATAAGATTGAAAGCGCAAAGGAAACCTTCACTTACCCACATTTGTTGATTATTTAAAAGAAGAGAATCAAATCAATGTAAAAGTTTGTTTTGTATTTGCACTTTGCACCAATCACATATCATTATTTATTAGCTTGGTTCTTTCTGGTCGGCTGCCATTTTGTTTAGGTCCATTTCCCCTTCGGGATTATTTGTGCATTGATGTTTGTATTTAAAGCGTTGAGCTCATGTGTGATTATTAGGTTTTACAACCTCACAGTTGTAAGCAATATCATGATTCTGTAGCTGATAGAGGTGGAAAGGAGTGAGGAGAGGGGATGAAATGTGAGAGGTACTGTATGTGTGAAGCCATCTTGATCAAATGCGCACATGCACATACTCTATCGACAGGTTCAACTTACGTATCCAAAAAAAGGTTAAATATTTTTGGATCTATGAAACCCTAAAAAACTATTGTATTCATGTTTTATTGCAAAGATGTAAAATATGACATGTGTGAGTTGAAAAAAAAATCATGATAAGAAAAATAAAATATGCAAAGAATTTGATGACTTGACTTTTCATTGGTGACACATTCTGTTTCACCGAAAGCTTTCTTTTTGACTTCAAGACAACGGCACTGCAGAGTGAGCTCTAACTGCAGATTTAACAAGACACCGGTCTGAAAGGAATCCTGTTTCTCAAAAGATTTCAAGAGCCTCTCGAGTCCAAATGTGCACTTGACAACATTGTCGAACTACCTTTCATTTCAAATGCCTGTTACTGTCAGTCACTTTCTGCAGCACCTCCTAAGAACTCAGAGTTGAGATTTACAGGGAAATTATACTATTAAATGGAACTTATTACAATCAAATTGTGCAATGTTTTAAGTGAGTCTAGTTCAATCAAGCATCATTAAATCAAGTTACTTTGTTTTGCTCTTGAATCACACTTATGCAGTATACCAAGTAATATCTAGAAGAGATAAAGGAAGGCTCACATCTTTTAGAGGCAATTAAAATAGACAATGTGCGTAAGAATGAAAATCCTTATCATTCAACCCATTGACAAAAGTTAGATTTGCACAGGAAAGGTCATGGTCAGTAAACACCCAGGTCCTCCATGTTTTTATCTTTACTGAATGATGTTGACAGGAATGAAATTATGCCCCAAAATACCAAAAACAACACAAGCACGGGATAATTAATTTGATAACAATAAGTTCTGAATGTGGGATGTCTTGTCAAAGAAACAACATTTCACAGTATTAAAACACAAATGATGTATTTTGAGCAGAAGCAACCATTACCATAGCTTAAATAAAGAAGTCAGACAGGCTGCACAGAGCTCTCATGCTTCAGTCACTATGGAGACTGCAATCAGACGCCATACGAGCTGACAGGCAGGAGAGGGTAATCCGTCACGCTGCTAGAGCTGTCTTTCAGGACCCAGATTTCATCTCGTTTATGTCACTTTTGACCCGGTCTGTAGCTGCAGTCAGAGGCCCGCTGCCTGTCAGTAAGACACACTTTCTTCCTCACCTTTACCAACAGCCTGATGTCTTGTGCAATGTCCGTTCTCCAGGGGAATCATGAAGCATTCTGATGTACAGTTTTAAGGTGTCTCATAGTTTGTTATTAGACAACTAGACACACACATGCATATCTGAACAAAGCAATGATCTTTAATATGTTTGTAGTACTGTAATTATGTTATGTAGTCTACGGATATTATGAAACATGCTGGACGTACTTAAGCACTATTAACTGTTTCACAGTAAAGGTGACAAGCAAAATACAAGAAATTAACCTTGGAAAAATGAAGAGGAAAAATAGTATTCTCTAATTAAGCTTTTCTTGCTAAGGGAAGGTGGTCTTCCAGGTTCATTTGTCTTTGAAACAAGGTCAGTCAGTCTCATCCCTCAAGACCTCTTCTTCACATTGTCAGCTTATTTCCCCTGTGCTTATGGAAATTGCATGAACACACATGACTTTCTGGACTATTGGGATTACTATATACATTCGTAAGCAAGTGTTTTTATGTCACAATGAGGAAGTGCTGGGCGTGCATGTGTTTTGAGTTTGCAGGCTTTCCTGCTTTCAGTGTAGAAGCATGCGTTCACAGGGGGATACTCGTGGACAAACATGTCCATGTGTCTGTACGTGCTCCCTCCCGTGAAGCTCAGGTGGACAGTGAGGAGATGGTGGACCTCTGAGATGAGATGCTACAGATCTCCATGTTGGTGAAGGAGCTCCCTCCTTCGCTGCTGCAGTCTGGGACCGATGAGGAGGAGGAGATGATGTTCTTCAGCCTGTGGAGGGAGATGATGAGCAGCGTCAGCAGGAATACCAGCAGGCCGAGGAAGAGCCACACATAAACGTAAACGTTGCCCTGACGTCCCGGTGATGAGGCGGCCGCTGAGGTGGAAGAAGAGGTTGGCGAGAATCGTAGAAAGGTCCCATTGTCTATCGGAGAGATTGCAGTCTCATTATGGTCCACCAACGAGACGTCCATCCCTGACTTCCTGGCTGATGTTCTGCATAAATGATTAGATTTGCATGAGAGAAAAAAAAGGGTTAGTGAGATTTTTTGTGAGCAACAGAAAGACACATCAACATTCATAATTGAAATGGGCAGTAGAAGAAATCTCTTTTGCCTGCCAAAGCTGCCAAGTGTTTATGTCCTCCCTCCAGGACACTTCAGCATGGCAGATGCTTGCTAACGCAAGAGCTGTCACCCACATCCAGCTTTGGCAGAAATTAAGAAGGAGGAAAGAGAGCCCTTCATCAATTCTGATTCAGCACCAACAATTTACTTCAAGGGCCCCCAGATGCAGAACAGATTTCTACCAAATAATAGTTGAAAATAATAATCATTTATTGTATCCCTCTTGGAGCATCTCATGGAGAGTTCATGCTAATTGAGAAACATCAAATTGATTCACAAGAGTACTCAACTGTTATTTGCAAATATATATATATATATATATATATATATATATTTGAATGTATTTGCAGCAATGAAACAAGCAAAACAGTTAAGTGTTGGTTTATGTACTTATAATGTATGAAATCTGTATGAAATACTCATAATCTTGCAATATCCCCTCGCTGTATGTTCATAGATAAGTGCAAACATATTTATATTCATTTGTGTCCGAATTGTTGCTGATCACTCAAAGTTATAGCACTGTGAATATTTCTAATGCAAGGATGAATTCATGAACAAACAAACACAGATCTACTGTGGACACTGTTCTGTTGTGGTAATTAAATACTAGTTAGCTACATTTGACCAATCACAAACAGGGACAAGTGTACTGACAGCGCAGCGTCATACTTAATTAATGAAAAGTAAACTAATATTAGACAAATATGAGCTTTAAACATCCATGACTTAAACATATAATCCAGGATACAAGCCACAGAGTTGCATCTGCAAAGTGAATACAGAACAACTGGTTAAAAAATAACTAGGCCTACCGAGTGTTTGAAAGCGTATAGTTTTATGATATCACTGCCCCGTCTAAGACACGAGTAGATCTGACTTTAATTACATTTGACTCGAGTGTTTCGTCAACATAATGTGTTGCTTAAAATAATACTTCTGCATACAGTCTGTGACACTGTGAGTGTTGCACGGCCAGATACGGCTGGAGAAGCTGACTCAGATAAGGAAATATATGATATATTATGATATTATATGATCGATGATCTGATTGATGATGTAATATGAATGATAAGTGCGACACGTCGGCGTCTTCTCTGCATACGGCAGTTTAAACTGTATTTCCTTTATCCTGTAATATGACTTGAGAGATTTAAACTCCGCACACTGAGTTGATCTCTTTTCTATAGACGCCGGAGGCGGGCAGCGTCAGGTAAAAAAAGTTATTTAGCCTTCCCAAACCTGAGCCTCACGCGCCGCCTATGCATAAAGAGCTTTACTGACCCGACTATAATAAAGAGAAACAGCAGGGGGAGTGCTTGTGTCATTGAAAGCCTGTCAGTCTGGAGCCTGGAGCCTTTTATGCTCAGAAACGAAGCCATCCTTATCTGATGAAATTAAACTCCTCATAATCAGCTTTCACAAAGACAGCTGAGAGCCTACCCTCCTCCATTGCATATTAATACTGCTGATATTGTTCCACTGCAAATTACTGCATGGCACAAAAGTGGCCTGAACATGTGACTGAGTATTGTGGTATAGAAATGTTCACAGTCTTTGTGTTGGGGGTAGACAGAGAGTTGTATTTGGGTTAGGCCAGTCTTCTGTCTTGATCTATGACAGCGGAGAAAGACACTTCAAAGGGACGATTGATTGACCATGACCAGAAATGTAGCAGGGGGGTCATCAAACACTCTTTGCAACACAGCGGTGTGAGCTCATTTCTCTCTTATATGCCAGCTCTCCTCTCCTTCGTCTCCATTTCATGGTTATGCATTTCACCCATAGGGATTTCACCATGGACCATATGTGTGCCTGCCTGACCAAATTATATTCAGTGCATGGACTAAAATGCAACATTGTTCACGATATATATCCAACCAATGTATATTTCTCCAGATTCTTAGATATTAAAAACAAATATAGGACTAAGACATCATTAGGGGGTACCGAGAACCCAACATTTCGATTCAGCTGTTGTTCTGTGTCGCAGGATTTAGCTCGTTTAAAGCTGAGATAGTTTACCCCAATATCGTGTAAATGGCAGAGTTTCGCCGCATATTGCCAAAATATGTTTTGCACAGGTAAGACAACTACTTTCTATCTTGACTCTAACATTATACATTTTTGTGAACACCTGTAAAACAAATGTTGGATCTAAAATAATGCTGAGAGCAAGCCTGGGATACGTGTAGGCTATGTGCTGGAAGAACTAGCCATTTCCAACAGCGATTAGCATTAGCCAATACAATTCGCCTGCTAAGTGGTATCATTCCATTTTTCATTGGGAGTCTCTAAATCCCCTAGCAGTTAATTTGTGTATTTTATTGCAATTTATTTGACCTACTTAAAGAGTTTTATGTAAGTAGAGTGTGTTAAATGTAAGAAAACTTTAGTAGACCAGTCCGTTAGCGACCTAGCATTAACTTTGTAGCCATTAACCTGTAAAAAGCATTGTGGGTTATTGTGTGGAGCATGGACAACTAGTTAATTCAGGTGTTTGTTGTTTTAGAGCAGGCTATAAGTTATACTTTGGCACTACAAAACTACTTGTTGTACTATTGCAGAGAAAATGTTATCGAGTGTGTGTGCAGTATTGACACATGTCAGGTAATGAGCCTTAAATTAAATTAAAATGAGAAGATTAAAGCAGCAGACACAACTGAAGTCAATATAGCAGAGAGATGATGCCAGATGATGATATAAACAGTTGTCTGACTATTGCTTCTACTATGTTTTGCACAGTTTACCTTTTATAAATGAAAACAGTTTATATTAAATGTGTTGCACCTGTTCGATCCCAACGCTTTATTCTGTTCCTGTTACATTTTTCAGTGTTTGAACAAAACGTAATCTTGTATTGAACAAGGTCGCTTTTTGAAGTTTTAACTCCAAACTCTTATTCACTCCCCCTTCATTCTCTCAATTTGTCTCTCTCTGGATGATACAGTTGACAAGAATGTTGCTCTCTTTAATCTACAGCCTGCTGTACCTCCGGGGAGATGCACAGCATAATGAGGAGGGAGAGTTATGCTTCTCTCACTTTCTGTAATTGCATACTCTCTCGCCCCAACTCTGTTTTCTTTATCAAATCCTCCCAGTGGTTTTCCCGACCCAATGAAAAATGTCTTGCAGTCTTTGTTGACTTATATGTTTTTTTACAGAGTTTAAGTATTGATATTCACTCCGCCCCTCTCTCCTTGAGCTGTCCTCTAACATTGCCATCCTAAATCTACACTTTTTGATTATATTATTATTATTTCTTCCTGAAATGATTTAACCATCTTGATTTAAACATTTGCATTACGCTGATAGCGACATTTACTCAAAAATGCAATCACAATGTTGTTATTTCTGCAAAAAAATTCTACTAACTTGACCCTGAAACTCTCTCCATTCATTCTCCACCTCTTTGATCTAATTTGACTTTGCCACTTTTCACATATCTTCTCTGCTGTCCTTCTCCTGTTGTCACCCTCCCACACTCTCCTGCTCTGTATAGGTTGCTGTCGTTAATGATACGTTGTTTTGAAATCTGTGATGAAGCTTGTTCATTGTGAACTGAAGAGGCTGATAATTGGGCTTAATGATGCTTTTTGTATCCAGGCAACAAGGTACGTTCAGTTCTTTTTCAAGCTAATCTACTTTAAGAGGGCAGGCCGTGCAGGCCCGCTGAGGCTGAAGAGGTCAGCATACGCATGCACACACACACGCCTACATTAAATGAATACCGGTAGTTATTTTCCTAAGGAATAGCTACAAGCGTAATACAGAGAACAAACGGGGCAAATGGGAAAATTGTGCGTCCATATCTGGAAAAATAATGCTTTTTATGTGTTTTTAGGTAGTAAAATCATATACAAATCCTGCCTATCCACATGTCCGCTCTTTCTCATTGACTTCCTTCCTAAAGTGTAACCACCACCCTGATAAACATTGTTTAGCTGCTCTGTCTCTCTCGTTGAAAGTTACACCTCTGATCACACCAAGCACCCGATGTAATGGCTTGGGCTGAAGTTTTCTTTTTTGTAGCTGTAACAACACCCCAGAGTACTCTTTAACAACACCGAACAAAATATTTCCAGGAGGTGTGAAGAGTGTCTTTAAATTATCATTATCAATTATTTCAGTTTTCTACTGAATGTAATTGGTTTTATTTTTCGGAAAGATATGGTTTTACAATCATGCTTTGCTTGCTTCTCATGCAGCTGATCCTCCGTCTCTGCTGAGTCTCTCCACATCCCAAAGACTAGCGTGACCTTGGTCAGCTCTTTTGTCAGCTAAGCCTCCCTACATTTATTTTTTCTCTGATTTTAGGAGAATAAATGGCTAACTCTTGAAGATGGGGATTTCTTTAGTATTTGTGCCTCATTGTTATATCTCTCTTTCTGAGCTGTAATCTGACTTGTTTTTGTATCAGAAGCATGTTTCTACTTCAGCTGTTGTTTAACCTTAATGTTATTGGTGAACTCTGTTCTTATTCAGCTTCAGAAACACTGTTTTATCAGCTAGGTACTTCGACATGTTCGACATTTTACATTGAGCAAATAAGACCAGTTTGTGGCGAAAGGAATGTACTACTCAAATTATTCTTCACAATCCTTACATATTAGGTTTTATTCAGGCCAGATTTAGAAAAGTGTGGCATTGCGTGAAATGAATGACTTTTTAGTTTTACACGTACAGCAGTGTGGTGGTTTGTGAGACCCTTAACAATAAGGAAGTAAAGCCATTGTCAACAACACACAACCCTAACCCTAACATAGAAGTCCTCTGTTGGCTTTAAAACTCTGATGTTTTCTTTTTAAAACAGCTGATACTGTGAGTAGAGCTTGCCACATTATTTAAAGTGTGTATGTACAGCAGGTGTCTCTTGCCTTCCCTACTGTCATTCTCCATCTCAGAGGAGAAAGGAGTCTTGCTAAGTCTCACTCTCACTCAGGTGTGATTTAAACTACTCCTACACTTCCCTCTGAGCTGATATGGCCTTTTCTCTGTTGGACTGCAGGCGGAGATGAGTGCTAATGTCTGCTGCTAAGATAACACATCTTTGAGCCGGCATACTTTCACATTAACTCTGGAAATGAAGGGTTAATGATGTTTGATGAAACAATGGAAAGTCAGCCATGATGGGTTTTGATGAGGTTTATTTTCCCGATTATCAGCGAGTTTAAATGGCTGGTAATGCAGATAAGTCTGGTGGCTTTGAGGTGAAATGTTCACGTCAGCGATGGAGCCATGTCTAATTACCGCACTCTCCACCTCTCTGGGTAGAGAGTAGACATGTAACCGCAGCTCCAGTATCTGGCATTGTGGCTGACAGTGAGGTAAAAGCTGCGCTGTCGTTGTCGGGCAGTTGAAGGGCAGCTTTGTTTTGCCCTCCAGGTGAGCCATCCCATCGGACTGTGACGTCAAAACTAAAAATAGCCTGTCTGGTCTCCTGAGTCAGTTGCATTCCATTCGACCGGACTTCACAAGAGCCGGCCATTTTCTAAATGCATTCAATTCACTTGATTTAAGTCTCTGACCTTCTTTAACTTCTTTAACATAGAAGTATGTCCCCCTCACTCCCAGTATGGGCCATGTGGAGTTCCGGCACTTTGAATCCAAAACTGTTCTGCCTTTCATCATTCTCCTGTTTCCTCCGGAGTCTAACAGCCTCGGGCTAATAGATGGGTCCTGGCAGAAAGGCTTCTCATTTTCACTCTCAGCTACAACTTGCTCTTTTATGATCTATATATATTTCAGCTTTGTATTGCCCCTTAACCTATTAAAGAGCTCTAAATATATTCAGTAAAGCCTTGGTTATCTCTACTGCACACTCTTCTAACCCAGCTGCCCTGAGCACATTTCTCTTTATTCTTCCACAGCTTTCTACTCTCTCTACTCCACCTTTGCTTGTTGGGTCTTGAGCGTATGTAGGGTCCAGCGCCATTCTGTATCTATAGCCGTCACGCCTTCTCTCCCAACGCTGCCCTTTGTCCTGATCAAACTCCTTCCTTAGCGGCACTATCTCTCAAAGTCACTCCTCACACGGTCTCCTCCTCCGCTGGTGGAGTATGTTCAGCAAAACATTGTGCCGTGAAGCTTCCTCTGCTCCACTTTCTCAATCTGTTCCTCATTCTCCTTCATCTTTTCATCATCCCTTGTCCTCACAATATTCTTCGCTGTTTTATTTTCTTATGTCTTTTGTACAGTGTGTATTTTTAGTTTTATGCAATACCTTTGGATGATTTAAGATTTGATAGAGGATTTTAATCTATCCCTATTTGTATCCATTTATTCTAAAGATACATGCAAGTATGGTTTTATTGTTTTATTTATAAAAGATATCATTTTTGCATGAGGCTGTTTATATTCACAACAGCTTCCCAACCCAGGACCCAGTAGAGAAACGGATTGCAACATGGCCGTGGACCCTCCATTTTCTTCTTATTAAAACATTGACATCTCTTTCGGTGACGGGGAATAGCCTTAGCCATTACTGACAGTTTTGTAGTCCATTCATGCACCATATGCACATATTTACTAAAACCTTAACCCCAGACACAGACAACCCTGTCTGTTCAGTTCTGGTATCGGCTTTTCACTTTATGAATAATGCACAAGATCCATGTGTGGCAAAATGTCATGGCATTTGGGCCATATTCTTTTGTGTGCGTGCTTCATACAGTATTCACACCACATGCCTCAACAGACGAGCTGTGCCAATAGCACACATACTATTAACTTGCATATATATATATATATATATATATGCCAACACAAAGATTTCTACACACTGCATGCACACACACAGGCTTACACACGATTCCAGCTCAAATAACAGATTGTTGGGGGATAAAAGTACCCCTGAATTTCAAACATGTTTTTTCATATTCTGAGCCAGATCAGCTGAAAGCAGACCTGAGGCTCAACCACATGAATTCCAAATCGCCTCAGCAGCCCCAAATAGCACAGATAACCCACTTATGGGTCAGAGATACGCAAGGATGATGAACGAAGGAAGACGGTGATATTTCAATGCGTCGGAAGCTCTCGACTGATTTCCCACGAGATGCTAAACAATTTATTATTTTCAGTTTGGATAGTTTACTATAGAAGTATGAACTTTAAAAGACTGTCTACAGTTATAAAGACAAGTAACATATACATATACATATACATACATTACACATATTTCTATTAAATGTAAAAACAGGTTGAATTTGAATGAGTCCACAAAACAATAAGCAATGTTTTTATTCATTGCTTGTACATTTGAATGATACAATCCTGCAGCGCACCTGAGGGCACTCGACGGCTCCAGCAGGGGTCGAGCACCGCTGTCCGTCTGTTATCTGATTCTCTCTGATATTCAGTGCAGGCAGGTGAGCATTTCTAAAAGCTCCACTGTAATGAGATCTTAAAGGGCTTATTCCAATTGACAGAAAGATAACAGGAGTTTACATTTGGGATTCGTGATCATTACGTATGGGAAGACATTTTGGTCAGTGGCCAGTGTGGATAATGAGCTCTCTTGCTTTTGATGTGAGTGTTATTGTTTGTGTGTGTGTGCCAGTCCATCCCTGTGGTGAAGTGTGTTTTCTCCTTCTATCTGTTAACTACTCCTGCTACTCCTTAAAGCAGTTGCTAATACATTTGATACTGATCGTGTCCGTTAGCAGTTCATTTTCTCTCTTTGTTTATGATGAACTGGGAGTCATACATCATTTTAAAGTCAACCAAACCCTGCTCTTTCTCTCAATGCACTGAAAACACTTTCTTGAGGTCCTTTTTTCTTCTCTAACCAGGGGCACAATTGCTTCACTCATCACTTCTCAACTGCCACAGGAAGCCTGCTTTCTTTCCGAGGCTGGTGAATTAATGTATACATTATTTCATACCCTTTACATGTATCCTTTTCTGCAAGCCACATAGAACAAGTATGCCCCTCTCTTCCTATATTTCAGAATGTCATCCTTCCTCTACAGTATGTCTTTCATCTCTCTCCCTGGCTGTCTAACAGTGTTTGTTCTCTCACGACTGCTTTGCAGGCAGAAATACAGCACTGAATAAAGTTGCTGGCATTGAAACGAGACCGAGGCATTTAAGGTGAATAATGGCTTTTTGTATTCAGCAGGAATCCCCTCTTACAGAGCAGATTAACACCGTGCCCGCTCTGTCTCTAAACGATTTGGAAACATTTCATAAAAAGCAGCTTCAAGAATTAGAAGCATATCTGATATTGTTTAAAAAAGGAGATGTTACAGACCTTGTTTAATGTGTGAGACCGGTGTTCCTTGCTGGCGTTCACGTTGTGCAGAAATCCATCCCGTTGTGTGTTTGGTATTTCAGCCGAGCGAACCAGATCTGCTGCCCCTGAGATCTTCCCTCTGAGCCTGTCTGCTACCCCCCCCCTCTCTGTCATTCAGTGTGACACACACACACTCACTCACACACACTAATATGAATAGGCTCACATTTAAAAGGGCACACGCATGCACAAGGTCTCTATCTGAGAGGCTGTAACTAATGAATTATGTTGTTTTTTTTACTTGAGAGGGGTGAAGAGGAAAGAAGAGGGGGAGTAGTGCTCACTCTAAACCCCCCCTGTCTCTCAGTGTGACACCCCCCCCCAATCTCTGCCCTCCCACTTTTCTCTCTGCTGCTCATCATGTTTCAATAATGAGCACATTAACAGTACAATCTATTCTGTCTCTAATTTTCATTGAGCAAAGATTCCTCACACTGTTCAATTGTTTCATTACAGGGGTAGACATCAGTCTGATCAATAGACATACAGCCAGAGAAATGGTTTGACAATTGACCAATAAATCAATATTTGTCATGACATAAAAACACCAATCCACTCTTTGTCTAACGTCTCTCTAATGTGTGTGTGTGTGTGTGTGTGTGTGTGTGTGTGTGTGTGTGTGTGTGTGTGTGTGTGTGTGTGTGTGTGTGTGTGTGTGTGTGTGTGTGTGTGTGTGTGTGGTGTGTGTGTGTGTGTGTGTGTGTGGTGTGTGTGTGTGTGTGTGTGTGTGTGTGTGTGTGTGTGTGTGTGTGTGTGTGTGTGTGTGTGTGTGTGTGTGTGTGTGTGTGTGTGTGTGTGTGTGTGTGTGTGTCAGCCTGTTCTCTGCTCTCAGCTAACTGCGTCAGTATCCAGTAGTGAGCAATAACCGGCTGCCGTCATGCAGGCAGTTTAAACTCCTCAGACGAGACCCCAAATTGGCGGATGAATGAGTAAAGGGCGGCCATGGAAGAAATAATTAGCCTTTAACACCCTTTAGTTCCTCAGCGCATCTCTTCTCAACTCTCTTCACTTACCTCTCTTTCTCTCCCGCTGATCCCCACTTTTAAAAGTAAGTCTCTTAACGGCAGCAAAGCACATACATTCTGTAAAGTGCACACATCTTTATATACAAATTGAAAATTGTGATGAATATATGCTATAACTGGATTTCTTTTTCTCACTAAATGCTTATTTTTTAAGAGGAATATCAAAGTCTGAGATTCATCATTCATAAACAAAATATAAGTCATTATATTCCCTATAACTAACTTGCTAGCTAACTGTTCTAACCAATAACAATATCTGATTAAAGGGGCAGTTCCCGCTCTTTTAAGTTAATCAGATAGTTTGGGATTTATGTTTGACACATTTTGACATTTTCTTTTCTTCTGCCACTGCTCATAATACAATGGAGGTGGAGCCTGTTTGTGGTGCTGATGGCATTGATTCTGTTAAACAGTATAGCGGCTCTGGGAGGCTGTAATCACTGAAGTCATAGCGACGCTTTCAAATGATAACGTCAGTGTTTGAATGCTAATAGGTTCATAATGATGATTAGAGGTTTTGATGTTGTCTACAATGTTCAGCGTCTGAGATAGCATGTTAGCAATATGCTAACTACCATACATAAAGTACAGGTGTGGCTGATAGCATTAGTTTCGCTAGTATTTTTGACATACAGCAAAGTACTTCACTAAATTGCATGTTTTTATTTGATTGTATTTACTTGTTTAAAATGAAATGTGTTTTTAGGTTGACTTACAAAATCTGTCCAGGGACTACAGATGAAAAATAGCCTTGGCTAACTCTGGCACATTTACAGAAATGTTAATTAATGTGCAGTGTCCCTGTTAAATAAATACAATTTGACCTGATGATAGACTAACAGTGTTAAAAGATCACTGCAGTTTAAAATACATTGTTCAAGAGGCACAATAACTGCTTGTACACAAATCTGGGATAATCAGTCAAGTGGGTGTTAAAATACTTCACAGAAAAAATTTACAAACTCAAGGAAAAGTCAGAAGATCCTCAGTCCACATAATGGACAGACCTTTTTTTTATAGAAGTAGAACATACGAGTTGCTTATTCAGGTTAACCAACCTTTTAGTGGTGTACTTTGACTGGGAAAGGACGTTGCTTGTTTTGAAAGTAAACTATTCAGTGTCCTCTGATATAAAATAAAATGTGAGCATGACCCTGAATCTGATGAATGAGCTTGCTAGCACCTTAATGATATTCATGGTGTTAATCATGTGGCAGATAGCTCCTGTCTCTCCTCTGTGAAGGGGAGCACAGATGCCTCCGTCCTCCGCCATCTGCCCGCTGACACAGGCTGCCTGCAAGCAGCATCGGAGAACAGAGAGAGTAGAGATGAGAGGACTACGACTTTATTCCCATCCAGCTTTCCCAAACATCACATAGCTGGTATTCATGTGCACTTCACAGGTCTGGGATTCATCTGATGAGAATATCATCCGTTTGTGAATATCATCTTAATCTGAACCCCAAAAAGAAATGTCGATAAAATATTTTGTAGTGAGTTCTGCTAGGCTGTTTCACTGGTGTTGACAGTGTTGCGGGAGACACCAAGGACAGAGAAAAAGAACATCATTTAATTCTTCAAATAATTATTTTCCATGACCTTCATTCTACTAATCACACTCGGAAGAGACCATTTCTAAACAGGGAATCGTTACAGTCACGCAATTCTATATTTGCCTAAAGAGGGAATATGTTTGGCAAAGCTAATTATGTGGATGTGATTACACGTCTCTGTGCAAGCTGCAGTGTGTGGTTTCGTCGTGCGTGTGCATGTGTCAGTGTGTGAGAAAGAGGACTGAAGGATGGAGATAAGAATTTTGGCCTCGGCTGGTTTTTGTTACTAATCCCAGACGGCGTGGCCACCAATTCCATGTCATTCCCTGATATTCCAGCCTGTTCTGACTCCATGCAATCCCAAGCCTGCCCTTGTGAGGACACCAGTGTCTGCACTGCATGTTAATGAGGGGGAGACATGCAGTGTTGAGGGTGAGCAACTGCTTTGGACTATTGTGGGGTTGAACTGAGTGTGTATGTTTGACAAGAAACAATTTATAACTCTTGGATAACTTATTAGTTTCATATATGTCAGAAGTTCTAGGTATTGTAGATGCACTGGCAGATATGCATCTCATCCCTCAGGTAATCTGCGGCAATTTGTAAAGCTCCCGACTGAGAGGGAAGTTCACAAAAGCAAAATGTAAGACTTTGATGAGTAGAGGAAAGCTGACTCTTTCATTTGTCTTCCCCTTATTGCGAGTCAAACTATCCTTGCATCCTTAATCTCTGAGAAACTCTTAAAATGTAACATATTGGGTCCATGTCTCTGTGATGATGTGCAGAATTATTTGCGATTTTCAGTTTAGGTTTGTTAAAGGATGTTCAGATCAGACACCAGCCAAGAAACATGCACGGACTACACTCCAGCTTTTCGTCTCATGGCGGTGTCTTGCCAATCAAAATGAGCTCCACAGATCTGACGACATGGAGGCATAACACACACACACACACACACACACACACACACACACACACACACACACACACACACACACACACACACACACACACACACACACAGAGAACAGGACAGAAGCCTGACAGGCGAGGACTTGTCCAGAATAACAATGATGAGGGAGATGGAAATGTGTACTGTGGGGAGTGGAATAAAACACAACACACATGTATAAAACAAACACACGTCAGAGCAAGACGCCCAAAAGTAGACTGAAATCAGTGCCCCTATAAAACCTTAACCGCTAATAGTGTTGGCAATTTCACCCGATCCCTCTGAGGTATACACTCTAAATTCATGAAAGAAGAGAAGAAAGGGAAAAAAATGTTCTCAAAGTCAGATTCATTTGAATATATGAATAATTTAGTGCACCCAAAGATTTCGGGCCCTTAAACTGCAAATACAAAAAAGCTCTTAATCTTCAGACATTCATAATTCATATGGACCATGGCTCCGGCATGGAGAGACGGGGAGATATTTGATGCACAAGTTTGCCATAAAAGGTATAGAAGATGTAAGGTCTAAAGCTTTCACACTGTGCAAAATCACTGCATGGGTTTGTGTCTTTTCACAATTCAGTAAATCAGTGCATATTTCTGTCTCTGTATTCCTACTATTCACTTTGAATACTCTGCGCAGACCCCAAAAGAACACAATTAAACTTTCATCACATCTTTATGGTTTATACCACATGCTGTGATATCCTATGAAGTGTCTGTTTATAGATTGACTTGTCTCTGCAGGTGTGTGTTGTCACAGTTTGAGCATCATAATTATTCCAACATCATAAGAAACAGACAATAAGAGCGCTCCCACTTGACATAACATGCCCCCTCCCCTCTTTCTTTTCCAAGCTCATTTTCTTTTTTCGCCCCTGGCTCATTACAGTGATGGGCCTTTTCATTGAGGAGATTGGCACCAAATGTCCCCATCATATTCCCCAACAAAAGCTCCTTTGATCCGCATGAGGATAATTAAATAAAGCTTTATTAGCACAAAGACGGTGAGACATGTGACCTCCACACAGCAGGCTAAGAGGAAACTTGAGAATAACTACTAATCATATTTGATGTCGTTTGTTGGTGTTTGTCATGAGTTTTGAAACTCTTCCCCTCTACATATGAAATGTTTTGCAGTGTTTTCTTCACTGATGCCCCTGCAGCTTGCCACAGATGATTTGGCCTCTAAAGTTCTGTTGTCTCATGGTCTTATGGAAGCTTGGATACGAACGTGATGATTGCCAGTCCTCTTTCAGAGCCATAATTGCTGCTAATTGGGCTTCAACCTAACACGACTCATCTTTGTAGCGGTGTTCAGATTAATTCATGGTGAATTTTTTTTCCAGCCCACATAAACAAAACAAAGCAGATTTAAAGGGAGAGTACAAAGATATCAACCAATGAACGTACAATTGTTTGTAGTTAAAGTTTAGTCTGACTGAGCTGACAATAACAGTTGAAATCAGCCCATTTGCAACTGTTTTGTTTCCCCTAACCATTTTTAACCTGCCTGGGAACAGGGGGAATGGAGGATTGTGGGTAAGATGACAGACATTAAGAAGATAAAAAAGATAACTGAGAATGTAGTTTGATTCTTGAGTTTGGATTGAATCGTGATGAGTTTATCATCTTCTCTTCCTGCCAAGGGTGATGGGAAAATGCCTGTTCAACGTGGATAAACCTCAGGAGATTAGGATGCCTTTTCATCTCTTCATCCTGCAGGTTAGCCGCCCAATTCGTGTTTACTATACTGTATCTGTGCTCAGGGTGAGAGGCAATCTCTGCTGTGATCTCCCAACAGGGCGAACACCACAGGATGAGATGCTGCTGAGAGATGAGACGTGTCCATCGCTCGCTGGGAGGATATTCCTGAAAGGTGCAGTATTTAAGAGGTGATGCTCAACCCCCCCCCCCCCTCCCCCTGCCCATCTGGTCCAAGCCTGTCACCACCAATACATCATGTTAATGAAATGGCAGCAGCCCAATGCTATCTGTCATAAGCAATCTGCATCTGCTCAGGGACCGAACGGAAATGAGGAAGAGGGATATAAAGACAGAGGAAGGCAGAGAGACTCGGTGTCCCCCGAGCAGGTGCTATGTTTTTGTGTGTGAGTATGAATGTGTGTGTTTGCTCAGTCCCTTCTTTCAGCACAGTGTGACCAGATATCGATTTTTTTAAATGTACATTTTTCAGAGAAAAAAAATTGCCACAGCTGTACTGGAGCAAATAGGTGAGGATATTTCATCAGTTCTGCAGAGGAGCAAAGGTCCAATGCATCTTATCTGTCACAGGGAAAAGTACTCACTGTTCCTCCTCTCCTTGGCATTGGGTATTGATACGTTTCAGCTCCACAAACTGTACAATGTCACACAAGCTACACAGGGTTGTGAAATGATGCTTTTAGCGCCTAATAAGCAGCTGTTGCAAAGGCAAAATATTATGTAGGCCCTGTTTTTTAAAGGATTTGTAACTAATTAGTTCTTAAAGGTTTTGGAGATTACACAACAGTCTTTTTAAATAACATTAGGTCTAATAAGAGATATAATAACACTCAGAATTACATTATCTTAGTTCACTGTTGATGGAATGCTCTTCATTCATTCATCTAATTATAATGAATGGTAAGAAATATTTGTGCATACATGGTCTGGAAAAGGGAAATGTTTGGTTTTAATTTGCAGCAATGCTGGTAAATATTGGCACCTGGTCTATCAACATTCAGCCATAGGGATTTCTGTTCCATAGTCATGTTTTTAGGGGTGAAATGTGCCTCCAAAGATTGTTGCATGGTGTTTGACCAGAAGCATCAATGATAGATTACTGAGGTCTAACTTAATTACATAAAGATAGAAGAAGAGATATTTATGTAAGAAATGCTTACATTGGATTAGAGGTGGAACACTTTTATGTTCAAATGAGGACGGTAGCTCTACCCACCTCGTATGTATATGATAAATGCACACATACAGGAAAGTATAAGAGTGACGGTTGGCTGAAGGTTCAAGAAGCAGCCGAAAGATTGCAAATTGGATTCTTTAATCCCCTGTTGCTCCACTGAAGCAAACAGCAGCAACATGACAACACTGTGGTTGATGCTCCTGGGCCCCCCGAGCTCCATGACTCTTTACTTTACCGCCTGTAGTTCTGGCTGTGGCTAATAATCATCATAACAATGATCATTTCAGGCAACTCATAACATCAGCTTGCTTTGCAAGCACAGAAAGGTGCGTCACTTTGGTATTTCACAGCTTTGCACCATCTGCATCCCCGAGGAGTTGGGATGAGCAAAGGTTCTGTGGGAATTTGTCAAATTTGACTTAACAGGCTCACAATGTAATATGATCATTTAATATGTATGATTTATGAATTATTTGGGTTGTAGCCCAGCGATAAATTCTGCATCATATTGTTACGTTATCTGACAAATAGTAAAATGGTTATTTGACGTAACCTGTCAAAAGTCTGCTGGATTTACTGCAGATGAAAAACATCAGACGATTATTTCTGTAGAGAAAGTCTGCCATCTGATGGACATTTTAGAACATCAGCAGGTTACTCTCATACTCAGACAAATGTGGAGTTTTTACAGTAAATATACTTTTTTCCCTAATATTTAATATGTATTTATTCTATTTTATCTTGAACTTTTTTAATTGTTAATTTGTTTGTGTTTATGAGTCTAAGGAGGGTCCATCATTTAATATTGCATAGGTCCACAAGACAATATATTATAATGTAGAATTTGTGTGTTTTCAGTTGTGAATTTCTGCTTTCTAGCCAATAGAAAACCCTTGCTTCTCTGATGTGGGATACAAGCACACAGCCTCTGCAGAGCGACAACAAAGCCAACAGCAGTGACCCGATCAGCATGGAGTTCAGTTTAAACCCTGCTGAGGAGAAAACAGAGAGGAAGGCATTCAGCCAGAAGCAGCAACACTTTCATCCTCAAACCAATGTTTTTTTGGTGTAAAAGACCAAACAAAAGGGTGACTAACTGCAGTCAAGAGAAACTTGCCAGCTGAAAGGGAAAATCCAGATATGTGAGAGAAATCCCAGTGACATCGATAAACTGCTTTGATAATGATATCAAGCACACATCTCGATACATCTCGAAAAAGGGAGAGTAACTGACTACGTTCATGTGAAACAGAAAGGACACAAATATGAATACAAATAAGGAAAATGTTTCATTAACAGATAGAAAAAAATACAAGAGTTAATGGTAAAAAAAAAACTACATGTATGTTTTTGTACAAAATATATTAGTGTATCACAACTATTTTACAAAAAAGTATTTGCATCTTGTTAACATATAAATAATAATAACCCAAGCATTATCCAAAGATTGACTATGTATTGGAGTTTTTTTTAAGAGATCAGTAGAAAGGTATAGCATCCTTAATGGAAATGTTGAGCTCCATACAAGTCATTTTCCAAATCCAACAAATAGGTGCTTTACCTAACAATATCTTCTGAATTGAAGGTAGTCATGGAACATCAAAAACAGAACCATCCGTTATTTAAATTATAAATCATATTAGAAATGCAGTGAGGTATTCCTGCCGCACGACGTCATCAGCTGTTGCGCTCTGGCACGTGATTGGTCAGAAAGCCGTTCGGAGGAAACAGCTGATTATTTTAGAAGCAAACCTGAAGGAAACTTTTTATCGCTCGGATAAATAACATACGACACAGGACGCCAGTGTAAGTCACTTAAACGCAGCAAGAGGTCGCTGTCTGTCTGCAAATCAGCAAATATCAGAATTGTACCGTCAATTTCTCCGCTCTAGTGGAATGCACCGGTTTTTCCTTTCACCTTCTTAACGTTTGCTGTTTACTTCGTTGATCCTGATAACGGTGAGTTTGCAGTCAAGAAAATATGCTTTATGTTTGAAGCCGACACGACATGTGTTGTTGTGTTCTGTGATACAGTGAAGGGATGCACTTAGTTTGAAGCCTTCTATTTTACTCGATGTTTATCTTAGTTTTTGTTTATGTGATTCTTGGAGAGTAATACATTCTTGTAACCATGGTAATGTTACATTTTCAGTTCACTTGCGTACAGGAGAAGTGAGTAAATATCACACTTTACGGACCTCTATTAAAATGCTTGATGCTAGACTTTATTTGAATACAAAAAAACTAATTTAACTCTCCACACTATTTATTTTTAATCAATTGTGAGACTTTTTTTTAATTTCTTGATCTGTTCTTTAACCTTCAGAAATAAAAAGTATATATTCCCAAAAAATACGTTTCAACTTCATTCAAAAGTGATCAATAATGTGAACCATGGGCCTACTGTTTCAATGAACCTGACAAATACTATAATAATGGTCAATTTTCAGTTGTATATGTAATCACTTATTATCAAGTTATCCCATTTATTTCATGAAATATTTCTGTTACATGTTTTAATACTTTATCTTTGCTTGTTTAAAGATGAACTTCAGCACAAATGCCCATAGCGGCAGTCACATCAGCAAAGAAAACATTCCACATCCAGTGCAGGTCCAGCGAGGCAAGCAGCGGATCGTCCTCGGTGTGTTGTCAGAAAATGATTATCATGGTCGATCCTACAGCCAGGTAAGTGAGAATGGCACAGTGGAGAGCGTTTGTAGCATTTAAGAACCTTTTCAAATACATTTCCTTTCACATAAGAATCACATTGCAGCAAGCATATTTCCTTCTCCAATCACTCTTCTCCACAGGGAAGTCAATTTTCCAAACACAGTTCAATCTCAGACAGCTCCCATCTCGCCTTCCTTGGCCGTCCCTCCAGTTCCAGCTTTGATATTTATGTTGAGGAGGCTTGTGAAGTTGTTCTTGCTCCTTCTGGTCAAGAAGTTGTCTCAGAGAGCTATAACGTAGTGGCCGAAACTACTGCTGATTTAAGATTCTTGACGGAACTGAGTAAGTGAGTTTGGCAAAGAAACATTTACTAGGCTTTTTCGTGGTTCAGTCTGTACATTGTTTACTACATTGCTGTTCACTCTTGTAGGTTCAGGCCATGATGCTTCTATGCAGTCTGAACAAGATGAATCCCTAATGTCAAAGGAAGTGCTGTGTGTTTCTGAATATGCAGAGGACATTCATCTGCACTTGAGGGAGCGTGAAGTGAGAAATCATCTAAATTATGAGCATGTTTTGCTCCACAGTCCATTGTAAATAACTCATAACTGCTTTTGTTCGTAATGCCAGATAAAGTCCAGGCCAAAGCCAGGCTACTTAGAGAAACATCCAGAGATCACCAATGGCATGCGAGTGATCCTGGTGGACTGGCTGGTGGAAGTCGTCCAGGAATACAGGCTTCGCTCTGAAACGCTGCACCTTGCCGTCAACTATTTAGACCGCTTTCTGTCGTACACTGCATTGGTGAAACGTGGCAAGTTGCAGCTGGTCGGCACAGCTGCGTTAATGATTGCTGCGTAAGCATGTGTTTGTCTCTAACGATTAGTTTTTTGTTTAGTCCATTCTCTGATTTGGTAATAACATTTGGTGGTCTTGAGACTCACATCATCTAATCTCTGTCACCTTGCAGAAAATACGAGGAGATCTGCCCCCCAGAGCTGAATGAGTTTGTGTACACCACAGACAGCACCTACACTAAGAAACAGCTGGTCCGGATGGAGCATGTTTTCCTAAAAGTGTTGTCCTTTAGGATGGCAGCGCCCACAATAAACCAGTTTCTTCGCCTTTTCATGTCCGTCCACCCTGTCTGCACCATCACAGAGAACCTGGCCCAGGTTAGCAAAATCATTATCAAAGAGAAATGTGTTCCCACTGCCTTTTAAAGTTGCTGTTTGTACCTTGATGATATTTTGATTTGGTGATAGTGTGTTTTGTTTGCTTCTAGTATGTAGCAGAGCTAAGCCTGCTGGAAATGGATCCATTCCTACAATACACCCCATCTCTAGTAGCAGCTGGAGCATACTGCCTAGCTGCTTACATTGTAAACAAATCTCTCTGGGTAAGTTAGCCCAGATCATTGTCTTGTCAAGGAATTGGTAAAAATATGACATCTTAGGCAACTTCTCCCCATATTTTAGCCCGATTCCTTAAATGCCTTTACTGGTTATACCACTGTGGAAATTGTGCCTTGCATGACTGCCCTCCACAAGCTGTACATCAGTGCAGAGAGTCGTCCTCAACAGGCCATCAGGGAAAAGTATAAGACTTCAAAGTAAGGCGTAGTTTGTATTTGTTTATATACATTTAAACTTATACATATATACATTTACAACTTTACAAACAGCTACTGCAAATTACAGACCTTTGGGATATTTCAGGTGTGCTTTGCAGAAAGTTTGAGTTGTTGATGTTTCCAGGACTTCATTTTAAATCTCTAAATGTAACTTTATTCTCTCCAATTACAGGTATTTTCGTGTTTCATTGATCACTGCACCTGCTGCTCTGCCTTTTCATGAATAATTGCCCCACCCTTCTTGAAGCTTCTGCCAGAAAATAATAGACTGAGAACCAAACAAACCCAGCTGATTCCACTGCCAAACCCATACATGGCAAACTCCTCTATATATTTTATACAAATTCAATAAAACATTTTTTATTAAAACCTACCTCATGACAGGTTTTTTTAATACTGGCAAGTGTTCATGCTCAATGTCAGGTTTTTCTTTTGTTACCATCACTACCATTATGATTATATAAGTGTTTACCATAGCATTTTTGTGTGTGCAAATGTTTATATTTCATGTCTCACTGTATTGCAAAGGATATAAAATACACTTAAAGTAATTGTGTTTTATTTATTCTTTATTTCTAAATAAAAAATGTATTTTAACATTTTGTTGAGTCTATGGGTTTTATTTTGAAAGTGTGTGCCGGAAGCCATTTTTGTCGCTCCAGCTGGTTTGACGCATGTGTGCGTGTGCGCCAATTGACGCCGCCAGTGAAGTGAACGCATATATTTTTGCAGGCATTTTCATGAAAGTACGGAAACACTATACAACTGAATAAGGACTCTGAAACGACCTATTTGTGTGGTTTTCTCCTCTTACCGGATATTAAAGTGCAAGGTAAGGCATATTAAAGTTTATCATAGAGGTAAGTTGTCTGAAAACGGTATCTTATGTTTTGATACACTTGATAGCCTATGAATACATGTTTAAATGCTGTTATTTTAACTGTAAAGTTGTTTTCTTGAGAAGGCTTCTATAAAGCCCACAGGCAAATCCCTGGTCTTGTTGTTCAGGTTAAACCTGATGTATTCGCTTGCTCAGGCTATTTACAATCTGTCATAGCCGCCAACAACAATAACATAACAGATTTTTTTTTTACATTAATTCATCTACTCTGCCGTAATGCTGCCAGAGTGCTTATGTAGGCAATGTGTCTTTCTTTACTTTTCACATCTGGTTTAGCTGTATATCTGGGTGACAGGTGCATGCTCTTAACTCTTTCCTCATTCTGTTTAATAAACACAACTTTGTCGTTTTCAGTCAAAGTGTTCATTTTCGAAACTATTGGCCTTAAACTAATTAGTAGGCCTACACAAATATCTAAGTGTATAATATTTACAGTATGTGTTGTAGGACAAAATCCCTGACTCTGTTTATGCATCTTTTTATGGTTAATCTAACAGACTGCAAATACAGACGCAACTTTTTTCCTTTAGAGATGAACTGTTTATCTGTTCACTGTGTCCCTGCTTTTTCTAGCACCTGTCACTCCTCAGTATGACTGAGCCTGCTGAGCTGATGATCATCAAGGACCAGTATGAGTTGGCGTTTCACTCTCTGAGCCGGGGGCTGGCTGCTGAAGAGGCCGGGAAAAAAGCTGAGGCCCTGGAGTCTTACCGGAAAGGCAGACAGCACCTCACCCAAGGCTTGGGAGTTCCCACTGGGGGGAAGAGGCATCAGGGAGCATTCTGGGATACAGCCAGGCAGCTTCAGCAGAAGATGAGGGACACTCTGAGGACTGTTACCACCCACCTCTCTGACATGGAGACCTCTCAGCAGACCACAGGAGCACAGAGAGGCGGCCTATTGATGGATCTACCTCTCAGTCTTTATCCTGACCTGGCACAGAGCAGCCAGCCCCCCCACAGCTCCCTCCACCGTCTGTACCCCACCGTACCTACCACTATAGAGAGCACAACCCCAAACCTCCCTCCTAGGCCTCTTACCCCTGCTGTTTTGCACACGTTCCCTGCAGGAACCATGGCTAACCCAGGGGACCAGCCTCCAGCATACAGCCCCCAGCCAACTGTCGGCCACCGCAGCCTGTTTTATAGTTCTGCTGGAGGCGGCTTCGGGCTCGGAATGCAGACCGGGGCATCAGCAGGAAAAGATGGAAACGAGATGCTTTACATCCCCTCTGGGGTGCAGATGTTTTTCGTGGCAGCGAATGGGCAAGTGAGCGCCCTGTCTTACCCAGGCTTCCTTCGCATCCTCACATTTGAAAATCAGCACACAAATTCCAATGGTGGAAGACCCTCAGCTTTCCTACATGTGAGTATACCTCGTCATACGTGTATGCATCTGGGTGTGGGTATCTCAGCAAAGCATTTTCCTTGGGCGTGTGTCTAAAGAGGTGAGTGTGTGAGGAGGAAACTCCCCCGGGTGAAACCACTTTGTCTCCATAAGACCAGTTTTAGAACTAACTATGAGTCACTTTGTTGGTATATAGTGTATAAAATGAGTACTACTGACAAATAAATGTTCTGCTTTCAAATGACGGACTGGGCGATGTGCACTTTGAGTTTGACAACACATGCACATGGAATGACAAAACAGCATTAAAGCTGTATTGGATTGAGAATTTTTTTTCCCTGACCACATTTATACTAAATTTGAAAGAGTTTTAAAGTTCAGGTTGCAACTATTGATCATTTTCATAAGCCATTGATTATTTTCTTTATTTGCCAATGATAGCTGTTTTCTATAAAACCTCTTAGAAAAAAGAAACATACCTGTCACTTATACCCCAAAGGCTCAATATGGTTCAACAAAAAATAGAAAATGTTTTGCATGAAAAGGATTTATTTATCATCAAAATATATTTTTGTTAATAGAAAAAAGATATATTTCAGCTCTAATTACAATGTCGATAATGCTTTTACACTCCAACAATGTTTAGATCATATTTGAGTAATGTGAAAAACATTGTAGTAAATACCAATAGTTGGTAAATACCATTGTGGTATCAATGTTTGAGCTATATTACTCCATGTATTTGTGAAATGCATGACTTTTGTTTTAGCTTGCTTATAGAATCTTTATCTGCCCTGTCCCTGTAAGCCTTCTGACAACCTGCTCAATATAAAACGCATAAAGTAACAATATTGTATTCTGACACCTCTACAAAGTGCATGTAATACCATGCTGAAGAATACTGCAGGGCAACTCATGACTTTCCCACCAGCCATGGCTGCTCTGCTGTATTCTGGCCCTGCTTTGTTTCCCAGCAGGACAACGGTCCCATTAACAGATGACTTTGCACTTCTGTTGTGCTGCTGGTCAGTGTCCTGCGCCCTCGCGGGGTTATCCTGTCAGGCGGCATACCAGTGGCACTATGCAGCTGTGTCTATTATGTCTGTGTTGATGACTGACATAAGTCCTGATGGGGCTAAAATGCTATCATGTGTCTTTTGAGAGGGGAAAACATGGGGTCAAAAGGAGCAGGGGAAACTGCTTCCTGGAAATGACAATGCATCTAGCAAACATTTACTGTAGGCCTCAAAAGAAACCGCCTTTTACATATGAAGTACATTTGGATATAACATTGGATGATTTACAATTCACATATTATGAACTGGAAAAACAATTGAGGTCTCGACAGAAGCCACCATTGGAATATTTGACCAGTTCAGTTAGAGTGAATGCAACCTTTGTTGGTAATGATGGTACATGGGTGATGATGACCTTTATCATTCTGACCTCGTTTTTTGTGTGTGTCTTTATGTTTTCAAGGTGTGTGACTGTCTGTACCCGCTGACAACAGACACTCCAGTGCTGTTGGCTAATTCTGGGATCTTCATGTTCCCTGACGTCTTGTCAGCGACTCCAGGGTCCTACGTGGGCATAGTGTTGTCCTCTGAGCTGCCTGCTGCCCACAGAGAGACGTTTAAGGACCTCATCTCACAACTTGCTGAACTCAGGGTCCAGGTCAGTCTTTGTTTCAAATGTAGGGATAGGTATGCATGTAGTTGGAGTCAAGGCTTTGTAACAATGTGTTTTTCTTTGTTTGTATAGAAAAGTAGGGTATTGAAACGTTATCAATTAAATTCACTACAAGGGCAATCGGATTTGGATCCTCTACGATGAGGCTTTTTTCTTTGGCTGATGCTACACTCTTCCATTAAGTTATTTTTTAAATATTTGTTTCAGTATATCAGCTGGCAAACAAATCAAATTGAAAACATAGCCTCCTCGGCAGAGATAATAAGGACTACACCTTATTGTAGAATGCCTATAGCGTCACTCTTTTCTCTTGACACTTCAGGAGGAACTAAATAGTTATGTTGTGGGTAAAACCATTCTTAGTGGGGTGAGTCACGGCTTACAGGAATGTGCATCTCCTCTCTGGGTGTACACGTTTTAAGAGTCTCTTACTGTGTGTCCTTTTGTGATTAATGTATAGCAATATGACTTGATGGATTCCCTGACAGGGTCCGGAGGGGGAAGGTTCAGAGGTCATCAACCTGAGTGAGAAAGTCCCCCTTGGTCCCACCAAAGAGCTTGAAGGGCTCACAGTGCCATCAGGGGAGAAGGACAGACCACCACTTCCTGGATGGAGTGAGAAGATGGCACAAGGAATCTTGACAGGTGTGCTTGTGTGAGCCTTAATAAAGAAATAAAACACAATTTTGTACTTTTGTAAAGAGACCATATACATTTGCTGTTGCTATATTCACAAAAATAACCACTAGAGGGCACTGCTTATCATTGTTGCTTCCCTACTTAACAAGTTGAGTGCCGCAAGGAAAACTTTGTACAACTCTTAATTAACCTGTAGTAGATATTTAAACAACACAATGATCAATGATATTGCTAACTTACGTTTAACACCCAAAATGTTTCTGTGTGTAGGAGCTACACGGTTGAGTTTAGGGTTAGTAAAAGGAGCCGAGGCCACTGGAAGGGCCGTTCATAGAGGAGCAGCCAAGATCCGGGACCACATCACGCCCGAGGAAACTGCTTCAGAGGTCAGCCCCCATGTCACCAAAAGTCTGCAGGTGGCTAAACAGGCCACCGGGGGGGCTGTGAAAGTCAGCCAATTCTTAGGTAAGAACTTATTCCAAGTAAGATAAAGGATTATATTAGATACAACGATGTTTAAAAAACGTGGTTATCCACTTTTCTCAAAACTGAAGAAAACTTACATTTGATTTTCTTTATTTTTTGTATAGCCTACAGTGTCATTATTCTTCTGTACTATGAATTATCACGGATGTATATTTTGCATGTTTATATTTACAGTTAATGGAGTGAGTACAGTGGCAGGACACATGGCAGACAAGATGGCTCCCCATTTGAAGAAACAGGGCGCTAAGCTGGTCCCAGAGTCTCTGAAGAAGAATAAAGATGGCGGCCCTTCCAACTGGGAGGGAGCCAAGTTAGTGGCAGCCAGCAGTGTACAAGGTATTTACCAAAACAGTGTGAATTTCAGGGTATAGTACTACTATCTTTCTACAATGTCTGATAATTTACTTTTTATCACTTTCAACTGTCAAAACAGTCAGACATGTTTTGGGATTTGATATATAATGGCATTTGAAATATTAACCTCAATGTGGGTGATCTAAGTCTTATTGGAGTTCTCAATTTTACTTTTCATCCAAACCAGGTTTCTCTACTGTTTGGTCTAGTATGGAGACCGGAGCGAAGCTGGTTGGCAAAAGTGTTTCAGCCGAGACTGTCACAACTGTGACGTACAAGTAAGTTCTGACATTTCACACACTTCACATTTCTGCTTTTCTATGTAATTGATACACATGTTACTACTGTAGATCTTGTTTTCAATCTTTTTCTAAATCTACTTGGTTTCTTTGAATAATAGTAGAATACCATCCTACTGTGTTGCTTTCTTTTTGGTACGTTGGGAAACTGATCTGCTTTCTTACCTATTTCTTTTCAGATTTAAAGCCTTAGAAAGTCTAATAAAAACTACAAAAACTAAAATATGACTGCAGGGGGAAATAAAGGCAAAGACTTTTGAACTAACAACTGATCAACTCTTTCATGTATATACTTTCATTAACCTAGATCAAGCAAGGAAAGAACTCTCACGATGACTTTTTTAATGCAACAGCTAACACAGAATTTTCTCATTTTATTATTTTATACTAAGACATATAAAGTATTTGTTTTGGGTTATTTTTTCACTTGAAGTAGTTTTAGCTTATTTTATGTGTGTGTCTCTGGGTGTGCTTGTGCTGGGTGGGGGTGCTCTTGCTGTTGATACTATCTGTAACCCTATTTCCTCGATGGTAACTAATAAAAATGCTACAATGTGAAATATGACTATTTGTCTTGACCTTTGGTGTGTTAATGTGAATAAAAACAGTTTGATCACATTAATTCATTATTTCTGTTCCTTACATACCCTAATTTATTTTTCTTACAAACAACCCACTCTCTCCTAACTCCACCATATTTTTTCATGACAAAGGTATGGTAATGATGCAGGAGCAGCTACAGACACTGCTCTCAAATCAGCGATTAATGTTGGTGTCACTGCATACAACTTTGACAATCTGGGCATAAAAGCCTTCTTGAAGACTGCTGGGAAGCAGACAGCCAAAGCCATAGTCAAAGGCCCGGGAGGACAAGCTGAAGGGAAGGAGGCGCAGAAACGAGAACATCAAGCAGAGTCAGATGGGAAGGAAAAGCAGAAGAAAGAGGAAGAGAAGAAAAAATAGACATGACACAGGACATTTGTTGCATGTTGATAAATAGCACAAATATCGAAGTTAGCCCAAGTGAAAGTGCAATTTTACTTAAGAAGCTGTTAAAAAGCCTAAGTATTTTAATAGGAGCTGTCAGGGGCCGGAGGAGATTCGGTCTGCAAACAGTTTTTGTAGGTCAAAACTTACTTTAAAATGGCTTTTTTGTGATTTATTTATGTTTAATGACATTCTGTTTGTTCTCTCTGTCTCTAAAAAAATGTATGGCTTTTATTTAATCTCCTTCTCTTTGTGTTTTAAATGTTTTCTGTTCAAATCGTAAAGCACTTTGTTACTGCGTTTGCCTGCATTGGTTTGGGTTACGTGAAATATTTTGTGGTAGTAGCCTATGTTAGGTTTTTTATTATGTAGTAGGCCTACTTACTATCACATGTTGTGTACTTTAGGCCTAAACATTAAGCATCTTTAGTCGACAAACAACAATTGTATATTGACCATCTGTACTTTATATAGGCCTATTTATGATTTGAGTGAACCTGGTTATGATAATGAAAACCAGAAAACAAATGTAATACATTACCTTTTTTAACTTAACATTTATCCATGATTACCAGAGTTGTATTTTTTTATTTTTCGAAAAGTGATGTTATAGAGGACAAAAACAAACAACAGAAATATCAGAGCTCTTTTTCGTCATTTGCATGTTGTTTTTTCAATTATAAAAATATATAATAGCCTACCCTACCATGAGTCTGCGATGAATTAACCGGCATTTTACAGGCCATTAATGAAGAGTTTAGTAAACAGTCGTCCATTTTCAGGACTAATTAAGCGCGAAATAGTCATTTAAAAAATACTGCTTGCATAATAAAGCCACTCTATGTGACGAATATGTAATTTACGAGTTATTTATTCGGGTACATCCATAAATAACCAAAGAGGACGTTTTATTTTCCACTCCCCGCTAATCTGCGCCATTATGTCCCAGTCTCTCTGTACGGGCCGGAAAAAGCTGTCTCCATAGTAACTCCGAGGCACAAACGTTTGTTCAGTTGTGAGTTTTTCAGAAACATGAGTGGAGATAGCGACTACAGCAAATACGATTTGGCACGACTGCAGGCAGAGCTTGAACATGAGTGGGAAATTAAGTAAGTTTGTTTAAAGTAAATGTATTACTTACAAAGTTATTAAGGAGATTATATGTTATTTTCAACTGCAAAAAGGACATCGTCTCGTCTCTATCATTACAGAGAAATGCTCGAAGAGTCAGTGTCTGACCTTCGGAGTACCATGTGTGAACTGCAGGATAGACTGCACAGTGTTGATGGACAGGGTGAGTTTCGTATACCTTTAACTTATTTAATAATAAAAAAAGTGTATAGTAGGCCTATGTCATGCCATCTTGACCCACTGTGGCAACATGTTACCCAATAATCCACTGGTATCAGCACACACTCAGCTGTGGTGTCTGTCATGTCCTGTCCCATTTGTGATTAAAATCTAACAGTGTCCTCTGTTTATTCTGTACAGAAAATGAGTGGAAGACTAGGTTTGAGACACAGACAGAGCTAAATGGACAGTTGGAGCGACAGATGTCATTCATTCATGAGAGACTGGAGGACCTGCGAGGAAACCCCATGGGTGAGTTTCAAAGGTTTATGCTAGAAGTACATTTGTTATGTTTTTATTTGACTCATTAAACCTAAAATTACTCACTGCCTATAAAAGAATACTCTGAAGTCCACAGATGGACTTGCACAAAGATGTCTGTGTCAAAATCGTTTATTGAGGATCATTATAGAATATGAACCAATAGGGAAAACCTTTAAAAATAGCTCAATCTGATTGAAAATACTACAAATTACAATTATGAAGCCATTGCTCCATTCCAACCCTGATATAATAGAACACATCATGTTATGGTGAAATGCTGGTGGGATGACAAACGGTTGTTTAAATGGTTTTCAATAGGGACATTTTTGTCCTTTAGGTCATGGTGTCTATGTTGTCTACATGGTTCATTAAAAACCCATTATAGGAGCTGAGGTTGAACTTTTGAAAATGATTTAAGGCAGCTCAGTCCTGTTTCTGCCTCCAACTTGTGTGTAAAATGCTCCTCTGTCTGCTCTGAAATAAGAGTTTTTGAGAACAGGCCACTTAACAGTATGTTTAATCACATTGTTATTCAGAGCCTGCACTCATAATGCTGACATCTTCTCTTGTTTTTCACAGATCCGTTGGCCTCCATCCGAACGTTTGATGACATGTCGGAAGTGAGTGCAAACATGTTAATTTCTTTATTGAGCTTTTTCTTAATCTGTTTTGTTGCATTGGTTGTATTTAGTGTGTTTTTTCTAAGTTCAGATCAATAAACAGACAACCCACAGAGAGCTATAGAAGCACATCATACCAGCAGAGAGAGCCAGAGACTCAGAATGAGGGAGAAGGCAGCAGGACAGAGAGGATTGTAATGCCAGCTGCTCTCCATCCTCCCGTTGATGCATGCTGAAATCAAACAGAGTTTAATCACAGCACTTTAATCACAGGATTACTAACCATGGGAGAGTAGAGCACACTAATTACAATGCACAACACACACTAAAAGGTGGCACAATTCAGACTAAACATGTGTGTGTCTGTGTGCCTTAAGGCAGAACTAACAGATGCCCATTAGAGTATCCATGAGTGACTGTAAGACTGTGGCCTGAAGCTCTGTTAACTGTGAGCGAGACTGTAGGATAGAGTATGTTTGTATGTGAGGAGAATATAGATTTTTTTTTAAAAAGCGTAGCGACAGTGACAGTGTTAAGCTCAATGGTAATCATCTACACATTAGATAATGCAACCTGTACGTTAATAAATTAAGGTATAATAAAAACAAAAGCGGCTACATTTCACCACTCAAAAGGCACTTTCCTTTGTGGTTGCAGATAGTTCTTACATACATTTATATAAATAAGGTTTTCGGTTAATCAATACAAGATGATTACATACTTATCTGAGTATCTTTATACTGTGATATCGCTACTTACTTGATAAAGTATCTGAACACTTCCACTTCTGACTGGAACATTAAACGATTAATAAAATACTCAGCAACTGGTTTATCCACAAGCATCTCCTACGGCTGCTTATTCTAAACCCAACACTGTGCTCTGTGCTAGAAACCTCATGTTAACTCACCATGTCTCAGCTCTAATGTGTTTATTTGGTTATTGAATAATGCATGAGCCTAATCCATTTTTGTGCTCATGTTTTTGCATTAAGTGTTATGTTATTGTTTGATCCTAGCAGATAACATTGTGTTATTCTGGTACAAATTGATTTTTAATTAGTCAGCAGTGCAACACCTTTCATGCTTCTTTGTTATGAATTGATGTAATTAATGGAAACACTTTGCCGCAGGAAACACTGAGACAGCGTCTGAAGCTCCTGACTGAGGAGAAGTCAGACCTCCAGAGTCAACTGATGGACGCTCACAGCAGAATCGAACAGGAGGGAAAGGTTTGGACCTTGTTGTCGGTGTTGTTGAGTGTCACAAGGTCTTCTGGTCCCTTTATATTATTTATAAGACAAGCAGCTTTACATTTGTTCCTGCTATTACATATTTCAGTAACACATTCCCATCATTAGCAAGGGATTGAAAAAGATTTGTCTGATATTTCTTGTTTTGCATTTTCAAAATGTAACATAAGCTTTGTCCTGCACTGCTATGTCCGGTATGCTCTTAGTTTGACTTGGTTCTTTGTTTATTGTGTGCTCAGCAAACAGCGCCATATTAGATGAATAAAGGTTTAACACGCAGCATGCGCAGCCAGTAATCCATGTTGTAATCTGTTGCTCATTAACATTGACAACCTCATGAAATGCACTCTAATACACACAGGGCAGTTCACAAATAACAAGCACTGCGATTTAAATGAGTCCATGGAAGAAAAAAAAGTTTTGCGCCAAGGCCCTCTGTTCCTTTCACATTTCAGGCATTTCATAAAACCAATGATGAGAGGCGGGCATATCTTTCAGAAATTGCCAAGGTAAGCATTCCCTTTCATTCTTGTATAAAGTTTTCATAACTAATCAGGCAAGTAGCTCTCAACTAAAACTATAAACTATTAATTAAATACATGCCATACTTAAGACTAGCTGTCATTGTTAATTGCTGTACAAAAGGTTAATCCAGTGTTAAGAGCAGCCTGGTGTGCCCTCCAGCTCTTCTCTTTCATGCCTAATTGTGATTTCTCATTCATCCTCCACTGCTGCTTTCTCTTGTTATATAATGGTTAAATCTCTGTTCTGCCAAAAAGAAAGTCAGTCAAGGACTTTCTGCCTTGTGCTGCGTCAAAACTGATCATGCAGCTGCAAACAGCATTTCTCTCCCAACATTTAGGCACCAAATCTCTACATTTGAAGTGGCAGCATGAGACTGGCTCATATCTGATGTTAACACAAAATGATGTGTGTACAGCTATCACAATGTGTATGTGTCTGCTGCAGTGCACTAACTGCTTTACTCCTGACGTGTCCATTGCTACAGCTGTCCTCCACACTTGAAGCCCAGAGAAGACAGTACTCCACTGAGGCACAGAGGGCAGCAGAGAGCAAACACAAGAGGTCAGTGAACACCTACAGGTGATGGACACAATAACATGAAGTGTGAGCACACTCAAACAGATACTCTAGAGCTGAATTAAATAACACAAATATGCACAAAACAACATCACTTATACGATATAAGCATTACAACTAGTTCAATTAAAAACAAAGAAGATACATGTAGAGTAAAGATCATGTAAAAATGTGTCAGAAATTAGTAATTGTTTTACCAAATGATAAAAGTAATCATGCTGGACAAATTAACCCTAAGGAGTCTGTACATGTTAAAAATTGGAACCTGCATAATTGTTCATTGTTGGAAAATGTAAAAACAAGAATCTGAGTGTTATTTGTATCTCTCCAAAGCACTGTAATTTTTAATGTCATAAGCTACAGTGTAGAAATGGCAATATCTAATGATACAACATATATAATACAATACAAACAAATACAAAAAGAGTGCAAGAAGTCTATATACACGTCAATAGAATATGATATATTCTATTAGTAATAGAAAACATTTTGTGTCTATTATGTCTATTATATTGTTTTTGCTAAACTAACATTTCTTTCTGATTGCATAGAGGGAGGCAGACCAGCAGGAAGGCAGAGGCTGATGCTAAGAAGGAAAAAGAGAGAGAAGAAGATGGAGGAGGAGGAGGAGCATGTGTGAAAGGAGGAGGTGGTAGCAATGGAGTCACAGCGGAGAGAAGAGAAGAGAGGACATCCCAAAGGGGAAGCAGGTTACCCACACTGAAGTACTACCTGAAACACAATCCCTAAACCCCACCTAGTGTTATAGCCCTTTTTAAAAACAGATGTGGTTTTGTTTACATTTCTCAAAAGATTACTGGGAGGAAACATTGCATTTCTGATGGTTATCCTGTGGTGTTTATTGATGTGAAATACAGTGGTAAAACATGTTCCATTTATAATGAAGTGGCATTATTATCGCCTTACACCTTTCTTTGTTTCAACAAAAAGAGCAGTATTAAAGAGAAACGTTAAAGGGAGGAATATCACAGGCTTCAGTGAGGTTGACTCCTAATGTACCAGAAGCCTGCTGAGTCTGACATTTCTTGTGTCACTTCAATTTTTTTCTCTCTAAACACCTCCTACGACTACTATTACGTAAGCAACACCGCATCCAGCACTCTCTCCAAAAGCAGTTCATCCACAGAGCAACCAGTCACCCCCGTCCCACCCACTGACAGCCTTTACAAGTGTGTAAGAATACGCTCAAATGAGATGCAGTAGTGAACAGGAAAATTACCCGAAGCTGTTAAAGTTTTGAGGCTGACAAAACTGAACCCCTCCTCCACACTTCTTCACAAACACATAATTGAATAGAAGCAGTATCTTATAGGGAAAAACAACATGGATTTATACATTAATCTGGGCTTTTCTTATTTACCGATTGGTCTGTAAATCTAATAGCTTAATATTGATTAGCTCAGAGAATATGACCAAACATAATTGTTTTTTTTAATAGGAATATACCTGCTCTGTGAATATATGTCCAAAGCTGTGTTGTAGCCACTATGAAAACTTGACTTTGAACTTAAAGAGCAAAGATAGACCCCCGTGTCAACAAGCACCCGTCCAGCTGAAATAGTCCTTTAACATGATTCTGAATTTTCAACCTTCAGTTTGTTGTGAAGGAAAATCCCAATATGTATTTATAGAAATATTATATATTAGCGACAAATATGGCTTTGTAAAATGTGTGACAGTTAAAGTCCACGCAAGAATGGGAACTAATTAACTAACTTAAATGAGATGATGTAAACAAGTCAACAGATTGTAGTGACACCAACAGAGACATGTGGATAAGATGAGGATGATTTATGAAGCTTTTTATTTAAATGCAATATGATCTCACACAATTAACCACTAATTTATCCTTCCATTCATTTAATAAACACAGTCCAAAAAAAGCATTTGATAAAAATCATTAATCCATCTCCAGAAACTTGTTTGCTGGTATTGACTTCAATGTCTAAAATCTTTGGAAACACACTGTGGGAGTTCTAGTTTGGGATGTTGACAGGCCCACACGTATTTCTGATAAAGTTGTCTCAGTGTGAAATCATAAATGCGCTGCAGTGACAGGTTGTTTGTCTTAGATGAATGACTTTATTGTAAGAGTGCATGTTGCCTTATGAAAGAGTGAGCACATCTAGAGCACACCACCTTTCTTTCCCCTCCTCCTCTTGTTCTCTCTGTTTCATGCAAAAGCTTTAGTTCAACTCATGAATCACACAGCTACAGAGTAAGCACCTGCTGTAGCTGTCTCTTGCTGACAGGTGAAACACAGTGACAAATAACTACAGTATCCGTCAAAACAACACGCGTCACAGAACTGCCCATGCTAATTCAGTTAGCCCCTCTCTCTGTAACCCTGAGTATGCTGGAAATACATTTAGTGTCTATGCTAGTGCATATGTGAGAGTGTAGGAGACTCATTTGTGAGGGTGATTGATTGCATGCATTCATGTACATATCCATGTGCTTTATTCACACTTTAGTTGACCTTTGTGATAACTCAACACCACTTTTGATATGTCCATTACAGATACCTCAAAGTTGAGCCTCTGCTAATCACAATCCAAGACCATATTTTTCCAACTTTTAAACAATAACGATAAGTATTTATACGTTTTTAATAATAAATGTTTATTGATCAATCTGCTTAGCTTTGCCACTTAATAAACAGCATACTCAAACTGTGAAACCATTTTGTTCCTCTTGATACTTAGACCACAACGTGACTGTTATGAAATACTGCTGCTTCTTTTTATTTGAACTTTTTCAAACGGACTACTAAAATAATGCATTCAGCAACATTTTGGATTGGTAAGCAATGTTCAAACATTCATTCAAACTCTGTGCAAAAGTTCTAATCCGACAATTTAGAATAACAAGGTCAACATACCATGATGCAGTGATTTTGGGCAGTGTCATACCCACACCCAATTTGATTATTAAATCAAAGGATTCCTAATCGACCTGATTTAGACTCTACCTTTAACACTTTGAAATGTGTCAGAGTAACAGAATTGTTCACCGGTCCGAATGTTCACACACCAACCTGTGTGAATAGAACGGGAAATGTATCTTTGTACAGAAGCATATGCCAAGAGACTGAGTAGGTAGAGGTTTTAAATATCTCTCTGAGGCTGATTTAATTTCCTAAATTATTCCAAGACGAATTCATCACAATATGAATCATCAGTCCATAAGCAAAATGCATTTACATATGGTTATTAAATGTGATTCTCATGTTCTTTTTTGGTGTCTCTGAAATAGTCCAAAAGTGGCCGTTGTGAGTTACTAAGAGAAGATCTTTGCATAAAAAAGCAAGAACCTTTTTACGAGGGATCACATTAATTGTGCAGGCAAAGGCACACATTCGCTCTTCATACAAGTCAATTGAATTTGCCTATGCGTTAGGAGCAAAGATAACATCTACTTGGATGGATGATATATTCCCAAGTCTTTTCATTCTGATGTCTCTTTTTGTATACATGTGGACACTGACACATATCATTATTTGACTTGCAAATTCTAAGGCATTAAGAATAGGATTGAGACCATGATACTGCTGTTATAAGTCCTAGACGATGTCCTCCATCTTTCTTTGTCTAAAGAACATATTCCCCCACATATCCTCTGTTTCTCATCGAGACAGGAACTTTGCCAGGCCTAGCTTGTGACACACACACTGTGTCTCCCGAAAATAGAAAGATCTGTGTGGAGAAAATGTGTATTTTTCTTACGTTGTGTACCTGTCTTTCATTATGTGCATGTATAGTCAAACAAGCAGATTGGCACACGGAAGCAGTCATAAAAGATGCAATAACATACTGTAATAAGCCATTAAAATGTCTGATATATTTATGTAAATGTGGATTAGTTGAACCGTATTATGTTTCACGTTTTGAGAAAAGCATTAAACATGTCAAAGGCATATTAATATAACGACAAACAAACAATGTATATATTAAAGCTGTGACATGTTCAACATAAACACCCTCTTCCATCTGTTAATATGTTATTTTGATATCTGGACACTATTTCCAGAGAGTGTTAAAACATTAAGCAGAAAAATGCTGGGCAACACACACACACACACACACACACACACACACACACACACACACACACACACACACACACACACACACACACACACACACACACACACACACACACACACACACAGTTTATTAGGGAGTGTTGATGGAGCAGAATTAGGTGGTCTCTTGAGGCAAGGATGTAGGTCAGTGGTCTCGATCTCTTCATTGGAGACTACTTCCTGTCGACATGCAAACTTCAGAGCTCATAGGAAGAAACAAGCTTCTGATGACACGGCAGCATCGTCTCCGGCTCTCATCTCTCTTCCTGCCATTCCTGTGCAACTCAACATGTTGAAATCATTTGACATGTAATCCCAATGGAGACTTTCTACACGAGAGAAATCCTACTTGTCACACTGCCTTTGGATCACTGTAAAAGCTGCTCTGCTTAGTTTGGATCTTATAGTTTAGGTTTTAGCTGCCAAGTGTATGGAGAAAGTATGTTACATAACATTGAACACAATGCTGCTCTTTGTTTAAAGTCCAATGGTTTTGCAGATATGTGACTGGTTTGAGTTTAGACCTCTGTATAGATTTTCACGTGTCAAGTCAATGGCATTCACAAACATGTACAATGTGTGTGTAAAAATAAAAGTAAGAATAATAATAAAGCTTTATTTATATAGCACTTTTCATACAACACATGCGGCTCAAAGTGCTTTACAAAATGACACATCACAAGTTAAAAACAAACAAGAAATTCCCCTCAGATTATTTGTTAAGAACTTTAAAAAGGTATATGCGGCAAAATATAAACTGTTATCAGGTTAATAGACACAAGGAGGTCAAATGTATGATAATAAAAATAAAATACATAATGGTTTCTCTCTGACAGATAAGACAAGACAACTGAGTCGATGCAACAATATAAAATATTAAATTGTATTAAAAGTAAAACTCATGTTATATATATTCATACAGGTACTGTATGATCCAGGGAATTCTCCAGAACTTTGTCTCTGGAAAGTTTCAATAATTTAATAAATGTACATTTTTGCTCTTGAAATTGAATATTTCGACTGGCCCCCCAGCTGACGCATGACGCGTGCTGGGGGTGTTTGCAGGACAGGCAGCACCCCCAGCACGAGTGGGAAGTGTGGGTTTGCATCCTAATGAGGGGTGGAGGCACTAAATGAAGATCACGACAGAGTGAAGTGGAGGAGGAGAGAGAGGAGCTGGTGGGTGAACAGAGAAGCGGGGGGGGAGCAGCTGCTACCTAGTTCATTTCCAGTCCAGCTTCTTGCGCACACATACGCACACACACACTCACTGTTGTTTGGTGGTGGTGGTGGGGCACATCAACCGGACAACAAAGAGACGCACAGCGGGGCTCACTGCAGCCAGGATAGGATCACACGTTACCACCATCCAGTGTCAGCGACCAGCCCACTGAACTCTTTTTCTTCATATCTGTTGGGAAATCAAACATCAGTCACACTGGAGGTGACCGTCACAGAAGCGTTAATTACGCACGTAGGTAAGCCTGTGTCAGTATCAGCTGTTGTTAAAATCATTATTCCCTTTACATGTTTTGTTGTCATAAACGAATGTCTCGTGTCGATTCTAGCCCCGTTAATTAGAAAGTAAATAAACATTTCATTTTTTTTTTAAATTATTTAAATTATTATGTGATCGTTTTTTTATGCTGGGCCGATCCAGTGTTTCTGACTATTTAGAAAGAGAACATTAATAGGCTTTTATTGATTCGTGACTGCCGCTCTCTCTCCATCCATTTGCGCCTCAGAGGAACTCACTGACAGACAGTGCGGGTCGTCATGAGGCATGCTGTCCGCTGCTCGGCTTAACAGCTCTTAATCTGTCATTAGGGAGTTATTTTCAGTCAGAGCACCAGCGACGGACTTTACCAGCCCGTCCAAACCTCTCCTCGGTCGGTGTCTATCATTTTCGACACAGTTTGTTTTTGTTTACTTCGAGAAAAACTTTTCAACGCAGCCTTACCCTCCTACTTGTTTGTCCTCCCTTAGACTGTACAGCCGTACTTGTGAGCCTCGCCAGAGAAATGGAGATGGAGCATTTCGACGAGCGGGACAAAGGTCAGAGGCACGGCCGGTCCAGTGCGAAATTGAACGGGGTGCCGAGCCCCACGCACAGTGCCCACTGCAGCCTGTATCGGACCCGGACCCTGAAGACTCTTACCACGGAGAGGAGAGCCAAGAAGGTCCGATTCTACCGCAACGGAGACCGGTACTTCAACGGGATAGTTTACGCCATCTCCGCAGACCGGTTCCGGACCTTTGACGCCCTGCTGGCGGACATGACCCGCTCCCTGTCCGACAACGTCAACCTGCCGCAGGGCGTCCGCACCATCTACACCCTGGATGGTTGCAAGAAGATCTCCAATATTGAGCAGCTGGTAGAAGGTGGGTAGCCTACACAACTTTACAACACACCTGGGGGATTCAAGGCCTTGTTAGCATAATGTAGCCTAATCTGTTTTTCTAACAACCACTGCCTGATCCTCGGCTGCCATGCCATGTTTCCTTGTTCACCTCCCTGTGGGTTACACAAACCTAGATTTACAGAAAATATTTAGTGAGTAATCATTTACAGGTTTAAAATGCTTAATAAACTGTTTCTTTTGGGCACTGCTTCATATACTCACTAATCACACTGTAGATTATGGTGAAGATTATATCAGTCATTTGGTGGCCATATGGTGAACCTGGCATATGTTTTGTTTCAGATTAGCTCCCTCTTAAACTGTTTTACTCTCTAGGAAGTGACATGGGAAGAGGTACAAGAGGTTTTGGCTTTAAGAAAAAAATTGGCCTGTAACGTAGACAATTGAACAAAAGCTGCAGAATTTTCCCATATCATTTTATAGGGTTGAATATATGTATTGCTGTAATATGCTGCCTGCTGCTAGAATAATAGTTGCTTATTTAAGAGATGTTACACAATACAAATAGACAGCCTTGCTTCTGCTCCCTTTCTTTCCTTCGCTTTTTTCTCTGTAGTCAGCACTATTTTTCACAATTTTTGCTCTCTCAAAAGAGAATTTCAAACATTGTTCCTTTAAGTAATGTATCTTTCCTCTCTCCCCTTCCATTTGAACCCCAACAGGTGAAAGCTATGTGTGCAGCTCCATCGAAGCTTACAAAAAGTTGGATTACACAAAAAACGTGAACCCCAACTGGTCGGTGAACGTCAAGGCCTCGGCTGCATCCTCCCGCGGGCCCCCCTCCCTGGGCAGCGCCAAGGCTGGGGCTCCAGAGAGTCGTGAAACCAAGGACTTCATACGTCCGAAGCTAGTGTCCGTAGTTCGGAGCGGAGTGAAGCCCCGCAAAACTGTGAGGATCCTGCTGAACAAGAAGACGGCCCATTCCTACGAACAAGTCCTGACCGATATTACTGATGCCATCAAGCTCGACTCTGGCGTGGTGAAGAAGATCTACACGCTGGAGGGAAAACTGGTGAGAAATCTTTGGTCAAAATATCATCATCATTGCTATACTGTATGAGGGGGGCAAAAACCCAATCATTTCTTTTTGAGTTGGCGTTAGAAGATAAGCGCCCCATTTTGTTACCACTGTTAGTGTTGTGGAAGGCAACACTAAGCCTTTTTATGGTTTAAGAGAACCTCAGACAAACCTTTGACTGCCATTGCTGATTGTTTGCTGGCTTTCAATGTATCAATGTTTCTAAAGCTTCCTGTCTCAATTTCCTTTCTGTGGTACAGACAGTGGGAGCTGATGTTTTTCAAACATTATGAGATGAATACATCGGTCACTGAGATGCGATTTAGTTTTTGCGTTTGTATATTATGTATCAATTGTGTTGCCGGAGAATAGAAAGAGCAACAGGCTGGTAGGAGTAAAAAATGCTTAAATATTTTATGACCACATTCTCATTCCTCTTTAATGAGCCTTGTGTGAATGAAGAGCATTTGTGTCCCTGTCCACAGCTGTGGGGAGAGTGACACTGAGACCGAAAGGGGTCAAGAGAAGGTAAAGATGAAAGAAATCTATGAATGAAGTCTGGGCTTTCACCCACGCTGCTGCGATGTGTGCCAGGGCTTTGCCTTGGAAAACAGATCTGAGTCACGGCCTCTTGATAGTCCACCCACATATTTAGCTCACTTTTTTTCCTCAGCAGTGCAAGTGAGATGCTATAAAAAGAACACACATCAAAACAGGACTGTAGTGTACAGGCATATGTGTACATATGGAAAGATCCATGCACATATTCCCCACTACAGCACTAATGTGGAAATGGCTCTGAACTTGGCCTGCGCTGCAGTGAAATGAGGTCAAACTCACTTTCTCTCTGCTGGCACACGTCCGAGTTTATGAAGCCACACAAAGGAAAAGGACATCTCTGCCAGTATGTCAGGGTATCTGGTTATATTTGTGACTTGATGTAGCTTTCTAATCTCAGCATGTTTGCCTTCATGTCACCTCTCTATCTCTCCTGCCATCCTCAATCATCATTGTCTCTGTCTGTGTGCTCCCCTCTCTATGCCTCTGTAGCTCCAAGTTATTGAATGTACCGACACAGTTTTCACCCTAACAGCATCATCAGAACGACAACATTATTATGAAACAGATTGTGTTTGGCGTTAAGGGCGTCCTGCCATTTTGTGTTGCACAGTAATCATCTCCTTAATAGCCAATTTGTGACTCATCCTCATGAATATGGCCTTTGTACAGTGGGCTTTTCATTCTTAATTGCCATTTTAGTACTCTGTGTAAGCATGTATCCCGCTTCATTTTCATGTGTTGGCCCTGGCATGTCCTCCTGTCTCTGAAGCCCTGCAGTCTATTTAATGATCCACTGTTAACCCTGCCCTGCTGTTAGAGCCCAGCACCGGCCAATAAAATCCCCAGGATCAGGTTTTCTTTGAGAAAGCTCCTGTTGGGGGGATTAAACTCACGCTTTTGCTCAATGCCCACTAACTGTGTTGTCACCACTGGTTACGATTATCTTGGAGATTACACAATAAATGCTGCTCTCTCTCCCCGGTCACCCCTCTGCGATGGGAAGTAAGACTATTATAGTCATGCTATTTTTAGACATTGTATTGATTGGGCCTGTAGGCATGGTAACATGCTCACTGCCAAATGTGCTGGGTTGGGCTGAGTGCAGAACCTCACTTCTCCTTTTGTTTTTGTGTATGAATGCGTGGGTTAATGCATGTAGGAGAGTTTGCGATTATGTTTTTGAGGACAATAACATTTAGAATGATGGATTTTCAAGCAAGATGGGAGAGTCAGATTGTAAGATTTAAATGACATTTGCATAGGGTTGAGACTGCCAATGTGTGCCATTCATGAGAGAAAATTCTGGGCACGTCTTGAACAGCCCCCTGTTTCTTTCTGGATAGGTGAAAGGTCTCAGAACACAATATAAGCTTGTTGAATATTTAAACCCCCTATGCAATGTGGTTAATCCATGCTAACTTCAGCAAATCAGCTTAATATAACAACAAATAAACCTCACTAATCAGTAAGGTAAACTATTACTAGATGTAGATCTGAGTGAAACAACATAAAATATGTATGAGTGAAAGCAGAAGGGATTGGGTGACTAGTGAGCAAACTGCATGTTAATGACACTTGAATATACATTATTGAATATCAGGAGTGCGCTAAAGGTATAAACCAGGATAAGGTTACTTTAAGTGTTATGAAATGTATGTGTGTGCACAGGTGGATGCATTTCTGAGTCCATGTTGGTGTGTGAGTCTTTGCTTTTGGTGTCATCTGCTGTGTCAGTCTGTGAGCCTACAACAGAAGTAGGTTTCTGGGCCATACAGTTACGTTGAGTCCCTGCAGAACCAGAGAGAGAGAGAGAGAGGATCTCAGCAGGCTCCTTGCCTTCATTAACCCTTGTAATAAGGCCAGAAACGGAGAGGCACAATGTACATCCATTAAGCCTCATTCTTCCTCTCATTCTTATTGCCTTCAATTGTTCTCAAGGGTTGCAATAGTCTGCCATTCATGGATCCTTTTTAAATAATGACTTTTTAATGTATTTTATTCCCCACTTCAAAACTTCTTAGAAGTTCATATCAGTTAAAAATACTGCAGCTAAACTGGGCTGGGATGAATAATGTATTATGTCTTTTGGTATTTTAAGTTATGCAGAGTTCAAGAGAGAGTCTGCAGTTGTTGCTGTCAGTCCTCTTATTTTGCCTTTGTATTTATGTTTGTGTATATCTGCATTTGTGACTCTTCTGTTGCAATACCTTTCTTTGAGGACCACATTTCTGCCAAACTTCCATCTTCGATATCACAAATGGACCCAAACATCCAACGTTAAATGTTGTCAAATCATATAATATAAGGCCTTTGCTCAAATAAAATTCAGATTTATAATTGGCACGATTATATTTCATATTTGTTATTAGTCATTCAATACCCCATTTTGGCTCTTGATTGTTATTACGAGTACATTTCAGTCCGTACCAAACTATCTCGAGTGTGTACGCCCGCATGTTTGCCATTAAATGCTTTGAAGTGTGTTATCACTATTATATCATTTCTGATTTGCAGTATCCTGGGAGACCTGATAATGGGAAAGAGAGCAGACAACAACAGGCTGTGAACAAGCTTTCTCTACCTTAATCCTTTTGGATATTGTGTTTCTGTCTGTAATCAGAGCGACTGGTTGACATATCAAGTTCCCCCCCCTCTGCCATATTGATCGTGTCTCAGGTCTCACTGTTTCTGATAGGCGATATTTTTAGCTCCATCCCCTCTCCTTTGGGGTAACCACAACCTCATATTTCTCGGCAAGCTCTTCACCTTGGCTGGTTTCTCTGATGATTTGATCTAGTTGCCATAGGAACTGTCCGACCTGCCGTGATGTGCTACAGTAGCAAGGGGTGTAGCTGGATTGATCAAGAAAAAAGACAACCTGTAAGTGGCTTAGAGCTCGGACATGGCTAGCCTATTAATACATGTAAGCTCTGTTTACACACAAAGAGACAGACACGCACACAGACACTATGGAGCCCAGCTGCCAGCCTGAACCTCGCAAAGCTCACGCACACTTAGGCACAGACAGTGACACACACTCTTTTTAATGGACTCATTTAGATTTCTGCTCATGCATCACTCACCATTAACTGTAGGCGATAATCAACCAGTGCATGAAGAGACGCCACTTAGTCATCTCTGAGGTCGGGTGCATTCTGTTTTTGAGTATCTCATTAGTGAGCTCCTTCAGTGTTACTCAGTGGGTTTAGCATTGGCAGAGGTACCATTCCCATATTGATGGGCTAAAAATACAAGGCTCACAGAATATATCCAGTCTCTGATAGTGTTACGTTATTATGAGAGTGCTCTGTTTGATTCTGAAATTGTATATATAAATACAGTGGGGCAAAAAAGTATTTAGTCAGCCACCAATTGTGCAAGTTCTCCCACTTAAAAAGATGAGAGAGGCCTGTAATTGTCATCCTAGGTACACTTCAACTATGAGAGACAAAATGAGAAAAGAAAAATCCAGAAAATCACATTGTCTGATTTTTAAAGAATTTATTTGCAAATTATGGTGGAAAATAAGTATTTGGTCAATAACAAAAGTTAATCTCATTACTTTGTTATATACCCTTTGTTGGCAATGACAGAGGTCAAACGTTTTCTGTACTGTAAGTCTTCACAAGGTTTTCACACACTGTTGCTGGTATTTTGGCCCATTCCTCCATGCAGATCTCCTCTAGAGCAGTGATGTTTTGGGGCTGTCGCTGGGCAACACAGACTTTCAACTCCCTCCAAAGATTTTCTATGGGGTTGAGATCTGGAGACTGGCTAGGCCACTCCAGGACCTTGAAATGCTTCTTACGAAGCCACTCCTTCGTTGCCCGGGCGGTGTGTTTGGGATCATTGTCATGCTGAAAGACCCAGCCACGTTTCATCTGCAATGCCCTTGCTGATGGAAGGAGGTTGTCACTCAAAATCTCACGATACATGGCCCCATTCATTCTTTCCTTTACACGGATCAGTCGTCCTGGTCCCTTTGCAGAAAAACAGCCCCAAAGCATGATGTTTCCACCCCCATGTTTCACAGTAGGTATGGTGTTCTTTGGATGCAACTCCGCATTCTTTCTCCTCCAAACACGTCTAGTTGAGTTTTTACCAAAAAGTTATATTTTGGTTTCATCTGACCAGATGACATTCTCCCAATCCTCTGGATCATCTAAATGCTCTCTAGCAAACTTCAGACGGGCCTGGACATGTACTGGCTTAAGCAGGGGGACACATCTGGCACTGCAGGATTTGAGTCCCTGGCGGCGTAGTGTGTTACTGATGGTAGCCTTTGTTACTTTGGTCCCAGCTCTCTGCAGGTCATTGACTAGGTCCCCCCGTGTGGTTCTGGGATTTTTGCTCACCGTTCTTGTGATCATTTTGACCCCACGGGGTGAGATCTTGCGTGGAGCCCCAGATCGAGGGAGATTATCAGTGGTTTTGTATGTCTTCCATTTTCTAATAATTGCTCCCACAGTTGATTTCTTCACACCAAGCTGCTTACCTATTGCAGATTCAGTCTTCCCAGCCTGGTGCAGGTCTACAATTTTGTTTCTGGTGTCCTTTGACAGCTCTTTGGTCTTGGCCATAGTGGAGTTTGGAGTGTGACTGTTTGAGGTTGTGGACAGGTGTCTTTTATACTGATAACGAGTTCAAACAGGTGCCGTTAATACAGTTAACAAGTGGAGGACAGAGGAGGCTCTTAAAGAAGAAGTTACAGGTCTGTGAGAGCCAGAAATCTTGTTAGTTTGTAGGTGAGCAAATACTTATTTTACCAAGGAATGTACCAATGAATTCATTAAAAATCCTACAATGTGATTTCCTGGATTCTTTCCCCCCATTTTGTCTCTCATAGTTGAAGTGTACCTAGGATGAAAATTACAGGCCTCATCTTTTTAAGTGGGAGAACGTGCACAATTGGTGGCTGACTAAATACTTTTTTGCCCCACTGTATGTGTCCGCATCTGTAGCCTGTTATTGTCTCATTATACCGCACTGTGAATGAAGTAAAAGTAAATATATATAAGTCGTCATGAACACATCTGTCCATCAGACAGAGGGCTGCTGTGCCTCCTGTCATCATTAATGGACGTCTCTTTAAAATGAGTTCTCATTTCTCTAACCGCCTGCTGCTTCCCCTCCTCTCTCCTCGGTTCCCCTCCTCGGCTCCTCCGCTTGCATCTCCTGTGGGCGGGACTAAGTCTCGAGGATAGGAGTCGAGGAGGGGAGTTAGAGAAATGAGAAAGGGCCATAGTCTTGGGTTGTTTACCCAGATTTAGTGGTGCATTTAGGGGACTCGCAAGACACAGGATGGTCAAAATTCAAGGGGTATATGAGACTTGGATACCCTTTACCTTTAATGGTTCAATCTCTAAACTACGTGGATCTTACATTGAAATATAACGCAACCAATCCTCATGGTCAACTTCTCAAACTTTCTTAGCATGATGATAGCATTTCGCTCTAAGTCTCACACTTTAGCGAGCATGGTTGTAGATGTCTATTTTAGTTTTTTTTGCAGATTTTGTAAATGAGACTTCACCTGTCGAAATGTGAATACTTTGACCTTTTTTATTCGTAATGATGCAGCTGAAATAAACTGCATATTGCCATCGCCTATGTTGCTACTTTCTGATGATCAGTCATTTGTTTCTGTCCAGCGTTCTTTTTTTTGTCCACCCATTATATATTGCACACAAATTACACTGTGGCATTTTATCACACCAATTAAAAGTTTGTTAAATAGAGGTAATATGTAGGAGGCGAGTGTGTTCTGCACTATCTGCAGTGCAGCTCTCACTTCTCAAACCGCATTGTTGGCCTGTTCGTCTCCTTGTTGGCAAGGCTGAAGAGCTTTTAATATCCTTTTATCTTCTGTTTTCTCTGCCTCCTCCTCCTCCTTCTTCTCTCTGGGTCTCCCATGTAAATGTCATTTCCACCCAGTACTGCTTCTGCTTCTCTCCCCATCATAATCATTATTTCTATTATGTTTACTTTTCTTCTAGACATATTCCTCTCTTCATGTCCCACAGCCATCTATGCTTCCTCTGACCTTCTTTCTCTCACCTTCCTTTACTTCATTTGTCTCAGTCTTTCTGCATATTGCTGTCAGCATGCCATTGTTTTTATGGTTACTTAGTTCTCATTTAATCATCCCACTCGCATGCACCCCCAAATCCTAGAGCTGCAACATATGGCGTCTCTCTCTCTCCGCTACTGTCCCTCCATCTTTCTCCTTCTTCCCCTCCCTCTCTTTCTCTCTGTCTCTGTTAGTTTCCCCACCTCACTATCCCGGCCTAATTTGTCCTCTCCTTTTCATCTCCTCATCTCCTTCTCATTTTGTTGTGTTTACTCCTTGCCTCCTTTCTCCTCATTGGCCGGCATCCAGCTCTGCAGCGACTGTAGAGCGGGTGCAACGTTGCTGAAAAACATTGCCTGTTTTGAAATGCAGGGATTATGTTCAGCTCATATACAAATCATTCAGCTGTTTCTCAAACTGTTATTGGCTGGATTGTGTTGATGATGTCACTTTTTGTTCTGCAGAGGAGGATTGTGGGAAGCAGAGTCCATCTGCTCCTGCTGATCTGCTGAGTCACAGCTACAGCTCCTACTGGTGTGTGTGTGTGTGTGTGGTGTAATTGCTAATATACAGTTCAGTGTGTTTGCAGTAAATGATGTTGATTTTGTGTGTGAAAAACAGGTAACTCGGCACGTGTTGTTTCAGATGAGTCGCCTTTCTGTCTCTATGATTCAGTCAGTCTGTTAGCTTGTGTGTTTACCAGTAGAGAGTGACTGTGGCAGATTGAAGGGCTGTCTGTAGTCAGAGGCCCTGCTGCCAAATTCAAATCGATGGCAGACGTTTCCATCCCTGGCAGACAGTGGAGAACTTAGTCACCCCACAACTTCATCACACACTCTGTCTGACTCATGCACGTCCTGGCTCACTCACTCTCTAATCTCTCTTAACCCGATCTCCATTTGAAAGATTGTGTCCCAGCTTTGTGCTTTTGGTTGCTTTAAAGAGAGCAACAGACATATCTCGGCCATCAGAGCTTCTGTCTGTGTGGGGCTCGGTGATGGAGTCACTTAGATGCCGGGTTGTAAACACCAGATGGAGCAATGGTTCTCTAAAGCCAATTTTTAAGGTGTTGTGCTTTGCTATCAAAACCCTTAGATGTTGCACCGCCTCAAAATGTCCCATTTCCACTCACTATATAGCAAACAAAGTATTGAAGTAATGAACAAATCCTGCATCTTTTATACAATGCCTCTAAAAAAGTTGTTCTAAAAATCCCTTGGTGAACCTTTTGTTTTCTGCATTGTCATCAGAGCCAACGCGCAGTGCACAATATTATTTTTTCCCCCAGCCATTAATAGCTACTCCATTTGAGTTTGTCCGTCAAAATCAACTCAAAGGTCAACTAACTTCAATCAGCAAGTTGACATTTGTAAGTGAGTAGTATTGTACTTCAATTTGTCCGTTTTCAAATGAACAGTTAATGTGCAGAATAATAGAGATATCCAATAAATATTGATGTATATACTATGAGGGCATGATTAGCCTTTCCTCACACAATAACCATCAACTATATTCCAATACGCAATTTGTCATTTGAGTGTTTCTTTTCACCAAAATTGCTACATCTCCCTTCCTTAGGCTGTGAAATGTAAATACTACTGCTTGTCTTTAGGTTACTGAAAGTTGGTCAAACAGTCGATACATGTAAAGGTTTCCTCCTTCCAGTATTGCTTGTTATGCTCGCTTGAGTATCTGCTGTACTTGCATGTTCAGCTCTTAGATTCAGCACACTCATAATATCTCTGTATGCACACAAAATGCTCACGCATGCACACTCATCCTTGAGAACAGATTAAAGCCCATAGACATAAGGAGTGAGATCAATATGGTGGGAGATGAAAGAGACCAGTGAAGGAATGAGGTTAGAGACGAGACAGAGAGCGAGAGCCAGATTAAAGCAAGACAGCAGGACGAGACACGAGAGATGAGGTTAAGCTGAGGAGACACTAAAACACTAGAGAGAAAAGCCTTGGAAAAGGGGAGGGAAGTGGATGCTGGGCTATTTTGCCTTCATCTTGTTTATCTGGGAACAGCGCTCCTGCATAATTCCTTGTTTTTTGTAACGTGCTTCATGATTGGCTCCCTTCAGACACATGAAACCCAGATTCAGCTCCAAAAGAAAGTTTTCTCTCCCCCTGTGGAGAGCAGAAGCTGTTACATAAGTTGTTATGCAACAGACCCAGCCAGTCTGTTGTGCTGGTCTGAGGCGAACACACCAGTGCCAACTCACCCCTCACTTCACCGCTGCTCTCTTTCTCTCTCACTCACTCTTACTGATTCCCCCAGTCTCCCACCCCCTGTCAGTTTCCTCTCTGCAGTGTGCTGATTGAGACATCAAAAGGCCATGCGATGTGTGAATCCCCCCCCAGGGATGCAGAGGGTTTTATCCTTCCCTCAAATTGATTTCCTCCACCTCTCCTGTTGTCAGTCGCTGTGGCTCTGTGCCTGCCTGTGTGTGTGTGTCTCCCTTCGGCCTTAGAGGTGATTACTTAAATTCTCCTATGGAGTTATAACATGCAACTTGTCAGTTTCATTTTGAGAGTGAGAATGGCAATTTTTCTGCAGACATTGAAATGTTCCTGACAGTGACAAAGGACGTATTTGTGCTGACCCTGCAGAGCCTCTAGTCCCAGCTGACGGCATATTTAAAGTGCTGTACTGGCGTCACATTAGTCTAGGGCTCTATGGATGTAATTGAACATCATTCATCAAACGTGGGCCCTCAACTTTATCAAAATAATACAATCATATAGGGAACACACAGCAATTAAATGACTTGTAGATGTATATATATATACTGACCTGTTTTAAAACAAGATTACCCTTATTAAAGCCTGTAAATAATAGGTTTAACCACACTGTAAAATGCCCTGTTATTTTCAAATCAATGTGAAACCCATGTAGTTTTATTGATTATAGTCTCACCCCTGGGCCGTGCTACAGCATGCCATTCTAAAACATTAGTGGAAATATTAAAGCTTTGTCATTCCTTCGCACCTTTGTATTCCTTCACCTCAGAGGCTCTGCAGGCAGCACATGCTTAGCAGTTTATGTCTCTCTTAATTTAGTATCAACACACCCATCTGTTACCCTGCCTGTCTTTCCGTATCCATCCGGCTGTCTGTTCGATCTCTCTGTGGTTAGTGTTGTCACGCAGCATGCCCTGCTGGCCAGCTGTAGTTGATTCAGCACCGCGGACAGCTCCACCGCGCTTATCTCCCCCGGCAGCACATCGCTCCAAACTCTGCTCTCTCTGTGGGCAGGATAATGTTGACCTCACCATGTCCTCTGTGTACCCACCGTGTGTCTAGTGAGACGCAGGACAGAAGTGGACGAGTCCAAGCTCCTTTTTGTCTTTTGTTTTTGTTGTCCTGCTCTGTAGCCGCCTGTTTGTTTTAGTCTCTGAGAAATGCCTCTGTTTCTTATCAGACAAAGACCAAGCTTGAAAGGAACAAACACACAAAAAACATTTACATTAAATCATTACAGTATTTTTTTTACTGTCTTGTTACTAGGGTTGAAATTAATGTTTTCTTTTTGTTTTCTTTGGGTTTATTTTATGAATTGATTTATTGTGAAATGTCAAATCACTTAAAATGTACATCACAAATTCAAAATGCCTTTAAATGTCTTGTTTTGTCCAACAAATAGTCTTAAACCCAAAGACTCTCAATACTACATAGATAAAAGCAGCTCATTGTTACACCCAAGAAGCTGAAACCAAAAAGTAACTCCATGTTTTCCTTTAAAATTACTGGGGAAAAATGAATACTATTGAGGATTAATTTTCTGTTGATCATATAATCAATGAATTGTTTCAGCACTTATTGTAACTTAATTCACTATTGATCTTTTTGAGGTAAATACCCAAAGACAGATGAGCCCTGTGGTCGACCGGAAATCTGACAGGGAGACAGAAATAGTCGATGAGCAGAGTGAGCATTGTTGTCACAGATCATTTGCTCCACGCTGGCGGGAACCAGACGAGACAGTTTAAACACAAAAAGTGTGTGTGTGTGTGTGTGTTGGTGTGTGTGTGTGTGTGTGTGTGTGTGTGTGTGTGTGTGTGTGTGTGTGTGTGTGTGTGTGTGTGTGTGTGTGTGTGTGTGTGTGTGTGTGTGTGTGTGTGTGTGTGTGTGTGTGTGTGTGTGGTGTGTGTGTGTGTGTGTGTGTGTGTGTGTGTGTGTGTGTGTGTGTGTGTGTGTGTGTGTGTGTGTGTGTGTGTGTGTGTGTGTGTGTGTGTGTGTGTGTGTGTGTGTGTGTGTGTGTGTGTGGTGTGTGTGTGTGTGTGTGTGTGTGTGTGTGTGTGTGTGTGTGTGTGTGTGTGTGTGTGTGTGTGTGTGTGTGTGTGTGTGTGTGTGTGTGTGTGTGTGTGTGTGTGTGTGTGTGTGTGTGTGTGTGTGTGTGTGTGTGTGTGAACAACATACAATAACTGTTTTGATAGTTTATAGACGTATAGTCTTCATTTTGTATGACCCTACAAGTAAGGTGAAATAATGTTATAGTATATTTTTCAATGTTCTAATTGAACTGTCACAGCTGACGGTCACTTTCATGTTTTTCCCCTTGCGTTCCCGAGCTTCCAAACTAAACTGTGCTCCACAGTGATCCCTCCCAGACAAAGAGGCACTCAGATGGGGAGGCGTGTGGTGCAGTGGATAGAGCGTTGGGGTCACAGGTTCAAACCCCACTGCAGTCAGCATGTTGTTGTGTCCCTGAGACACTTCACCCCAAATTGCTCCTGTGGGGATTGCCCACAGTATTGAGTATGTATGTCGCTTTGGATGAAAGCGTCTAACAAGTAACATGTAATGGTAGAGACCAAAGGTAGGGCTCTGCAGAGATCCAGATTGAAAACGCTTTAATCTGTCTGCTCGTGGTCGGATTATTAAAAACAAACTACACCTAGTTCCTGTGTGTTTTCAACATTCATAATGTATGTTGTGGATGGAGTCAGAAATCATCTCCTTACCATTTCATTTATCTTTTTAAAACTGTCTATACCTTTCTCTCCCATTCTGTTTAATGCCTGAGTTAAAATCCAGCTGCTCAGTATGTCCATCTCTCTCCATCTCACTGGTTTTCTGGTGCTACTTTGGTGTCGTCTGTCTCACATATCTCACCATGTGGTTATTAAACAGTGCCACCTTGTGGCGGCAGTTGTTTTTTGCCTCATATAGTGATCCACCTTGGCACTAATGCTGTGCAAATAATAAGACGATTATGTGCCCAAAACCAGATAGCTTCTTAAATCTGATTAGTATTGAATATCAACAAAACATAGAGGGAGAAGAAGAACAAACAAGAATAAAAACAAAGAGACATTTTTGTAGGTGTTTGGTGATTGTACACTAGGTGGCATAGTGACAACATAAATAGGCTTACTGACTATTTCTCTTAGTGCTTAATCATCTTTCGATCTTTTTTAGATTTTCAGGAGTAGATCATGTTCACAATAATTAGAAGTCAATAAATGTGTTTGTACAAGCCTCTATTACATTGTAGTTATACTATTGTTGTTACTAGTATTACTAGTGTCCGTAATATCAAATCTGTATTTGTTCCCTTTGTTTGTAAGTCAGTCATGGTGGAAGGGGGATTGCTTGTCAGGTGTGAGATGCCACATACAATTGCTCTAAAGATCCAATTTGCTCCTGCTCTTGATTTGTATTCTGTTCTGAACAAATGCTTTCACGTATGCATCTATCCATCCCTTTTTTAATCTGGGGAAGTAAATTGATTATTGTGACCCAGTTTCTAAGCCCATTTTAAATAGAGTTGATGGGAGGGATGTGAAATTGACAATTCCCACACGTCCTGCTCCTTTCCATCATCTTATTGCAGTCCCTGTTTTTCCTCCATGTCTCCGTTTGTTTCTCCCAGTCGTTGTTACAGCAGCGGTGGATGTTGTGTAACTGTGAGAGAACGCAGCACCAGAGACATCAAAGCGTCTTGTTTTGTCGTTGGGCTCAGTCAGGAATCGATCTCCTCCTCTGTTGCTCGTTTTCCTCTGTCTGTTGGTTTCCTCTCAAACTCGGGGGATTCTGCTAACCCGATTTCTTTGACTGTTTTGGTTTAATTGAATTTTTTCCAACTCTCTTTTCACCTTAAATCCCCTAACCATCATTCATTTTTTCATCTTTTTTGAATGGAGGACATTGCACGAGTATTTCAATATTAACCAGGCCATGTGCCTCTTGCGTGTGTTAGTGCGTGTGGAATTGTGTGAATGACACCGTTCTGTAGAGTGTGTCGTGCCAATAGTAGATAAAATATGAATGATTGTGCTCTCTCTCACAGTGTGCACAGCGTGCAGTCAGCGGCACGCACCAGCCCTTCATCAATGCCTAGAGGGCATTATCACCATGGCAACCATACTTTTCACACCCCTCTCCGTATACAGTGTGTGTTTGTGTGTTGCTCCACATTATAGTTTACCCTCGGCTTAAAGGTGCCCTTGGAGGCTGCCCTACATAGAGATTGTCACCGTTTCCCCTCACTAATATCTCACTGTCCTCCTCACAGTGAATACGTTCTGCATGAGTTCTTTCCTCTTCTCTGTTTACTCAACGTTTCTGGTGTTTCTATCTTGGGATGAGCAGCTTCAAAGGAGCCTCATTGCAGCATCCTCCTCTTGGTTGACTCCAGCAGCAGTCGTGGCCTGAGGAATCGGTCAGACTGACTGCTGTAAATACAAATAATCAGCATTTAAGATAAGATAAGATAAACCTTTTGATCCCTGTAGAGAAATGCAGGTGTGATGGCAGCAACGGGAACAAGGGTGAAACACAAGATAGGACTGATGTGAGTTCACACAAGTGTGACAAAGAAATGTACGAATTAAACATAAAATATGTCAAAGAAAGTGACAGTATAAGTGTAAAATAAATGATGTTAACATATTTACAGATATGTATAAGTAAGGGCGTTGAATACAACAGCAAGTTTTAAACGAGTGACTTGTGTACAGAAATGTCAAAATAAATGAACATTTTTTTTTGAAGACTATTATTGTTTCATTTGAAAGTCAACTGAAAATTAATTTTTGAGTTTAGCCATTACTTAGGACCATGGGAAGTTCTGATGGGCAACTTCACTGTTCTGACATTTCATGAAACAATTGATTCATTATAAGTCAATGACCATTGCGTTATATTTCCGTTGACTTGAAGAGAATGGTCTTGTGGGATTTTAACTTTATTTATTTTATCTTTTTAAAGTCTGTTATTTCAAGTCAGCATTTTCCTCCTGTAGACAAAATTCAATAAATACAGTGTTCAAATATATCGATAATTATAAATCAATAAGTACAAAAAATGGTCATAGTTATAGATTGATCTTGATAAAAATCATATTCTTTTTTATTTCTTATTAAAAAAAAAGGCTATTCGTATTTAGATTAAGAGAGTCCTGTGCGAGAGAATGAGCATACAAAAACTGTAAGTTTTCCAAATATTCAATTGAAAATACTTTGAATATAATTTAATTGAACAATCAAAACACTTTGTACTATACACTATGTAAGGACTAACGTAAAGATGTCCTGTGCTCAGTGAACACAGTAGCATACAATTATATAAAGATTAAAATAATGTGTAAATACGGGGACATCCAGCACAATAAGAGGTAGAGGTGTCCAAGGCAACTCATCGGAGCCGACTCACTGGGGAAATGCTAACAGCACCGGCGTCTGTATCACAGCCATCTTGTTAGGAAGTGGAGCCGCTCGGCCTGAAATAATCACCGACACACTGTCAGGGGATATCAGGGAAGAAAGCAATATGCACTCTGTTATGAAACTATAATAACCTCTCTTCCACAGACACAAAGCTCTTCTTATTTTCTCGTGCAGAAACATGTGTTTTCGTGGCAGAATGTACGCTGACACAAACACACAGCGAGCCTTCATTTGAAAAGTTAAATGAAAATAGTCCATGTTCCACAGAAAGTCTGCGTCTGAGATTAAACTTGATTTTTGCCTCCCCTCTGCACATTTAGAGTCCGTGGGGGGTAAAGCAGGATGACACACACACACACACACACACACACACACACACACACACACACACACACACCCTTGAAGAATGGCCTCTTCACTGTTTATTGGGTATTTTGTTGATAATGCTGTTATATCCGCTGTGACTTTCTTGTGGGCTGTTGATTGGTGGCTAATAGGAATCTAAATGGATTCTTGGATGTTAATTGCCACGAAAATGCAATAAAAGGTTGCTTTGTTTTAATGTGTGAACTCCAGGCGGTGCTGCACACGCAGTCTAAATTGTAATAGCTCTTAATAGGTTTTTGAAAGGAGATTTGTCATAGCGGATGAATGAACTATTGTCCTTCTGGAAATCCCTTTCGCACTGTGACGTTGCCTATCGCGAAATATGATTTGGAATATTGATGGCTTGGGACTGAAATGTGATGGTTGCCCGTGGGGTGTAATTAAAGTTGTTTGAGTAAATCATGCAGAGTTCGGATCAGATATGGAATAAGCTGTCGACTAAATCACGCAGAAAACAATGAAGAGCATCGTCTTTCTTAACCTATTTATCAGAATAAACACCCTGTTGCTGAAATGTGTTAACGGTGAATTTAAAAACCCAACTAACAAATGTCTTGTGGGGCAGAATGAATATGTTAACAGCGGGGTTCAAGATGCATTATGTATTGATCACAATAATTAAAACTTTACAAACCCTCTTAAAGAACTCTTATTTCTTATTTAATAATCCAGTTATTTGCTTGTAGGTTTGATATTAGCTTAGTATGGAGTGACTGAATAACAACTGTATTTCCCCCCTGAGTCAAACATACTCAGCTCTGCCCTTATTCAACTGTAATATGTAACACCCTAATATCTAAATTATTCAGCAATGTAATTATTCCACATAAATCTTTAATTCCTCTAATATCTAAACCTCTCTTCACCTCCAACCCTCTCCATCACACCACATAGTCTTCCAGGAAAAGACCCCCCCCCCCATTTGTTTGCTCTGAATGTCCGGTGCTGTAGCCAATCAGTAAATAAGCGAGTCAGCCAACGTGCAAACAAAAACAAGCAGGCACAAACAGACTCCCATGTTGTTCCTCATCCGTGTCCTGGAGCTCAGTCCACGTGCTGTTTCACGTAAGCACATGAAATCTTATTTTGTGTGCGTGCGTAGTGCTGAGCTCTGGGCTGTGTGAGTGTCTTCTTTACAGTGTGTATGTGTCAGTATACTAGAATTAAGGACGTTAAGCGTGGGACTTGGAGAGTTGGCATTCGTAAATCTGTAGAGCAGCTGCTTTCCCTCGACAATAAGTTATTTGAACAATGCATACTAATGATAGAAAGATGGCATTGCTCTTGGCTGCCGTTCAATTGACCTGGAAATGTACTATCTTACAAATAAATGATAATAACAGTAGATAAATGTCTTTGTCTCCAGGTGACGTGTTTGCAAGACTTCTTTGGCGATGAGGACGTTTTTGTTGCCTGTGGACCGGAGAAGTATCGCTACCAAGAAGACTTGATGTTGGATGAAAGTGGTGAGGGAACCAGTTTGACGTCTGACTTTTTATGCTGACGTTTCACTTTTGATTTTGAAGTGTGTCCCTCTCATTACATTCCTTCACGCCCCAGCTGTGTTTTCTAATTGTTAACAAAATGTTTTTTTATGTCCTATTTTATAGGTTTGAGCTATTAATCATTTAGTGCAATCACATTGTGATAAACTAGTGTTTTGATACATTATGCTGTTGTTTAAACGGTTCCAAAAGGGAATAATTAGTGTTGAATGGGTAGTTTTACATTGCTGTATAGTTCATTGCAGTAGGCAAAGATTTCACATTAAAAAATTGTCCAACAGAGCAAGACCGATAAATAGAGGTGACTACTGTTCGTGTCCCCAATAATGTCTTGTGTCTCGTCTGTACGTTATGTACCATACTCATTTACTGAATATAAGTGTTTTCTTGCCTATGCCTACACAGTAAATTTCTCTGAGTAAAATTGACTCAAATTGAAGAACATTTTACTCTAAAAATATTACATTTGGTCCCAACCTATATAGAGTAAAATGTACTCTTTGTTCAGAGTTGTATTTTTAGAGTTCATTTTACTCTATTATGTGCTTAGATTTGACTCTGCTTAATGGTTATTTACTCTATGTAGTGTATATTAAAAACAACTCTACTGCCAATTTTACTCCCAATCGAACGTCATTTCACTCCAACTAGAAGGTCATTTTACTCCCAATAGAAGGTAATTTTACTCCCAATAGAAGGTAATTTTACTCCCAATAGAAGGTAATTTTACTCCCAATAGAAGGTAATTTTACTCCCAATAGAAGGTCATTTTACTCCCAATAGAAGGTAATTTTACTCCCAATAGAAGGTAATTTTACTCCAACTAGAAGGTAATTTTACTCCCAATAGAAGGTAATTTTACTCCCAATAGAAGGTAATTTTACTTCCAATAGAAGGTAATTTTACTCCCAATAGAAGGTAATTTTTACTCAGAATAGAATAAATGAACCATAATGATCTTTATAATAAAAAAGGTCAATAAACCAAAGTGCTTAAGTAACACGAGTGGGAGTGTGTGAAGCTGACCATTGAGCGGCCCGACCAAGCAAGGAGGCAGAGAGTTAAAATACAACCCGGTGTGGGCATTTATTCATCGCTGTGGTTCATGATACACAGCCTCAATATGACTGTCTTACGTGAACACAGTCACCAGCAACAAGGACCTCACACACACGAACAGGAAAACAGAACCTAAATACACACAGGACTAATCAAACCAACAAGACACAGGTGAGGAAGGAGGAGAAAACAAAGGGGCACCAGGTGAACACAATCACCAGCAACAGACAAGACTGGAGGGGGAACACAAACTACAACAGGAAACAGAGACAGACAAACTAAAACATAGACAGGTCGTGACAAATAGATGCATAAATGACAGATTCACATGCTTCCTGTGCAATGTTTTAGCGTGGAACAAAGTAATATACTTAGCCAATAATGAAGCTATATAATATAAGAGACTGAGATCTACGGCCCCAGAGATCACCTCCGTTACAGCGTGGTCATGGTTTGACTCCAATAGAATTGACTCTGCATTTTTGATCGCACTCTAGAAGCTATGAGTAATAAATACACTCCAAAATGATTAAATATCACTATTTCAGAGCAAAATAGTAATTACTCTGGAAAAAATACTCACCAATATTTCCTGTGTATGCAATTAGTTATTTAGTTTTGTTTAAATTCACAAAGTTAGCATTTAAAATTATGACTGTAAATACTGTTCCCTTCATAATTCAGTTTTATGGGAACATCATTTTAAGAAGACAGGGATGAACTCTGTCCAGTCCAATTCAATGTCCTTCTTTCTGTTATTAAGGCATTTTAAATCTGCCATACTCTCCCAAGTTTAAGGTGAAAAAACTATTATGTTTCTGTATTGCTCTTTGTACTCCGCGACTTATCTTTTCAGTGGCACAGTACCCATCGTCTAACCTCATTGTTCATCTTCATTTTCTCGTCCTGTCGCTCCACCGAGGTTTGCTGAGGACCCTCTCTGTCCTCAATTCACCCATCTGTGTCTCCCTGTCTCTCCTCTCTCTGCACTTCTGTCTGGAGACTCCTGCTATTTAGTGCTCATTTATATTCCCATCCTCTCATCCCTCTCCCTCTCTTCTATGAGTGTGCACTGGCTTTTGTTTAAAGGTTTTATTCAATTAATGTGTTTCTCTCTGTCTCCCTTCATCCATTAACTAATATCCATCCCACCTGGGCTGCCAACCTTCCCCCTTTTGTCTCTCTTTTATTTTTTCCCAGCCCTCTTCCCCACTTCTCTGCTTTCATTTGCAAAATATAATGGCTAGCTGCTTCCATTAGTTTCTTTTTGTAACACAACCTTGTCTTCTTTGCTCCGTATTTTTGCTTGAGGCTAAAGCTTCGTTTAAACTTCCAAAACAGTTCTCAAGGCTCAATATAGCAGTGCAGCAACTAAAACAAGTTTTATGTTCAATTATTAAAAGTAACTTGAAGTAGGTAGTTCAGAGGTAAGATGTAGCGAGTTAGCACCGACCTGTTTTCTTAAGGCTAACATGCATGTTTCTCCGTGAGTAATTCAAAGTTGTGAGGCTTATTTTTTTTTATCTGGAGAGAGATCTGATATGACCATGCTCTTTTTGTGTTATCACAAAGGGCATGAGAGTATTTAGTAGTAATGTGTCATGATGCTGGCCATGATCCACATACTTAAAAACGTAGTCTCCATACATCCATCCATCCATCTTCTCCCGCTTATCCGTGGTCGGGTCGAGTCCCGGTTCCAGCAGAGAGCCCCAAACGTTCCTTTCCCTGGCCACATCAACCAGCTGGGGGATCCCAAGGCGCTCCCAGGCCAGCGAAGAGATATAATCCCTCCACCTGGTCCTAGGTCTACCCCTTGGTCTCTTCCCAGCTGGACTCCATATATTTAAATGTTCTCTCCGAAAACATTTATTAGTTTTGGCTTTGTCACATTTATACAATGTATAGACTTAAATAACTACCTTGGTTTACTGGAAGCTTCCTTTAACCTCAACGTATCTTCTAAATCCCCCACCAAAGGCTAAGCTAACCTTAACCCTAATGTAATAGCTTATCCATGTGGGGTCTCACTATCTTGGTTAAAAATATGTTTTGGCCCTCACTATGTACAGGTACAAGAAAACACACATATGCAATATGTCGAGAAGCTATAAAGCCAATTTGACAACTCCGAGCTAAAGGCAAAGGGCATGATGCAGAATAGTCAGGCGGGAAATCACAGCGACACACACAGCAGACAGTCGGAGTCAGAGCTGCACACCACTTCGCCTCCTCTCAGCATCACCATATAATTATCGCCTCTGCCTCAGCCCTGGCACACTGTCATCATGTTAACACACCGCATTGTACATTAATCACTGGGCCACAACGACTGCCATGCAAGCAAATTACACACACACACACACACACACACACACACACACACACACACACACACACACACACACACACACACACACACACACACACACACACACACACACACACACACACACACACCAGGCAGTATGTATAATTTCCCTTTCCCTCTGGTCTTGGTAATGAGCTATAATGGGGTTGGGTTAATGAGCAGCAGAGTAGCAAAGTTTTGGGGATGAAGGAGGCAGGGAGGTTGTGTGAGTACCATCGCATGGCTCATTTGTCAGGATGTGTGTGTGTGTGTAAAATACCAGACCTTTGTGAGTCAGGCTGTCACTCCTGAAACACCACAATAATTGCGTTTGGAAAGCAAGCCCAGTGAAGGTCAGAACTAATTTGTGCTGGGGACCTGAAGGTAAAACCAATTACAGCTGTTGGTAGATTAAGTGTTTTTGTGCTTTTCTTGCAGGACTTAAGGTTGAAATCAATCAAAAATATTCTATCAATAGTTGGTTGGAAAACTGTGAAAATTAGGATTTTCAGCAGGGTTTAAGTTGTGTGGCACAAAACTCTTCCTTCACTTGTTTTGGGTAAACTAGTTCCTGGAATTGAAGACTTTCATAAAACGTATAGGACATTTCGATTATTTGAGTAGACTAATAAATAAATGTGAAGTTTTCTGTGGTTTCTGAACTCTATCGGTCTTCTCTTCGTGCTTTCAGAGTGTCGTGTGATGAAGACTGTGACCTATGGGAAGATGTCTGCCACTCTGAACCGAGGCTCCCCCAAGCTCGCCGTCCAAACACAGCGCAGCAAGTCCCCTGCATCCCGTAAGTGTTTGGTTGTTCTACTCATCTCATCCTCTAAATGTCATTTGGCATGGTGTCGTTGTCCTTTAAGTATCCTTTCATCTGCGTGTTTGAGAGGTGTGTGTGTGTCAGGCCTGATGGACACAGTTGGGAGTAGTTTTGTATGCTAATACTTCCCCTTGTGGTTGTATTTTCCAGCTCATTAATTAATCAGCGTCACAGCAAACTCTGCCGAGTGTCTTGGTGTGTTTACTGTGTGTGTGAGCTGTGTCTCGTCGCCTGCTGAATATTAATTCAAATTAAAATGATTTCATACGGGAGTGGAGAAACAGGGAAATGTGAACAAGAGAGGTAAAGAAATACAGGGGGAGATGAGAGGGATAGAAGAGGGAAGGGGGTTGGTGACTCAATCCTGCAGCTCCCCACAAGCCGTTCTTCACCTGACATACTAATGAAATATAATAAAATGGTGAGAGCTGCTACCTGCTGCACTGTTTGTGCCTGATAACATTGCTTTATGAAGCCAAAACAGCCCTTTTGATGCAACAGCGGAGCACAAAAGAGGACTCGAGTGAAATAGAGCATTCATTATAACAATTTCATGCAGAGTGTGTGTGTGTGTGTGTGTGTGTGTGTGTGTGTGTGTGTGTGTGTGTGGTGTGTGTGTGTGTGTGTGTGTGTGTGTGTGTGTGTGTGTGTGTGTGTGTGTGTGTGTGTGTGTGTGTGTGTGTGTGTGTGTGTGTGTGTGTGGTGTGTGTGTGTGTGTGTGTGTGTGTGTGTGTGTGTGTGTGTGTGTGTGTGTGTGTGTGTGTGTGTGTGTGTGTGTGTGTGTGTGTGTGTGTGTGTGTGTGTGTGTGTGTGTGTGTGTGTGTGTGTGTGTGTGTGTGTGTGTGTGTGTGTGTGTGTGTGTGTGTGTGTGTGTGTAGGGAAAACAGACTGACTCGTCTTGGTTGCCTTGGAAACACATAGCACAGTAGGAGCATGTAGATACAGACACAATAGTCAGTTTGAGCCATATATGGCGTTGACTTCCTGTGGAATGGCCTGCAGTGGAGCAGGCAGCTGACTGATGCTCTGTCCTGAGTCAGACCGGCCCGGAGATCTCACTTGAGAAATCTTCCTTATGGCGCTGCCTCCACATCATCACAAGCGCCCAGATTGTTGTTGACTGTTGTGGACAGCACTGTGTTCATCCCCGAAAAGCATCACCACTTTGGAACATGGAGAGATCAGAGTGGAACGGAAGGAGGAAATGACAAATAATTGATCTGCCGTTTGACCCTGTCTGGCACTCTTTTACTCTAACGTTAACGGTACATATTATCTCATGGGTTGTTGTTTTTTCCTGCTCGCTTGAGGACAATTTGTCTCAGAATTATGCTAATCGTCAACAACAGCTGATCCTGTGTGCTGTCAGACGATGCTTATAAAGGTGCTGTTGTTAAACGTGTTGGTGCAGCAGTCTCACCGCTGAAAAGACAGAAATCTCACACGTGTATGATTTGAGAAATAGATGACACATTCTTGTTGAGTGTTAGGCTTTACAGAATTCATTCACTGTTACAGTTGTAATATGATTCAATGTCTTATTTACACTTGTGATTTATTTGCAATTTATGACCACATGACCAAGTATGTGAGAAAACAACATTTCTTCATTCAGAACAACATTATCAAATCAAAGTGTTGATTACATTATTATTGAATCAAGCATTTACCCGACTAATGAGCAATTAGCCATTATTGTAAACATTGATTCATAATTTAAAATGCGTAACATCGATGGCTTTAACTTATTAGAAGAGAGGATTTTCTGCTTTTCTCTGAGTGAATAATAAATAAGGCTTTGGACTGTTTGACGGACAATACAAGCTATTTAATGATAACATTTATGCAGTCAAAATATTGCTTAGCATTATTACAATGAGGGTTGATAGGCTAATAATTATATAATAAATCAAAAAGATATGAATTAGAATAATCAGTAATAAAACAGTTTTGTTAATCTAGGAAACAAAACCTTATGTCTCTGGGTCCTGGCTGACTTGATAGTTCATATTTCTGAGAGGAAATGTGAGATGACTGTCCTCTTCAAGTTGTCTGATGCACCTCACGGCACGCTGAAGTCAATCTTTCACAGACAGGGATGAACTCATCTAACGACACTCCAATATAATCTTCAACCAGAACAATGTGGTCTGGCCTGCATCACTGTATTCATTGTACTAAATATAATTATAATGTAGAGCTTCAAACCCATTAACTCTGCAGAATAATGCGGTTAGTTGAAAGATTATTCATTATTCAAAATGTTATCGCTGCATCCCTCCGTTATTTCATTGCAGCCACACTCAGAACCCTTTTATCTGAGATTTGGCATTAAATGAAAAGTATGGTCACCGGATAATACGTTTCTGTCTATTTATTGAGTTTTAGAAAACAGCAGCTTGTAGGATATTATTATTTCTCGTCCACACTGGAAGAGAAAACAATAAAGAATGCCATTCATTTTAAACCTGGCTGCAGGTCTTCAGGTGTTTGGAAAAGCAGCCTTGGAGTCCAATATTCTAACTTCTAACTCCCTCCTGGCTGGTCTACCTGCATGTGCCATCTGACCTCTGCAGCTCATCCAGAATGCGGCGGCTCGTCTGGTCTTCAACCTTCCTAAATTCTCCCACACCACTCCGCTCTTCCGCTCCCTCCACTGGCTTCCAGTAACTGCTAGAATCCACTTCAAGACAATGGTACTTGCGTACCATGCTGCGAATGGATCTGGCCCTTCCTACATCCAGGACATGGTTAAACCGTACACCCCGGCACGTGCACTCCGCTCTGCATCAACCAAACGGCTCGCTGCACCCTCGCTGCGAGGGGGACCCAAGTTCCCATCAGCAAAAACACGTGGGTTTGCTATCCTGGCTCCAAGATGGTGGAATGAGCTCCCCATTGACATCAGGACAGCAGATAGCTTACACACCTTCCAGCGCAGACTGAAAACTCATCTCTTTCGACTCCACTTTGAGCGATATAACTATTAACAAAGCACTTATATACTAATGAAGGACTGGCTTACCTAAAGCCAGTTGAGTAGCACTTGAAATGTTTTTGCTCTATGAAACCTGATGTATTTATATGATTCGGTTTTCTTCAAGTTTGTATTTTGTTGGTCGAACGCACTTATTGTAAGTCGCTTTGGATAAAAGCGTCAGCTAAATGCAATGTAATGTAATATTCATTTTCCATTCAGCCAACACAGGCTTTTATAACATTCTTTATCACATCTAATAATCTGGGCTGAAGGAGCAGCACAGAGAAGATGTGAAGCGTGGATTTGGCTGATAGTGAGCGGATGAAAGAGGAGTAAGGTTTGAAAGCATGTGACACGCTGTGAATCACTTCCTGGTGTCCTTCTGTGTCTGGCTGCTCCCCATTGTGTGCCTTTCAATCTTTGACCTTGGCACCACTGAGGAGCAGAAGTGTGTTAAAGAGAAGGACAAACCAACTGGGGGGACAGACAGACAGAGATAATCGCATGGAAATGGAAAATAGACAACTGGCAAGTGGATCTTGACCTGTTCAATTAGATGTCACATTTGAACATATACAGTGCCTATAAGATGTTTATCCACTTCCAAGTTTCAAATATAAATGACAGGTTTTTATACATCACTGGTACAGCCACTTGGTTTCACCAGTCTGATGTGTTAAATGTGGTGGGGATAGGCATTGTTCATGTGCCAGTTTCAGTAGTAGTTGCCGTTCCAGCTTCATAATTCCTCATAATGGGGGCTGTAATCAGAAGTCACGATTTCAAGTACCTCCAATTGAAACCTTCCATTAAAGTGTTAAGACCTTTTGGATGTAATTAACACAACATTTAAATCAATCAATGTAATAGGGCTGTGCAATTTAATCAATTCTGCGATAGATATCGATGTTTAGTTTTCCGAGAAAGTATCGATATTTCAGCCGCGGATACATTAAGTCTGATAACTGTGTTCGTTATTCTCGCGTCTAGGAGAGAAGCTTTAAAAAGGAGACTAATTGAGTCTCTGAGAAGGTTCAAATGTATACTTTAATTAATAAAAAGCGAGGTAATGTTACAAGCAGAAGATGGTTCAGTCAGAAAAACAGCTGTGTTCTGGCTCTCGTGAGCGAAGGGAAGAGAGCGAGCTCCACCTTTCCAGCTGTTAAATATCCTCTGCTGGCTCCTCCCTGTGGGCCGGTTGGCGCTGCTGGGGGCCGGCCCTCCACGTCTCCAATGTTCGTTGTTGCGCATTACAGAGGATTCAGACATTGTACATTAAATATATAACTAAACACGCCTTTACTCCTTATCTCTTTCATGACTTTTCATTTAATACATTTTAAACGCTGTAATCAATACTCCAAAAATACCTCACGGCTGGTATCATTTCCGGTAGTTCCGGATGTTGTCTCATGCTACCCACGTCGGTAAACAAACGTATTCAAATAAACTGTACCTTCATTTAATATTCAGCAATAATAATATCTCGACGTCTATAGTTGTAGTGTTGAAATCAGTAGGTTTCGGTGTGCAACACTCCGCGTCATATCGCTACTAAATTGTCGCTCAGAAATGCAGTTATATGTACAGTATGTGCTGTTGGTTTGTTGCTAGGTAAATTATACTCTAGGTCTAAAGTAATCATTGAATCATCAGACTGTCTCTAATGCTGTACACAGTAAATAAATAATAATTCTGTGAATGAGAAAATGAAACTAAAACGCATCACACCTTAATAAATTTCAACTGATTAAATGTTAAAATACAAATTTACATATTGACCTTTTCTGATCCATCTTTAATATTTAAATCAGAAATTAAATACAATTTCAGTCACCTTTCATTTTGAGAAAGATATTCCTCAGGTATCTATACTCGAGGTGGAGGGGTCTGAAGTGGCGTCATGTTTCGTGTGTTTTACGTAGGCACTTTGTTGCGTGTCAGCCTGACATTGTCATCACACGAGCTTTATTCTGTGATGATCTCACAAACCTATGCCGACCCAAAATAATGTGTGAAAACAATTTGCACTCATTCCATACTTTCCCACCATCTGTTTCCCTGCCCTCCTCTGATGCGTGGGTCTCACCTTTCTCTTTCTGTCATGAGCAACTCGGTTTGACGGGAGAGTGCGGGGGGGGGGGGCGACCCCACACATAACTCCAGAGTATCTCCGGAGGATCGGCTGCTGCTGGCTGAGACACTGTGAAACCCTCACTGCAACTCATGAAGGAGATACATGTACTTTCTGAAAACAGATAAGAATGCAGAGCGTAACAAATAACAGAGACCGAACCCAATAACAGGCTGCAAGAAAAACTAATTATGGTGTTGATATTTGCACTAAAGGCAAGATAATGACTAGTCTCCAGTCAGCTTCGTGTTCATGAAGCAACACAGTAAACACAAGTAAAACTCTTGTGTATTTTACCTTAAATAATGTTTTACTGTGTTTTGCTTATCTTATAGAAGCAATAGACAGTTCCCATTAGGCATAGTCCTGATTTTCTCACTGATTTTGTGTGTCGATTTTCCAAGAGTAGTTTTGGAAAGCCTTCGTGGACCATGCACAAAAACAACCTGTGTTTATCCTAACATGCTCCAGTACCGTCGGTGTAGGAAAGGATGGGGTTCTTAAAAATAAAGGTATGATGAACATAGCACATATGATTGGTAATATGCAGGGAAATAACATTGTATTGGTTGGTAAGACCCATTAACCCATTATATTGTTATGAGTTAAGATGGAGACCGAAAAGAGACCAGCGATTCTTTTTATAACAATATATAAAAGGTAATGTTTTTTGTTTGTGTTTTTTTCCCCATTCATATTTCAACATGTAGCCTGTGCTTCATGCCGACTCACAGCTGGAGACAGGCAGACACATGAGGTGATTCTCCATATTCATTGCCAGCACTGCTTCTTTGTGAAGTTGTGCAGCCATAGCTTTTAACACAGCAGGTGGGAAAGAAGCTACAAAGGCTGCATTGCATTCTGGTCAACTTGTTATCATTAACGAGAGGATCTCTACAAAACATGTAGAATAACAGTGATGTTTGAGATTATATTTCTACATTCAGCCTTCAAACTGCCCTGCAAATACCTCATGTTCTGATTCTGGGTTGGATATGTGCAGGAATAAGAGAAACCCTAAAGCACACAGAGCTGGCTGCTGCTGCTGCTGCTGCCTGTATTGCTCTTGCTTTGGGTGAACATTTGCAGTTTAAAAATAGCAGCATTTGTTTCTTGAGGATGTTTGGACAAGGAACAATAGAGCCTTCAGAATCCATGCCTCCTCCCGACCACACCTCTTCCATGACTCTTATTTGTCTGCACTAGTTCTCACAGTTTGTCTCCAAAATATCAAGGACATTGTTATTTAATGGAAAGCCAAAACATATCAAAATCATAGATGTTATTTGTCCTACCCCACTCTCTCTCTCTCTCTCTCTCTCTCTCTCTCTCTCTCTCTCTCTCTCTCTCTCTCCTCTCTCTCTCTCTCTCTCTCTCTCTCTCTCTCTCTCTCTCTCTCTCTTTTCACGGTTCGCGTCAGAGCGTGCGCATGCAGCCTCCCCCCCTCCCTCCCTGTGTAGTACAGCTCCTCTCCGTCTCTCCCATTCACCACAGTTTACTATCACACTCGGACGGAGCGCGTACAGAGGTGCTGTTCTTCTTCTCTTTAACCCGCGTTGGATTATCACTGTGTTTTTCATCATGCTAGAAGTGGAAGGTAATACATCTCTGTTTTTACATTGCGGCTTTTACGCACCCGGCCTGTGGTATACACTGTCTTCCGGCAGCGTTGACTTGACGCGTTCCTGCTCCGATCCTGATGTAGATGAATGCGGGTCTTTCAAAGTCCGCGGATGTGACTTTGAATATCATTGACTTTGAGGCTAATGACAGATGTCTGTAAATGCTATCGCTTTCCGTTGTGTAACTGGAAGGAGTGTCTCTCCGTGTGCGTAACGCTGATGCTGAATTTCATCAATGGAGATGTCCAGGAATTGCTTAAAAAATACCAGTTTCTTTATTTCCTTTCTTATGTCCTCGTTTGGAAAATTAGAATCCCGAAGCTGAGGAAGTCGGTGCTATTTTAGTCTGCTGTGGGTTTTCTTTATCTGCTTGAATTATTCAGAAAGTTCTTTTGATCTCAGCAGGGGAATAAACCTCATACAGGGAGGCTTGGACCTCTTGGCTCCCACAGGTCTGTGATAAAAATGTGTCGAGGTGGAGACTGCAAATGAAATATTGTTTAAATGCAGCAATATTTACAGAACAAAGGCTTATTGATGGAAGTGTGATTAAAAGACTTGAGAAACTAACCAAAAACAATGCAGTGATTTTACTCCCCTGCCTCTCTATGTACAATGGGGAAGTTGCATTATTGGTCATGCAACCTAAAACATATTTAAGTTAGAAAATCCAAACAATCAGAGCTAATTTGACCATTTACCAGTTTGTATTTCGGTATTACTGCAGTTTCATTGAGCTGACTTGGTTTAAGGCAGTGTTTTGTTGCCAAGAGACAATAACCCATGTTTTCAGTAAGACCAAACCAGGCTTATGTCTTGTGTCTTTATGTCTTCATTCAAATTAAGCTTTTGCTCGACCAGATGCCGGATTTTGTGTGCAGTGTTGATTAATCTAATGTTCGTGTTAAATGAGGTGATGCCGCTGGGTTTCAGTGCCGTGCTGCAGCTGGAGAAGAACACCAAATCGAGGTCACAAGTGCACAGATTAGAGGATGTGGATGGAAATGAGGACAGCCTGGTGTTGTGTGTTGACCTCCAGCCATGCACTTGAAGCCTTGAACATGTTGTAATTATCCGGTGCACATATAGAGGTTCAGGTTTGATTGGCTTGTTTCACAGAGATTTTTAACAGCAGGATCTGTATTTTGGCTTCTTTAAAACCAAAAAAAGAGCAGTGTGGACTTCACTGCTCTTTTCCTTTCTCTCCTACTCCCCCTCTTGCTCTCCTCCTCCTCCGCCTCATTCATGTGAATGGAGAGAAGCTGAGGGCGGAAGTGTGGGCTGCTGCTAGACACTAGAAAACATGCATTCACATTTAAATCATCTATTTCCATATTTCTCTCACACACTGCTCCATTTTCCCTCTCGTTTTCTCCCTCTAGTGAACGGGACGCCGGCCAGTCAGCTGTCCACTCCTCATTCGGGAAAATCTCCCAGCCCCTCCCCGCCCAGCCCGGGCAGCCTCAACCAACGCATGGTAAGACAAGAATACACAAGCATACACACAAAAACAGCCATATATCATTTAGTGACACTAAATCTATAACACATTCCCTCTTTGTTCTCAGGAAAATGACAAATCCATGACTGACAATAGGCCGACTACATCTTAGAGTTGTTAGAAATCCGAAGAAACATCCCAACATCTTTAGTGTCTCAGAAGGGGTGGGGCATTGACCTTTGACCTCACGCTTTGCTGCTCTGGGATACCAAGAATGTCAGGCTCGTGTTAGGATCCACTATGTTACTGCCCTTTTCCAGTGTTAATAGATTTCCAAGGGCAATCCCTCATTTCATGCTGATTTTCTGTCACATTTCCACACATGCTGACCCACATCCTTTTTTCCTTGAGGAGAACTCTATCTGCCTTTGGTAGCTACACAATGAATGATGCTATCACTGACTTTTAGAGATCTGCCGCCAGTCAGTAATTTGTGCAATATCTAATCTAAAAATGACACTGATGGGTGGCTTTGTTAGCGGCTTGCTCCAATCTTCATGTCTGTTTTTATTCTGGGCAAAATTGGTTTGAAATCTCCGTTAGCCACCAAGCTGTGTACAAAAGCAATCTGTACCGACTGCTGATCTAGGATTACTTTTTTATCATGTCATTTTGTGAAAATAATTTAGAAGCACATTTTATACTAGTAATTCAGATTATTTCAGTCAGCTTTTTATTATGTACTCTGTCATTGACCTGGGTTTGAAATAATCTCTGTTAAAACATCATAATGTGTTTTCTGTAGCTAACAGAGAGACATGAGATTTGGGATGCAAACATACTTTAATATATGAATGCTGTAAAGCTGGTAGCCTCTATGGAGAATATACAACTGTGCAGAGGGAGCATGCAAATCAAATGGGAGAGAACATTGAATTTCACATTAGAGGGTTCATGTGTGGTGTGTGTGCATGTGTTCAAGATCAAAGTCTTTTTTAATCCAGTCGTTGACAGTGACGGTGGTGAGCTTTTAATATCAGCCTTAAATCCTAATGAGACTGTTTTCTTGCAGCAGCTTGTAATTTACAGTAACTCTAAGCCTGCTGCTGATTTTGTTCCTTTTCCCTCGCAAACACACACTTGCACGCTCGGTTCATCTCCTACATTAACATATAGACACAGCAGTATATGTAAACAGTGGATTTATATGGCCTCCAGCTTGCACATGCATTTGTGTACCACTTTTCTACCTGACTGCAGGGGAGTAACTATGATTTATTCTGCAATTATTTAGCTATTTATTGGTGCTGCCACAATGCTTTTTTTGGGAAGGAAAGGTTATGATACAGTGTGAGTCAATACCTCTTAATAGGACACGAAAATTGAGTCAGAATAATGTCTGTACATAGATTAGCTAAAATCAGCATAGCATAAAGAATGTATCTCTTGGGCTCAGTGGCTTGGGTCTCGTACTACATTGGATGTGCCTGGAAGAATGAATGAGTCTGGCCTGTATGCTTCTGAATCCATCAGTGATGAGGTTATATTGATGTGATGTGATGGTCAGTCAGGGACAGATCAGATTTGGGTACTGAGAACAGAAAAGGGGGCACTTGGACTCCAACGGTTGTCTGTGTAATGGCAGTGGGTCACCATACATGTCAACGTTAAAAGGGAAAGAGGTTGGCAAGTGCACACATTTAACACACAAAGACACACATCTTATTCTACTGTTAATAACAACGATTATGGTGCCCGCTTTCTGCCAATCTGTTCTTTTGTATCATTTCCACATTTTCAGAGAGCAATCCAAAGAAAAGTCAGGGTTAGTGAGGTGAAGTAGCGCTAACCAGATGTAATGAGAAAAAGAAGAAGCATATTGCCCTATCTTCTCCATCAACCTCACCACCTGTCTTTTCGCCTCCGTCCGCTTTTCTCATCAAACATAAGCCATCGCAAATTAGCTTTGTAGTGCAATCCTGACCTCAGTGAACAACCTTTAGATTCTAGTTTCAGCGTTTCTCGAATTATTTGGGTGTCTGTAATCGCTGACTCGGCACTAAGCCTGCGATGGCCTGGCTGGAGGGAAGGGAGCAAGCCTCACAGTCCATTATCTTACCCCTCCACTCTGCAGCCATACGATGGTGTAATTCTCTTTTACACTTGCTTTTTCTATCTGCCCTGTTAGCAATTCTCCCCCTGTCCCTTCCCTCCGTGACAGTTTCTAATTTTCTCTTATACTTCATCTCTCACCCATTCTCATCCCCCCACCACCCAGCTCTCTCTTCCCCATATGAAAGGGTATTAACTTCACACGGAGAAATTATATGCCATCATTTCCCTTGTAGATTAGTTCTAAGCTCCTTTGAGAAGTAGGCGGCAAGTTTCTCACACTATATTTGCACATGTCCTCTCCCTTCTCTGTCACCCCTGAGTAAACAAGCATGAATAACCGAGTACTCACACATAAATCCTTTTTTGTTGTGCTTTCAAGTAAGCGAGTAGCTTTTTCACCCTTACGCCTAAAACGCATAATTTATTCTAACCAAACCGTGACTCAGAAATAACCTTTTTCTTCACATGAAACTAGCATTTTCACATCTGTGTTTTGAAAAGAACAACTAAGGCTAAAAAAATAACATTTTAAAATGCCTTCAAAGCATTGCAAGTTACCATGAATCCATTTCCTCAGCAGCCACAGAGCCGCAGTGACCTATTACGAGGATAGCATTTAAAGAGCTAACCTCGCTGGACCCTGCATTTAAACACTTAGAGGCACTCTGCTGACTGATGTGGGTTGTTCTCACGGCTCAAACCATCCTAACCCATTTCCCCGAGCAGAATACACAGACATGGCATTGCGCTGCAGCTTTTCACTTTCCCTTTCACACATGCATCGCTGCAAGCACATAGACATGCGCGGTTCTTCATGGCATTTGCTCACAGAATCATGTTTGCTTCATAAAAAATGAAATCGCCATTTGTGCGCAGGCAGTAGACAACAGCCCAACGCACACATGTACTTGGCCATGTGTTTTATACATTTGATGCACTCTAGCATGACCCAATTTAGTGAATAAGCAACACAACCATGAAGGACGGGTCAACATTCATGATGTCATCTATCCCCTTCTTCTACTTTTCTTTGAGGCCACTTGGATCATTGAAAGCACACTAGCTTTCCATATTCATCATGCTTTAATATTTGATATTAAACCTACATACACGCTGACACACACATTCTGTTTTTTGGCAATATCCACTCTAAAGCACGTATGGATGAATTGAATGAGCTGGTGAGGTCAAAGTTATTCCCCGTCTGTTTCCTCCATTAGATGTGAGAAACACATGCAGGGAAATAAATCATTACAAATATGTGGAGTGCAGGGATTGACAGATTGAAGGCAAGTCAAACAGAAGGTTTATAATGCTAATACTAAACAACAGCTGTGATACAGACAGGTAGCCATTTTTGGTGAGCGTACTAGATGAAGAAGAGGCTATTGTCAAGTATGTCACCGACATCCTCCTTTCACCATTGAGTCATTCAAGTCTGTAACCCATTGAATTGCATGCTCCATCTCTCATTACCGTCCATATTTTGTGTTGAGTGAATCATAATTAAATTATGTGTGTGTGTGTGTGTGTGTGTGTGTGTGAGAAAGCAGAGTGAAGGTGTGTATTATGATGTTGGTAATTATTGTCTCATCTCATCAATGTGAGTTTGTTGTTACTTCAGATTGTATTTGTTATTGCGTTGTACTTTATTTCTTTTTTTCCTGTTGTGTTGATGTCATTAGATGGCTTGTCCAATTTTGTGTTCCTATGTCTTCCAAAAAGACTGGCTGCAGCACATGAGGAAACTGTGGAAGATTTTGATGCAAAAGGAAAGCTTATACATTGTTTTATTCCTAGAAACACATGATTTTAATTTGGCTCATATTTACATATCTTTAATTGGTAACATCACATTTCGTAAAAGGCGTTTTGCACTGCCATTTACTTGCAAGATATGTAAATCTGAAAATCGTCTCTGTGCTCTATCACAGCCCAATTGTATTTGATAACCTGGTGCTTCATTTAAATATTAAGAGTTTGTCATGTAAGGACGCCAGCTCTTCTTGGCTCATTTGTTTCAGTGTGTATTTTTCTTTGCTTAATGTATTAATTTCCATTTGTTGATGTCATCATTAAATTCATTGTCATTTCATTATCATTTTGTGTTTTTCTTCTCTTGCTTCTTGATTTATTATGTTCATCACACACGAAGACAGACAGGGATCATTTCCAGTAGATGTAGTATGATTATGATGTTTGGTTCCTCTTTGTTAAACTTGTGTCTGTATTCAGCCGAGCACAAAAGAGATTACAACACAAGCTCAGTCCCAGAGGTGCATTCATCATCTCTGTCCCACTGCTTCTCTTCCGGATGTGTTGTTTCTCTGGCTTAGACAGCCCATTTTTTTTCTTTTTTCCGTTAAACATTTAATCATAGCCCTGTGATTACCTGGGATTGTGGCCCATAAGGAACGTGATTTTAAAAAAAAGTCCTAATAACCAAAGCATAAAGTCAGAATCCCCAAACACTGTTGATCTCTTTGGATGAGAGTCAAACAGATTATGTTGCTCTCTGTCTAAAATAAGAGCCAAGATATATCACTGTACCCTCTGTCCTTATGAGAGTGAGAGTGGGAACTCGGGACCAAACAAAGTACCCTGTTTCTATCAAATCATATTAGATGTTTTACCCAACAAGGCGAACACCAATAAACCCTGCTTTTGCTAGATAATGCATGACAGTGAACGTGATAAGAAAGAGCTGGAGAAGAGGTTTGGCTCTCTCATTCTGAAGGACGGCTTTAGGATGTGTGTGTTATCGGATTCACACAGGGTCATCGAGGACAAGACTAGCCTTATTCTTAAAACAGTTTTGTGAATGTGTGGTGCATTTGTAATCCCAAATTGTACAGTTGACAAGACTTCCTTTTCATTATTTCTGCTGCTCCACGTCTGAGATGATGCTCCACTGTTAAGGTCATTTGTGGACATCCTGTTTAATTCACATGTATTCACCTATCAGCATTCATTCGCTGAGTGTTTTCCTCGGAGGTTGGAGAGCAGTAGCTCCAGCCGTGATGTGAAGGTTTGTCAGTGTGTGTGTTTTTGTGGTGTGAGTCATAGCCAGAGCAAAAGTGTAGAGATGTAGAACTAGGAATAGTTTATGTTGTGTTGTGCAACAGGAAGAAAGTTGGATGGTCTAACAATAACAAGACAGTTCCTGCCAAATGTAAGGATCAATATCAACCACAGCAGACTATCTTTCTCACCGTGTCCTTGTTTTCACTTTCTCTGTCTCTCTACGCTTCTTATTTTCTCTTCACTCTGTCTATCTCTCCATCTGTCTCAAAGTTTTTCCGCACAGGAAAGAGAGACACAGTGTTCAAAGGAGGTTGAGCTTACCTCCCAGCCCGCAGACAGGAAACGGCCATATATAGGCTTCTGTCTGCTCACTGGAAGTCTCACAACCAACCTCTCCTCTCTCCTCTCTGTGAGCAGTTTCCATAGCAACAGTATTTTGTTTCCCTCGGTGGCAGGAGGAGAGAGATAGGAGTTCAAAATGAGAACGCCAGTGGAGGACGGGGCTGGATGTGAGATAAGGGCATAAGAGAGGAGAATATACGAGTCAGAAGGGGAATAAAAGAGCATGAGAAGGATGTTTTGTAGATAAAGCACAGGAGGGTCATCAGCTTTATGGTTATTAAGTGGGTTTTCTTGTTCCGGGATGAGTGCCCAAGCAAAAACAACATTACATAAACCAAATTCAGCCTGACTCACAGCTACATTCACCTTGGTAGCTCTGAGGTTCCAGCAGCGGAGATGAGTAAACAAGCTGACAGTTACTACAGAGATATAGGGAAGCTGGGCCCTGTAAATAGTTCAGATCTTAGTCATTGTGATGGGAGACCTTTTCCTCTTTCTGCCGTGACAGCGAAGTCTTCAGGCTGTATCACAGTCTGACTGGGCATCATATAAATTAGAGGCTATTTCTAGATCCCAACAAGCTTTTTTTACATTGATCTGCGCTGTTGCTCAAATCCACCATGTGGAGTCAGAAGGAAACTGATTTAATCTGACAGTTTCAAAAGTTTTCAAAGGTTTGATGTGTGAACTTTTACTATACCATTATAGCAGCCTTCTACACGTCACATTGTGCTGGCTCGGTTAGTATAAAAACAACAGGAAGCATACATTAATTCAGAAACACTGTTTGGATCTCATCTCTCCTAAGGCGTCAGGTCTTATTAGTGTGTAAATTATACTATGTTTCCCATTATAGAGCTTTAAAAACACTACACCTGCACCGAAATCAGAGATAAGTTGTATTATCAGCTACAATATTAGTCAACATCAAACCACTGATGCACTGCTCTCAGTTGCTCATGTATCACACACATAGTCCAGACCATTCACAGCGCAAAGACCTTTGTTATTCATTCTCATTGGCCAGCTTATCTTTTGGAGAAATGATGGTGGCTGCCACTTCAGTTACTGGCCAGGCGGATGTGCCAGCTGCACCTGGAGGATTTGTTCGAGCACTGGACACCTCCCAAATACCTTTAACTGATTTGTTCCTCACAGGTCTGACTGTGAGAGAACAGAGACGATGTTCATCTAATAAAAGAAGAAAGAAATGAAGCTAACGGGTTTTAGAGGAGATGAGAACAGAAAGATGTACAGGAGCGAGGACAGACAGAAACGGGAGAGGGGTAGATTCTCATTTACAGTCCAGACTAGATCCTCGCTCCCCGCCCTCGGTGCTTCCATGACAACCAGACAGAAGGTTACGAGGTGGAGGGCGTAATGAGTTTTGGTCTGTTGATAGATGCAGACGCTGCATCTCTTTCCCCTTAATGACCTGCTCACCAACCAAATGAGGAAGAATTCCTCCACCTTTATTTATTTAAGTCACTAAAGTCGTTTTAGCTGTATAACATCGTACAGGATTGACTTAAAGTCGTATGAACGGAGAGGAGCCTATTGGGATGCAACATGGACACACACAGGGGGTTTGCTGAATAAGTAACCGGTTTATATTCACCTCAGTAGCCTAAGTAAATCTGTTCTGGCTCTTTTATGTGAGCACATAATACAGGGCAGCAAAGTAGAAAAGACAGACATGCAAACACAAAGACAGACTTCAGGATGTCCCGAGGACAATGTACTTTAGTCTATTTTTGGACATGTTTCTATTCGGCTGGGATTGTAACAGAAGGGACTGCTTTATGGTGTTTGGTTTAGAGTGGAGTGGATTTCAAACTTTTTAAAGTGATAATTAAGATTTAAATATTTACCTCCCTCTCTACAGGGGTCCCAGGGTTCTTCCAGCTCTCTGTCTTCCACTAAAGTGTCCAGTTCGGTAGAAGACGGAGATGGACCTGTTACTGACGGTGAGGAAAATGATTGTAGCCATGCTGTCATGCTAGTGCCATCTGTCTATCAGTGGGAAAAGGCGATGTACTTGCTAATATCATGCATGTGTGAATCATGTTATTGACCTTTGGTGCGTCTCGCTGTGTCTGCGCTGTACATCCTGTTTTCTCACACCTTTACTTCTTCTGGTGTCCTGCTTCACCTCTCTGACTCAGTGACACTACAAACATCCATGTGCTGGTAAATGTCAAGGTACCAAGAAAATGTCATTATTATGTTGAGTCATGGATCTCTGATGTTCTGATCTTTATAATATTAGAGGGCACAGAGACCATCTCAAATGTAAAAAATGCATCCAATAATTGCATACATTTAATTTATAACCTAGTTTCATGTTTACTTTTCAATTTTCTTACTTGACCGCCATTTACAGAGCTCTTTACGCAAAGCTGTAGAGTCACAAAATGTCCACCCGAATGTCCAAACATTTGGACTACCTATGTTGCAAATGTATTATCTTTTCAATTTACACACGGCATCTATTGCACGTCTGTCCTCCGTCCTGGGAGAGGGATCCCTCCTCTGTTGCTCTCCCTGAGGTTTCTCCCATTTTTCCCTTTAAACTGTGGGTTTTCTCCGGAAGTTTTTCCTTGTCCGATGTGAGGGTCTAAGGACAGAGGGTGTCGTATTGTCATACTGATATTCTGTACAAACTGTGAAGTCCACTGAGACAAATGTAACATTTGTGATATTGGGCTATATAAATAAACATTGATTGATGATTGATGACCAGAAGAACTACAGCTCTCATTGGCTTTGAAACAAAATATATAAATAATCAAATAAAAACATATTTTTAAACTGATGATGGTTCTACAATACGTTTACATTTATTTGTTATAACCTATATATTTTAGGTATCTGTGATATCTTCATTCATTAGATTTTTATCATTCCATTTACATTTTCTTTACAGTTTAATCAATTCATTGTTTTATGTATACCATTTATTTTCATATCATTTTTACAAATCTTATCTTTTAGTCTTGTTAGATATAAATGCATGAATTGTAGCAGTAAAAGCTTTAGCCTTTAGGTCCTCTCCTCTTACGTTATTGTGTACAATCAGCCTGGAAGTGACTTTGAGTCCCCCAGCTTCTCTAAACCTCGGCCTTCTTCCCTGCAGCTGAGGTTTTAGTCGACGAGGTTCCAGCTGTGCCGTCCTACATATCGGACCGCTACAAGGTGGGACGCACGTTAGGAGATGGGAACTTTGCAGTGGTCCGGGAATGTGTGGAGCACACTACAGGACGGGAGTACGCTCTGAAGATCATCAACAAGGGCAAATGCAGAGGAAAGGTGAGCAACAGTATGACTCTAAAAGCAAAACGTATAGAATTGCTGATTGCTTAAGTGTTCATTGTGTGGAGAAAAATACTTTTGTTTAAACTTTTTTTCAATTTATTCACTAGTTCTAATACTTTTTTGATGTCAATGAAACTACAAGAAAGACTAAGAACAGTTTGCACCAGGGGACACACTTCCTAGGACTTTAGGATTAATGCTGGAGATAAAATGATGGCAGGGAAACGGGGTTCAGGGGGAGTGGCTGCACCCGTAGGATAGAAAAGGGGGAAGTGACGTCTGACTCAGAGGTCGTGCGGCTGTGGAGAAGAACGTGTTGCCCACATTCTATTACTGAGTTTAGGCTAGTTAGCTAGCAGGTTTATTGTATTGGGTGCAGTCACTTTTGCCTCCACTTGCTGTTCAAATAAATGTTGAAAGAAAAAGTAAATCTGTTCATATGGGTGTTGAGAGATGTATCCTTAGATTTAGTCCCTAATTTTGCTCTCAAAGTGCACCAGATTGATGCATTTAACTTCTACATTTAAAAAAAAAAAAAATCTCCCCGGTGGAGCATGCCCCCGGACCCCCCTAGAGGAGGTGTGGTCCACCACCTGCCCACACCCCTTGTCAAATTGTCCCACCCACATTGAGGATGCTTCCTACGCCCATATTCCATGTGTCAAGTCAGGCAAATTGGGTCCAAATGTTATTGCATCAATGATCTGTTAACATTAAAATCACTAAATATATGCTGTAACTATTTTGCTCTAGGCAACTCAAGGGCTCAGGTAATGTGATTACTATATGAATAATGGTCCAAAATAACATAAAATGCATAGGGTTTTTTGTTAAGTTACATACTTTCGTCGCCGGCCGGCCGATACATGCCGCGCATTAAGTGGGCCTGTCTGTCAATTAATCCCGGGCCACTTTTTCCCCCCAGTCCGCCCCTGCCGTGACAGCAGTATTAGATGTTATTAAAGGAACAACAGAGCACACACACACATCACAGCAGGATAGGGCATGGTGTTAAATTACTTTTTTTTTCATTAATACATTTGTTACCCTCGGCTACAACATCAATTTCACTTCCTATTTCTAGGAGCACATGATCCAGAATGAGGTGGCCATCCTGCGCAGGGTCAAACATCCAAACGTCGTCCTGCTCATAGAGGAGGTGGACACTTACAGCGAGCTCTATCTGGTCATGGAGCTGGTCAAGGTGTGTGGCCATGTTTGTTTACTGTAATCACATGTTTATTTGTATGTCTTTGTGCTTCATAGCTCTGGCTATGGACAGGCAGGGATATGTGGCCAAACAAAGATAATGGATGTTTTAAGATAAGATAAGATAAGAAGGACATTCTTGTGCCAGAGTTACAAAGATACAATACATTTATGATAATAATAGTACCAATAATAATACAACTGTACACTAACAGTGCAGTAAAAAGAGAAACAAGAAACAAAGATGGACAAGTTATGATTGTAAAAAAGTAAGGAGCGGTATTGTAAGAGTACAACAAAATGTAATGGCTAATACGTAATTGCAAATGTTATTATTGCACATTATGTTTATTGCACATGATTTTGCAGTGGTTTGTCATAATGATATTGCACATACTGGTGGTCTGACAGTTTTCCTTACTGAAGGGGGAGGAGTTATAACGTTTTATGGCCACTGGGAGGATTCAAGATTCAAGGCTTTTATTGCCATTTGTACATGGCTACAGTGTAGTTATGACAATGAATATCTTAATGTAGGTCACAGGCTCCTCCAACAGTGCAACACAATAAAACGGATAAAATAGTGCATGTAAATAAAATAGAAATAGTGCAGAAAGGAAAGACCTCCTGTGGCGTTCCATGGTGGTCCTCAGTGGTCTCAGTCTAAAGCTGAGAACACCTTTTCTCTATACAAGTTGGTGATCATTATGTCCAACTCGAGAGTGACAGAGACAGAGCTGTGACATTTAACCGCTGAAGATAATAATGAATTCCAACCAGCCACACACTGGGACCCAGAGAATCGGTCTGTGGCCCGGAGCGCTCGTGTGTTCACATTCTTTATTCTCCCTCTCGCTTTCTGAGTCAAGAAATGTTTGTGCATAATTCAGAAGCCAGGAATGTGATCCATCTGTTCGTGTTGTGTCGTAGAGTACTACAGCATATAGATGAGAGGCAATCTGTGGAAGAAGTGTGTGTGTACGTGTGAGCGTGTCCAAAGTAGGAGGATCGAGAGGAGGCTGTAGAATAGATGAATGAGGTTTAGAGAGTCTGTGAGAGTGGCAGGGACTGAGAGAGAGAGGGAGGGAGGCAGATGGATGCACTACAAGGGAAGGAGAAGGGTGAGTGCAGTGTGAGGGAAGGTACCAAAAACATGACGAACACATCGTTTGGTGATCTTTTTCTTTTTTGTGCTAGGTCCCTTATTTAATTAATGGGAAGCGTGATATTTTAGACAATAGTTTCCAGTTTTAGCTTAAAAATAGATAGAAAGCAAGACCCAAAAATAAATCGTTTTTCAGCATGGCATGGAAGAACTTGCTAGTCCAGAGGCTTGAACTCAACCCCATCCAACACTTTTGGGACGCCAACTGATGGCAGCGCTTTATCGTTTGACACCCGTGACCGACCTCACTAACACTGCTGTAGCTGAAGTGGAGAAAAGTCCCAGCAACCAAGTGCCCAAGTCTTGTGGAAAAGCCTCCCAGGAAGAATGGAGGATGTTATAGCAGAATATTAATGTATATGCCTTTTGGGGATAGGATTGTCAATGGTTACATGAATGTCTTGGACTTTTCTTCTTTATTATTCACATATAGGTGTAATATCTTGGTGTCAACATACTTTTGACCACATGTTTGAGATAGAGATGTGCTAATGCTGACATGTCACTGTGCCCGCTGGATGCTGACTGTGTCAGATCCTGTGCTAGGAGAAAGCGTTAAACAGATTCAGCCCTATTTTAAGCTCTGTTCCACTTAGTGCACTCAGAGAGAGAGAAAGAAACAGAGAGAGGGGTGGGGGGCTGGGAGTTCATACAGAAAGGTAGAGAAAGAGCCTAAAAGACAAGAAATGTAAGGGAAATATGAAAGAAAGTGATATGTTTCAAGCTTGTAGAAGAATAAGAACACAGTTTACTCCTCCAGCTGCTGATCAAACAAAATCCCTCCCTAATGAATCCAGAAGCTGGAAACTCTCTTCAGCCGGAAAGAGGAGCTAACTGTGAAACCTGTCAGGTTGTGTGTGTGAAAACGCCAAACAGACTCCTGTTCCTAATAGCTGTCCATCATGATTTGTCTGCAGGGGGGGGGATCTGTTCGATGCCATCACCTCCGCCAACAGGTACACAGAGAGAGACGCCAGCGGCATGCTCTACAATCTGGCCAACGCCATCAAATACCTCCACAGCCTCAACATTGTGCACAGAGACATCAAACCAGAGAACCTGCTGGTGAGTGTCTGCATGTGTCTATATACATGATCCTAAATCTCTTGCCGCAGTATAGCTTCCCTGTGAATGGACAGTGAAGGGCTATCAGTCACTCTGGACAGAGATGACTCATCCCTGCTGCCCTCACACCTCCCGCACACTCCTTCCCCTCCCTCGTCTGTGCCTTCCCTCGCTCCTTCTCCCTTCTGTCAACCTCCTCATTTTCTTCTCTTCTTCTTCTTCCCTCAACTACTGTTCTTCATCCCCCTTTTTGCCCCTTCCATCACTGCTTACAAGATGTAGAATATGATAGCAGTGAATGAACAACAATTTAAAAAGACGCTGAAATGTCTGGACAACTGTTAGTATACGAAAAAGGGATTATAACAGCGTGAAGGTCATAGTTTGTTTCAGTTATACTACTGTGTAATTATACCCACCCTCTATTACATACATAAACATGTACAGTACATTTGCTACTACCTTACCAATGCAATTTTTGATTGCAAATCACTGGAGGTTCGAACCTGTTAAAAGACTTTGTCACTTACCTGCCAGTGGTATTAACAAAAAGGATATCGATGCATACTGCTCCCCCCCTCAACCCATGTGTTTAACTCACAGAATAGTTACATTATTCTACACACAAAAGCAGAATTATTCAAGAAAATTAATATACAAAACCATTAAATATCCCACTTCTTTTTTATGTGCATAGGTGTATGAGCATGGAGACGGCAGCAAGAGCCTGAAACTGGGAGACTTTGGTTTGGCGACTGTGTTGGACGGACCTCTCTACACTGTTTGCGGGACCCCGACATATGTAGCACCAGAAATCATCGCAGAAACAGGGTAAGAGTTAAGGTTTCAAATGACAACTTAGAGAAATGACACACAGGCCACAGCCAATATCTATGTATCACATCTTAATTAAGCCTGCCGGTTACAGATTTGTTTAGTAAATATTGTTTTTCTTAAGAGAATGCTTAAGATGTTAATGTTTCCTTCTTTCTCTGTATCTTTGCCTCACGTCATTACATTCCTTGTCCTTGTGCAGGTATGGCCTTAAGGTGGACATCTGGGCAGCTGGAGTCATCACCTACATCCTGCTGTGTGGTTTCCCCCCCTTCAGAGGGTAAGCTAACAGCTGGAGCTGCACCACTAAGTGAAAATCCTCATTCACTTTAAAGGGGACCTATCATGCAAAATGCACTTTTGTATGTCTTTTATACATGAATATGTGTCCCCCGTGTGTCAGGGAACTCACCAAGTGTCAGAAAACACAACCCTCTCTCTTTTCCTCCATACCCAAATCTCTAAAAACGGGGCTGCAACGGATCTGATACAGACTGATACAGATTTGAAATATCTCTGACATCAGAAACGAGGAGCTCCGCCTATATGGCCAACTCTCCACCTATCAGGAGGAGACAGCCACGGCCATTGCCGTTCGAAAGCGCTGGAGACGCTGTAGTACATATGCCAGGCCTGTAGGTGGCGCTGTAGTCTGCCACAAAAGCAGCGAAGAAGACTTCTTACAGATTCAGCCCTTGCAAAAACAGGGCTAAAAAAGAGCAAATGGAGCGAAATGAGGCATGGCTAAAATGCATGATCCGTTTGGTATTTTGAAAAAAAAACTTTGCAGACATGTTTTATATAGGTATGGCCCTACAATATATTATTCAAATATAGCATGATAGGTCCACTTTAAATACACTAATGTCATATATGCCTAGAGCAGTATTTCCTTTAAATAGACACATTCACATGAAAATGTTTTTGTTTGCAGGAGCAGTGACGATCAGGAAGTGCTTTTCGATCAGATCCTAATGGGACAGCTAGAATTTCCTCTGCCGTACTGGGACAACGTGTCAGAGACAGCAATGGTGAATATATATTTTCATGTATTACAGGACATGATCTTTATGTGGGAACAAGTCCACATGTTGGAGGAAACTCACTTGACTCACCAGTGTTTGTTTGCTTCTTAAGGAGCTGATTCGATCCATGCTGGAGGTGGAGGTGGATCAGAGATACACTGCCCTCCAGGTGCTCGAGCACCCTTGGGTCACTGTAAGTACAGGAACAATTGAGCTAACATGTATCGATTCACAATAGTTTCCCATCAACTCAGATTGTTTTCTTCTCCTCTCTTTTTGCTCGATACAGGATGAGGGTCTTTGTGAGAACGATCATCAGTTGTCAGTAGCAGGGAAGATAAAAAAGCACTTCAACACCAATCCCAAGAGCAACGACACCACTGCAGGAGTGTCCGTCATTTCTGTAAGTCACCACAACTAGAAACTACAGTACCCATAAACCAATTGGTCTAACAGATTGTCAGGTTCAATTGTAGTTAAACTGGTTTATTTAAAGGTTTACAGTTTTCCTTTGTTCTGCCGCTAAAGACAGATCCGACTCTCTGAGTAAACTTTGTTTTGTTCTGTTTCAAGTGAACTGGTGTTTAGTTTGATTGTGCTGGTTTCTCTTTGTATTCAGCTGGATGACAGCTTTTCTATGCAGAGATCTGGGTCGTTGGATTTCTACCAGCACCCGGCCATGTACTGGATAAGGTACGCCAGGTTTCCATAGAGACACAACCGGGTGGAAATCAAAATAAAGAGAAATATTGTCTATGAGACTGCTGCTTTGACAGCTTCATGTCGTCCCTGCTCTTTGGTCGTTGTGCCCCTTGCTCGCTGTAAACATACATTTTGTGCAGCACATTCATCACTGTCATCTGTTTTTGCTTCCTTTGTTTTGTGTTTCCTGGAATGTGTGAATGGGGAACTGCAAGTCACTATTACAAATACCGTTTTGAATGTCTCTTGTTGCACATGTTTTACAATAAAGTAAGCAAAGTGAAGTTGCTGAGGTTTTCTCTTTCACTTTCTGTTTGCACTATTTTTTTGTGAATGCTGCCTTACAAATAAATAACCCTGTGTGCCTGCTTGTTGCTTTCAGTGATGTTTGTATCAATGTCATGCTCCCCACCTGGCTGCCTCGACTGATACCCCTTGCTATATTAAGCTCCTGAACTCCTGTTGTGTGACTTTATGCATCATTGATTTATGGAGGACCTAGAGGTTCATGATTACAAATGTTCCTAGTTATAAGAGGAATTAATAACAGACCTGAATACATAAATAAGAGATTAATTCAATGTATTACACAATGTAACAACTGTATTTACCTAGCTTAAAATCTTTATTAAGAACAATATAAGAACTTTTTATGAATTTAATCAAAACTCTTCATTTACGGGTACATTTTCATTGATCTTTTCATTGAATTAGTTGTTTATATATTCCATTATAAATGAGAAATGTGTTGCTTCCCTCTTCCGACTGTCCAATTAAATATCTAAATGATAACTTGCTGAACATAATCAAGGCTCTCCTGGTCCTCCATACTAAATGACTGTGCTTCTGGATCCTTACTTAGATGTTTCTAATTCAATCTTCTCCTCTTCCTCCCTCGTTCAGGCCACCCCTCTTGATAAGGAGGGGCCGATTCTCCGACGAGGACGCCACCAGGATGTGAAGCTCATGTCTTTGCAGATGATACCGACGGTGACAACAGTAAGAACATCAACAACGAAATCTCTACGGGCGGATCCTCCCAGTTGCCTCCCCTGGCCAGCCTGTGGCCCCCCCCTCTCTGACCCCTGACCCTTCCCCGAGCCCCAGCCTCCCTTCTGACTCTGATGATATCTCCATCAGCTCAGCCAGCACCGCCTGCTCGCCCTTCTAGAGAGGAGGAGGAGGAGGAGGAGGAGGAGGAGGAGGAGGAGGAAGAAGAAGCGTGAAGGGAAAATCCTCGTCCAGCTCCTCCCTCTATATGGAGGAGGAGGAGGAGGAGGAAAAGGAGGAGGAGGAAAAGGAGGAGGAGGAGGAGGAGGAGGAGGAGGAGGAGGAGGAGGAGGAAGAGGAAGAGGAAGAGGAAGAGGAAGAGGAAGAGGAAGAGGAAGAGGAAGAGGAAGAGGAAGAGGAGGAGGAGACGTCAGCTTTCTCTTATCTAAGGCTGGGGGTGAACAAGGGAACACTGTGGAGGGATAAAAAAACAACAACAAATTAGAGAACAACTTTTTGCTCACCTGAATCCATCTTTCCAAACCTTGAGGAGAGATTGATCAAAGGGTGGAAAGATAGGGTAGTTTGGGAGAAAGACTTAAGAGGCAACAAGAAACAGGAGGAAGATGGAAAGAAATGAAAAACTTGTATTTATTTATTTGTAACGTTCTCTCATCCGAGCACATGTTGCAGAGCTCAAGGAGCGAGGAAGGGCGTTGACCTTTCAGTGATGATCTGGCCTCGACATGGAAACTTCATTATGGTGGAGCAGCTCGACAAGGCAATACGATAATATGGACCAATGTTCATGTTTTATTGAACCTTATTTATTCATTCTTTATTCACTGCATTTTTATATGTATTTCCCTTTTGCATAAAGGATACCTTTTTGTTGACTAGGGGGAACGTAAATAATAGGAAAGTGTTAGAAGTAGAGCTCAGAAATGCTGAAGTAGGCTAACGTAGACTAATGTTGGAATACGAGAGCTACACTGTGTAGAGGAAGGAGTTTTTTTCTTACAAATGTGTTAAATATAGTGTTCGTAGAAAAAGATAAATGACTGATCATGTTCAGTGCTATAATTCTGTGCTCCACACAGTATTGGCGTTGCCTTCCTGTAATGTTGGATTGCAGTATTACAGTTTACATTTTACACAGACATTTGATGGTGCATTTGATCCCTTCTTGTAATTTTGTTAACTGCTTTGTTCATGATATATTGATACACAAAATTCAGCAGCATTCTGGTGCTTGTGTAGCAAACTCAACTTTGTTTCCTTAATGCTCACAGATTCACAATCATTCTGAGTTGATATCATATTAATCTTGATATGTTGTCATTTTCATGTACACATATAAAGCCTTGTTTACATTTTTTCTCTAACAAAGGCATATTTCATTCACATTTTCCAGCAGTAAGGAAAGGTCTAATTGTTTCAGCCTAGTACCACTTGAATGGGTTTGGAGGAGTGTTTTGTGGTAAATTTATACAATTAGCCGTTTATGAGGGTTGCCTATTTGCACAAAGTACTGCAGTCAAACAGAGAAAGACGGTTTGGATGTCTGACAACCAGCAATTCCGGAAAGCAGTACAGTTAAAGGATGGTGGAGGACTGGTTTAGCTCTGTAAAACCTCATTCATGGCTTCATTTACTTAGATGAAAGCATGACAGACATAGTAGCCTATTCTTATAAAAAGAATTCCGTTTCGTGATGAAGTATTGTTTATAGGTTATGTAAATAACACAATTTCATTTATTTTGATAGTTCACAATACAGTATATTTCTTTACTAGCAGTAAGTCTATAAAAAAACTAAAAAACATTCATGTGTCAGCAAAGAAAAAAACAAACAAAGCCGAGATCATGATGATGAAATGACACAGTACAGTTGAGTTAAAAAAGACCATTTCAACTTGAAGTTGTAGCGCCTGGATGGATCTACGCAGACACATCTAGAGAAGACAGCCATCTTTGCTTCCTGTCAGACACTGGGAATGATGTCACTTCCTTTGCAAAAGCAACTGGTAAAGGAATGTCCAGTAACTGATGTGAGATAACAGAAAGGAGAAGCCAGAGGGGTGAGAGAAGTTCCTTTAAACTTGATTTTTACTTAATTGTTTTGACTTTTTACAGCTGATCTCACTGCAGTCGTCACACTTGTCTGTTTCTGTGTTTATAATCTCATCACATATACAGTAATGTGCCGGCATATTGACCAGATCAGTATACATTTGTTGTGCTGTTGGAATCAAGCACATGTGGTTTACCAAAGTACTCTCACTGCTGCGCCACAGTATTACAATCTGTTGCAATACCAATACCTGTACCTCTGTTCAACAATGATCTACCAATAGTAATAGTAATAATTAAAATATGTTTCAAAAACACATTGTCTGTATCTTTTTTTAAGCTTTAAATTAGTAGAACCTGTTTGGTTAGTGGGAGATTGTTTTACTTTTACCAGACAGGCAGTACACAACTCCTGCGGTGATGGCAGATTTATTCTTAATATTAAACTGTCAAATAAATGCACATGAGTAAGATTTGTTTCTGTTATCTGTTATTTGAAGGGGTGGCACTTGACTAGAGAGGTACTTGATGTAGTTATGAATCCAACAACAGTCAAAGACAGAGGCGTGGGATCCAATATGTTCTGTACTTGACAGGTCAGGCGCTCAACATACAGGTGGTATGGTGGAGCAAACCTTTTTTTTTAAACGTTTATATTCATGGAAAGGTAATTTTGCTTCTACACATGTAAAAAGAAATCAGACAAACAATACAGAAACCCATTATAATCAACAGTTATAAGCAGCACAGTTTTAAAAGTTGACTTAAAAACAAAACTACATAATATAAATGTTTGGTCCCAGAATGTCCTATATTCACTTCAAGATAAGAGCCTTCAAGTTTATGACAAATATATATATATATATATATATATACACAACTTTTCACTGTGCTTGAGGTGTCAGCCTGTTACACAGCACATATGGCTCTCAGACAGCTGCCTGAGCTCTCCCTATGATCCTGCCAGTCACATTACCAGACCATGACTTTATATTTCTATTTTTACATCGAACACTGTTGCAAGTGGAAACATTGTAGGTCTGAGCACTTTCTGTGACACGTTGGTAATTGTAATATATCCCTGCATTGAGAAAAGCTGTCCACCTTTCTTAGCTATAAGCCTTCTAAAATTATGATTTTTTTTAGTGTCATCCGTTCAGTGTTGGCCTCCTGTTGTTTGATGAGCCTGTGTAAAAAAAATTCTCAAAGTACAGCCAGTGGCGGCCTTCAGAAATATTTTGTGTGGCCCATGATGGTAACATGAAATGCATGCATTATATTTTAGTCATCCACTGTCCATTTCTTACTTTCACTAGTCTTAATATCTTACATTTACTACACTACAGATTATGAATGACAGCTTAAAAAATACTGGTTGCATGGCAACTGGTCACATTAGTGCGCCACAATAAATATCACAGTGTAAATTATGAAAATAAATAGTGCGTCACAGTAGTCATAGTATGGTATATCATAAAAAGTCATACAAAAGGTCCACGTATAGTAGGCCAGAAATTCGGAAAAACAATTGGAGCATGATATTATATAGTATATAACAAAAGTCAGAATATAGCTTGTCAAAAAATTGGAAAAAAAGTCATATTGTATTTTGTGAAAGGTCTCATTGTTTGTTTAAAATATACTAAAAAGCAATGTTGAAAAACATGAATAAAAGTCATAGTAAAGCATGTTGAAAGAAAGTCATAGTATATAGTACTGGTATGTTGAAAATACGTTTTATGTATGTTGATCAATATGAAAAAAGATTACATGAAAGAATGTTAAAAATGCCTACATATGTTTTAGTTCTTAATTCATAAAAAGTGATAGTATGGTATGTCATGAAACGTCATACAAAAGTCCATGTACAGTAGGTCAGAAAGCCATAATGTAGCATGTCAGAAAACGAATGCAGAGCCATACAAAGAGATTTATGTGGATCTCTTTATACTGTGTGCCTCGAACAAATGGAGCATGCATTTGTTATTGTGGCCACCAGGGGTCACTCTAACAATTGTAATGCAGCGAAGAAGAAAATCCATGTTATCGAAATGCAGCAAGAGCAGAGTAAGAGCAGCAGTGACAGGCTATCATTGTAACGTTAGAAGTCAAACGATTTTCCAAATGATGGGGTTTTCGCGATAAAGCGCTTTTGAGGCTGCACATGTGTAGACTCCGCGGTCTTAAAATCCCCACAATGTTTTGCGCACGGAACAATTTCCAAATCTTTGGCGGAAATCGCGCTCCATTTAAGGCGGGGCCTCGCATATGACGCACACCTGCACGCCTGTTCCACAATTCTTCGTTTTCCGAGGCTAGGAAGTATTCTTGCCTCGCTTCTGAAGCAACTGACTCGGAGGTACATGTGCTACCAAGCAAGCCTCCTCCACATTGAGAAAAACCCTGTGTTGGCTAACTAAACTAACGTGAGCCGACCGCAAAGGGATGGTAAGTGAGTGAGTTAGCTGACTAGCTAGCTGCTGTTTTACAATACATTACATGTCACTTGTTAGACGCTTTTATCCAAAGCAACGTATATACTCAATACTGTGGACAGTCCCCACAGGAGCAATTTGGGGTGAAGTGTCTTGCCCAGGGACACAACGACATGCTGACTGCAGTGGGGTTTGAACCTGTGCTCCCCTGATCCCAACACCAACGCACTAACCCACTGCGCCACATCCTCCCTTAAGCTGTTGCTTTACTGTATCTGAACACCGCAATCATGAGTGAAGATGATAATTCAGCCTCTGCAAACAGAGACAGGGACTCCACTCTCCTGCTCACTAAAGACGGACAGAGGTACTACGTGAGTAAGAGCGGAGTAGTTGACAGCAGAAATGTGATAACTCCGCACGAACCGGACAACAACGCCTCCTCCTATGACATGGATGATATGGACGAAGAGAGCGATGTTCTGGACACTTCGGACCCCAGAGACAGCGCCGCCAGCCCGGAGGAACTGAACGACGATGAGACCTCAGAGGGGGACAGCGCCCCCAAACAGTGCACCTATGACGGCTGCACGGAGACCACCACGCAGGTGGCCAAGCAGCGGAAACCCTGGATGTGCAAAAAACACCGCAACAAGATGTACAAAGACAAGTACAAGAAGAAGAAGAATGATCAGGCCATGTCTACTGGAAAAATTGATGTAAGATTATCTTTAAGCTTTATAGCCCCACGGCCATGAAAAGTACTTAATCCAAGTTGTTATCATTATTATTGATTTTTAAATACCTAGATGCATTTAAATAGTCTACCGCTTTAGTTGGTCGCCTCGAAAAAAGTCACAAGTTTAGTATCTTGAAATTATTCTGAAAACGTTCATAGTATATTATGTTAAAAACAAATACTGTGAAGGTATAGTATGTTGAAACATGTGAAAAGTCATTATAGCATGTTGAAAATAAGTTATAGTATGGTTAAAAAGGGTAATATGTCGAAAAAATACAATAGTATGTTGAAACATGCAAAAGTAATTATAGTATGTTGAAAAAAGTCATAGTATAGAATGTTAAAAATATGAATAAAAACCTAATCAAACCCATTGCAGTTACAATACCAGGGTTGAACAAATAATAGCTTTTGTCTGTTTGAATTGAATTAGGAGAACTCAGAGGAGCGGCCTGTATCAGTGAACAAACAGCGTCTGGGCGCCATGGGGGACCGGCCAACCAGACCCTCCCTCATAGAGCAGGTCCTCAACCAGAAGAGACTGGTGAGTCCATTTTGGTCAGATTGACTGGTTGCTGACATTTTGAAGGAAAATCCTTATAAAACACATTTGAAAAATTGAGACTTTTCTTCAATAAAATGTTCATAAAAATTGGAATATGCACAACATTGGTGTACCGCTTCAACTCCAGGCATTGCACATAAATAAATGTTTGTTGTTGTGATTTGCTCTTGATTTCAAATGTGTGCATCTGTGTGTCCTGTAGTCCCTGCTCAGAAGTCCAGAGGTGATCAGCTTCCTGCAGCAGCAGCAGCAGCTCCTGGCCTCACAGAGCCGCAGCCAGGCACAGCAGCAGTTCCCGGGCTGTTGACGCTGGGCAGTTTGACCTTATTGTGATGCATAGAGAACACTGAAAAAACACTGGTACTGCATTCGTAAATAGATAGTAACCATACACTGTATACAGTGAAATCCCCAGCCAAACAGCCCTGCTTAAGAAAGAATAACAAGGGACATTTTAAAGGCGTGATGAGACTCCGGAGCAGGTTAGCCGTTCAGCATACGTTACCATGGAGATCTACCCAGGTAAGAAGTGAACCAGCGTCGTAGGAGTTTTCCCTGAAGTTAGCTCGCTAAGCAAAAATCCGGCTTCGTATTACAGGCCTCAGTCCAAGTCATTCAGATGTAGAAACCTCAGGCCATCAAAATTACCCTGAGTTTAATTTTATTCTTCTGTCTTTTCTTTTTCATAACTGAAAAAATATCTCTTTGTTTTGTGTGATAATTGTTTTTTTCGCTAAGTTATTACTCGCTTTGTTTTTAATGTTTTTTCTTGAAGTGTTGTTACATGGGACAATCATGTGTGTGTGATGCATGTCTGGAGCCTCCTTTTCGTTACATATGGTTTTCAGGATTTGTTTTGAACCCAAGATTGTATATCCCTGTTTATCTGACGCTGTTGCACAAACAGTCAATTCTAACTGTACTGAAAGGAACACAAACCATGATTGGTGGGGGGAATAATTGTCATGCTAGCCCTGTTTTACTGTACTTTGTGTTTGCTATGTTTTTAAGTTGAAGTGTGTATCCTGCTGTGAATATAGGAGTAAAATGATGACCAAAATGTTATTCCTTTTTTAACAAGAGGGAAATAGCTGTATACATGTGGATTCTTAAAGAAAAAATCAACTTTAATGGAACACGAGCAAACAGTACATGAAGTCACACATGATGCAACACATGGAAATACATAACATACAATCGTAATAACATTTACAACATGTAATAACAAGTCTTTGAGTACCTACAAATATATCCCACTTTTACTTGTAATGGAGTGCAGTTAACATTCCAATGAACACAAAGAGTGCTTTATCTGTCTTACCGAAATTAGGTAACACTTGATCATTTAAGTACATGTGCTGAAAATGTGTTCATGAAATCCAATCCATGGTAGGTTTCAGAGGTAACTGATATTTTAGACCAGGGGTGTCCACATTTTCACCGAGGGCCACATACAGACAAATATACGAAGGGCTGGGCCACTCAATAGAGGTGAGAGGTATACTGCCTCATAAGTTAAAGGTGGGGTAGGTAACTTTGGAGAAACCAGCTCGAGTGCGCTAGAATTTGAAAATACACAGCCGGGAAAAATCTGCCACTTCCTTACAGAGCCCCTCCTCCAACACATGAACGTGCACATGACCAATGAGGGCACGAGATAAGTTTGTGCACAGATGGAAGACTGACAGGCAGGTAGGCCATCCAGTTACATTCCAGCTCTCCATAGGGTTTCAATTATTTTGTTGGCAGCTCATTCCTTAAAACAGGAGCCCGAGATCGCTTATCATAAGAGGAAATAGGAAGGGTTTATTTCAAGCTTGTTATGAAAATAAGTGATTGGGCTTTTTTCTTATCAACTTAAATTTTTTAGAAAATGTTTTCAACTTTAATTGACTGAATTTATTTGAAAAGCGTGCTTATTAACACATCTGTTTTCATCTATATGTAAGAAGTACAAGACAAGCATAAGTTTCAATTGAGGGCCATACTCCATTATACTTTTTGCATTTGTTGAGGGCCAATTCAAAATGGCCCACGGTCCGCATTTGGCCCCCGGGCCGTAGTTTGGACACCCCTGTTTTAGACATTTAGATGTCAATAGAAGCGCCTTTGGACAGAAAACCCGGACAAAGCAGAACATACAGAATACACGACTACCTGTGTGAGAGACGGTATGTTATGACACTGAAGAGATGGGGTTGTGCGGGGAGCCCATCTGTGTGAGGACCTTGTCCAGCCACTGCAGGGGCCCATGCAGATGTACCTCGATCCAGCAGGGGGTGCTGGTGACATCTTGCCGGTGGTATTCGGCACCCCAGCCCTGAGGAGAGGATATCCATAAATCTTTGCTGTGCATGCTGACAGTTCAGTTAATGATTAAAATGAATGGGTGCTAAGTGACCAAGTGGAATCCTTACTCATGTACAGGATTTGACAAGCTCAACATCACATTAAGTCCAAAATAACTGCATATTAAGTTACGGTGAGAAACTTTTAGTAGATATCCAACACTTTTTATTAAGCCTTAATGATACCTATATGTAAAACTGCAGGCAATAGGGTCACCTATTGCATTTATGTGTCTTCATTTGGCTTATTCCCAACAGTTTAATTGATCAAGAAAAATAAGTACCGAAAGATTTGAGAAAGATCTAAATATGTCGGAAAAAAAGTCATAGTATAGCATGTCGATACCATGAAAGGCTTGTTGAAAAAAGTCATGCAAAAAGTCACAGTATGTTGAAAAATATGAAAAAGTAATACTATGATGTGTTGAAAAATGTCCTAGTAAGGTATGTGAACAAATGTATTGTATAATTAATACAAAATTCATAGTCTAGTCTGTAGAGAAGTATAATTTTGATAATATCATGAAAAAAAAAGTCATATTATAGATTACAAATAGGAAAAAAGCTCAAGTATAATTACAAATGCAATTGCAATTAATTGAATGAGAAAGCTCAGTACCTTAACAAAGCTCATGCGGATGGTGCACATCTTGGTGAGCTCATAGACAACCTCAAAGCCATGGTTGACCGACTGGGCAAGGAGCTGGGCAAACAGCTGGTTGTTGAAGATCTTGAGGCTGCAACCGCTGGGGATCTTACACACAGTGGTGGTGTGGAAACCATGCTGGAAATTACAGTTGCGGCTCTGGACGAAGATACTGCTGTCGCTCAGACACTCTGCGTACACCTCGCCGCCCACATAGTACAGGTGTAAACCTGACAGGAACGGAGGAAGAAAATCAAGTTACATCCAAATTGATTCACGACTTGCCTGTTGACAATAATACCCCGGTCCTTTTACTGTGGTCCAACCATGTCAAAAGCACAAAAAACAGATTTTATCCAAGAAAACATGTAATGAAAGATTTACATATTCAATCACTTCGTCGAATACAGAAACTGTGTGTTTTTCAATGTTGCCAAACCACAAGGGCATCTATGCTTGTAAATGAGGAATGTCTGAAAAGTTTAATTAGTGTCTGTGATTTCAGGACCAAAACCCTTTGTGACACCCCTATCATTCGAAACCACAGAATGCACATTTTACTGTAACACGAGCAGCTCGATGTCTGTCCAACAAAGACAGGCTTTCTAAACTCTTTTACCAACAGGAAAAATAACATTAGCCTAAAGGATCCATCACAAGGATGCAAGCTGAGTCTAAAGTCTGAGGTAATTAGATTGCTTAAAAAATAACACAAGAATATTAATCCATAAAATAAATTGCGTTGTGTGTGGATTTATCTTTGCAAACAACATCTCAGTTTTTGCTTTCACCCAAAGTATGATGGGCACAGTCCATACAAAGTCCATAATTCAAAGTCCTGGGCTGTGATATAAATAACCTTCACGATTGGTAGCCTACCTTTGCCTATGTGCCTGCGTGTGTGTTCGATGGTGGAGTTGCGGTTGACATTGGATAGCAGGCCGAGGCAGAAGCGGTTCTTGTTGTTGGAAGGGTCTGTGAAGCCGTCCACCAAGACGCTGCGGGACGACGCGTGGAACGTCTCCCCAACCCGGTTGTTGAGCTCGTAGTAAGCAACCGAGCACCAGTACTCTGGCTCCTCATAACATACGGGCCTTAAATCTAAAAAGAGGAACACAAGAAAGGTTTACATTAAGGATGAAATATCCTATGATGGAGTGTTGGTCATACAAAATCTCTTAAATTAGACACATTTGTATAATCTCATGGTATACATTGCTTGTTACCTAGCATGCATACATACTATTAGATTATATGCAATTCTATTTTCTCTCTTCTAGTGTGAAGTTACCTGTGTGTGGAGCAGAGAATGTGAGTTTGAGTGTTTCTGTGGAGTTATTGGGCTTCACATCGTCTTGAGGACTCGTCTCCATCATGCTGTACGGAGGTGGGGGAGTCTCGGCTGGAAAAGCACGTCACAAACACAAGAAAGTGGGAAAGTAATGAACTCATCGGAGACTTGGATCTCCTGCCACAAAAAGTGTTCCCCTGCCACAAAAACGTCAACACTTCAAGTTTTAGCTTGCTTGTTTTGATTCCTACCTGTGATGTGGTACGGACTGCCAGGCTCTGCTGAGCTGTTGGGGGAGTCGGGGTAGCTCTGTGAAGTGGGAGACTGGACGTGGGAGGAAGAAGGGGAGGAGGAGAAAGAGGGACAGGGCAGCACAGGGAAGGAGTCTGGGTAGGTGGCGTTCTGGGGCATGAGAGGCTCTGTGTGCAGGGAGGCGTTCCTGAACTTTGCCAGCAAACTGTGTTGAGGGTTGAACTCGCTGTGGCGCGGGACCAGAACAGGTGGAAGCACTGAGAGAGGACGAGAGAAAAAGGTAGAGAGGGATCGCACAGAGAGAGAGAGAGAGCATGAGCCAGATGCTGTTATAAAAGATCATATTACTGTAAATCCTTTTGGCTTGGGAACACTGTATTAGATCAAATGTCCTGTCCCGGTTTGGGAGCCCACAAAAGCCTTACTGTTATGATATTAAACCTCAACAATGATTTCATTTTTGTTCAGCAGGCAGGAAAGATGTCTTGTGCTAATGTGTTTACCTGGGGTCTCCACGCGCCTGTAGTGGTACGGGTTGACGCAGATGTCTTTCTGCTTGGAGCCGAAAGCGAACTCGCAGCACTCCAGCGCTTTCAGCTCGTGGTGGGACTGCAGGTCGGGCCAGCGCCACACCCTGCAGTAGATGACGTGGGGCAGCCCCTTCCTGTGGGACACCTGCAGCCTGCCGTCCAGAGAGCGAGGAATTGTCACGCACTTGCCTGCGGGATTAAAATGAGAAAGCAAGGAGTTCAACACAGCTTGAGAAATGACAGATTGTGTTGCGTGCTAAAGATTTGGTATTTTTACATGAGTGTAAAAAAAGTATTTATCAAGCAGTTTGTAGGAGCCATTTATGTTTGACAGTATCTACAGTCAACTTAAAGGAAAATCTACAAGGTGAAAGAACACTATTGGCAGCAAACAACCCTAGCTGTTTTATTTACTTTATGTCTATTATGTTACTACTTATACCAAATGTCTAGCTTAACCTGTTGTTCTGATGGTTTTGCATTGTAAGTAACAATCCATGATTTTGTAAATCGGGTTTTTACATAAATGATTATCAGACAAGTAAAATGTCCCTATTAAGCTTTTAGTTATATGTTTTATGTTTATAGAGCAGCTCAAAAATGTGAAACACCTACAAATGGATAATGTTATTATAACTACTAGGACCATAAGGAGAAAATAGACAACATTACATTCAGAAACATAACATATTTCCTTTGTAAATAATGTTAAGGCCCGTCAAGATTTGGACCCACTGGATGGGGTCCTACCTCCAGAATGAGAACCACTGGACTAGACTACTACTGGATGTTTGACACTCACTAGGTTGCCCAGGGCAGCTGAGGGCTTTCTCCAGCTCCTCCATGGCCCCCTTCTTCTTCTTCAGTTTCTTCACTAGAGAATCCACAGCCTTTTCCGCCCACTTCTCCTCCTCATCCCCTTGTTTCCAGCCGAGCAGGCGCTTCACTGCTGGGCTGGTGAAGGAGAAGAGGGATGTAATGGAGGTAGAGGAGTTCATTATGAGATGAATGAATGGGTGCCGAGATGAGGTGTTGTCTGCTGTCAGAGGGATGAGAGTTCCCCTGAGGACAGGAGGGACAAGGGCAAAGAAGTCGGGACCGAAGTATGGATCAAAGAGGGAGGGCGATAAGTCTGTGTAAACAGAGGCTGCTTTTTGTATCCCGCTGTTACTTCCGAGGAGTTGAACTCCCCCCAGTGTGGCTAAATCTCCACTCTGTGTTGGCACAGAAAGGATCCGGTAGCTCTGGATCCGAAGCCTCCTGCAGGGAAGGTTATTCCTCACTCAGTCAGAGATCCAGGTCCAGTTTCAATCAACTGGCAAGAGAAGAGAGAGATAGTATTAACTGTTACTTTAGCTTAAACAGATGCAAGGTTGGAGAAAAAGTATAGTGGTTTTGTAGAATAGACGTTGGAGTTAGTTTGCAAGGGAAATTCAGCCAGTACAATCTAAGCCATTAGCAAAATCTACTCAAATATAACGCTCTGGGCATTAGAGGTGGACTTTCATGATAAGGAGTCTGCAGGACAATGATACACAGAGACCATGGCTGCATCAAACTGATATCCCAAGCTGCTCAACAAGGCTATTATTCTCTGTGGAGAAACTCAAGCACCCAAAACTGTTTCAGAAAGTACAGGGCAAGATGGCCAAGCTCATTTCTAGATTCACCAACAATGAGGAATGTCCTTTCTGGCCTCTGTTTCTATGATCATGCCACTGACGCCCAGGAGCCATACTGTCTGGCCAGAACACATCACAGGACAGGAGGGGGAGAGGAAGAGAGAGAGGGAGGGAGGCAGACAGGGAGGGAGGGAGGGAGAGAGAGAGGAGAAAGCTCTCCATGTCTTTATTTCTTCTAAACCACCTAGTTTTTAGATGGACAGAAAGAGACAACGAACGTACATATTTTCCACTATATTTAGATTACCCAATTAAAATCAGCGAAGCCATGTGCGCTCATCACTCCAACAACACCATCTTAACACAACATCACTCAAAGTTTCCAAAAGTAATCATACAGAGAAGTCTGGGAAGTAAGTGTCATGCCATACTTGTTTTATCTCCAAAAACCTCCTGCAGTAACGACGTCTGTCCCAAAGTTTTTGTAGTAAGTCAGTTTATAAACTCTCTTTCTGCTCTTGTTTGTTTGTGCCCATTTAATAAGAACCCACAGGCAAATCGTTTATAAAACATAAACTGGATACGCTTTCACAACAGCACCATATCATCAATGCACAACATAACCACATTAAAGGTTCCACTAAAATCCAAGACTCTCAAAAAAGATAGAACCAAACAAATGCACCAATGTTATAATAGTGAATCATCATAGACCTACTTGTTGTCCTATAGGCTTATGTGACCTACACTGGTTTCCCGCAGTCAAAGCAGACAGCTGGCGTTTACAATGACAGCAAAGCGCAGGAGCTCGTGCGGCATCAGTCTGCCGCTGGTGCTTTATGGAGCCTGGCGTCACTCAGTCTGCAGGCTCAGATAGGCTAATTACCTAATGCTTTATCACCAAGTCACCCCTTCCTAAAAAAGTAAACACGCCAGCTTCCTAATAGGACTACAATGTGTCATTTTGCCCCTACAAAATCCAGGATCTGCCTCAACCCCTAGACACACATCGATCTTGGTAGCCTACTTTACAATTTGTGATCAGGAGTTTGGCATCCAAAATCATCCTAGTGTAATTACATGTCCCTAAAGCTGTATTCAACAAGTCAAGTAGCCTACGTGTATAGAACCGGAATACACTTTTAGAAATATTATAAACGTATGATCAAAAAAGCAGTTTAGAACAATTCACTCTATCACTGATTTATTCTAAGATATGTTTCTAAACGCAGTTACGTCTGTCCTATGGGAATAATAGCCTACCTGAATATTAATTCGACAAAACGTTGCCAGACAGTTGGCTACCTTTGAGCACACTTTTTGTAGTATAACACCCATAACAGTATTACACTTGTCAACAAATCCACAACAACACAAGAAATAAAAAAACAAATTTCAATTCTGGAAATATAGCCTCCGATAAGTGTTTATTTACTCACCTCTGTTGTGATAACAAGTGCACTGCAGACAGGCTCGCGTGTGTGGAGACTTCCCTGTCTGTAGTAGGTCGAGCAGACTGAAACAGCAAAGGTGTGTATGTGTGTGTGTGAGCGTGTGTTGATGTGGAAAGGGTCAAGTCACCCTTGATAGCATTGGCATCCAGTTAGACCTTTCAAAATAAGAGCGCTCTTGGCTAAATATAGCTTTTGTCAGTAACGACAAAAAAAAATATCCAAGTCGATGCTTGTGTCATAAGCATAGTCTGTATTGTAAAATGACATCATAGACCATACAAAATGGGAAAATAGCTTGTAACATGTAAATGCCAATTAGAACAGTAAAAAAGAAAACAATTGAGGTGCAGCCATACATTAAATTAATAGGATACTTACAAAGGATTTCACATAGAAGTAAAACTCATTAAAAACTCTCAAAACAGTACAAACGAGGATAACACTCAGTGTTTAAAATGAGTTGAGTGTTCCTTTAAAAATGGTTTTGCAGTTTTACTTTCTTGGGTTTTGAAGCAACATAATACATGTTATGTTTAGAAATAAGTAGCCTATTTAGGCTATTCATTGGGCTGCTATATGTTTTACTTCGTTTGAGTGAGCAAGAGGTCTAAAATGAACACAGTCACAATGCTGACTCCTTACCCAATTGGTTCTGTGGGTCAAGTATTGGATCTCCGCTTTTATTGTGAAGGTACTGTCTCGGTACTTCCCGGTATGGTGCTAGTAGTCTGCGGATGTCTTGACGCAACGCAGGTCTGGAGAGCCCGGAGCCTACGCTCCTCAGCAGCGGAGCGCCACACAGCCTCGGCGGCGTCAGCCTGGCTGGAACCGCAGCGCCTGCATGAAAGATCCCTCCGCCTTCCCACTCCTGGAACTTTCCCAGGATTTCAGGCATTTCAGATCCAGGCCCCGCTGAGCCAGTCTCTCATCACAGCTGGCTCTAACTAACGCAGGCCGGGAAGAAAACAATCACACCTGTTCACCTTTCCGGACTACTCGTATGAATGGATAGACATCCCTGCAGAACAAATAATTAATCCATCTTGTTGTTGTTTGTGTTTTTCGTGCATTTGTGTTATACGACCGTAACTTAAAGTTTACAGCAGGTTACATTGTTTGCTAATTGTATATTAGATGGTAGGCTATCTACTGGATGTTTAAATTAATTAAATTCACTTTTGTATGCAAATGTGAAAAATAATGACTAGGAAAATCTAACATTAACTCAGTATTCCGGATAAACGCCGATTACTTTCATGTGTAGGCGCACATGCACACAGAATACACCTGTAGCCTATAACAACCAACATGAGGGGTCTTTTCCCCTCATCTGCCTTTGTCTCCGAGAGCTAAAACGTGTGGTGAAAAAAGGCTTTATATTTTCTTTGTCCCGCTTTTTAAAGTCGAAGTTGTTTCATCATCCATTGTACAGAGGTCTTTCTCATTGCGGATGGATACGATCCTTTATTGGGAGTGCCGTGTCTAGTCCAGTTAATGACGCAAGCCCGGCTGGCGACAGTGAGTCTACAAGTTTGACATTTTCAGTTTACAACAACTGCTGCGGAACGTAACAATACTCCCAACACGAAGGGAAGGACTCTGGGGATCCTGTCAAAAACCGTATGACTGTTTTTTTTCCACCTAACACCAGGTGGATCATCAAAATGCACCAGCAGGATCAACTGTCCCACAAATAGGTGGGGGTCTGTCAGAGACAATTATTTCCAAAGGCTGGCGCGTGGACACACAGGGAAGACACGAGGAGGTCCAAGGGCAAAACCAGGAGAAGTATAGACTGAGAGTTTTTTTCAAGGTGTACAACTGAACTGACAGGAAAACAGAACAGCCAAATAACGAGTGCTTCGGTTGGTATCACCCTCCCCACCTGTATTAAATAAGCTTGGTCTAATACAATAAACGCTCTTAATGTTTCTTTGACTTCACATTTTAAGAGTATTGATTATCTATAGGCATCACAGATCAAAGAAGACCCTCCTCATGTACATCTCGTCACATTTGCCCTAGAGACTCCAGTGGCAGGAAACGAGAAAAGAGCAGCCAGATCATGATACATGTCCCCGTGCAGTCTGGTCGAAGAGGGCAGACAGACATGCACAAACAGGATGCTCTCCCCGGGGCCCCGAGAGGCCCGAGAGACATCCGCAGCAGCACGAGGGCCGACCTCAGGCTCGCTTGCACAAGAGAAAAAGCATTATGAAGAACTTCATTTACTCAGACCGCAAAAACGCCTACTGGGCGCTCTCCAGAGACCCAGACACGTCTGCATGAGTTTCAGTAGACAGGAAAAGGAATTTATTTGGTGATAAATGCAATACAGGATTTTCCCACTCTTTTATCTCAAGGACAGCTATATTCCTGAGCCCATCTCCCTCTGAAGGATGCGTGATAATTTAGTGACACATAGTCACACTGTGCACCCTGTGATAAGATAATGCATCTGTTTTTCTGTTGTATTTAGATATTACACACACACACAAGATAACAATAGCACGGGGAGGCGTTGTGTGTGACTGTGTAAACAATCGAAGCTGGCTTGTACAAGATCAGAGCTCAAGTCAACAAACTCATTTTTTTAACAAACAAGTGACACTGCAATTTACCCCTTGAGCTTGCGATTTGGAAAAAGCAGTCACATCATCTCCAGCACAGCTCTTGCTGGTCCAGAACTCTGCAGCAAAGCTCATACTCTCTGCTGACTTCATGTGACATTTGGTTAAAGATTTATAGAACAGATTTCTGGCTTCATGGTCATTTTGCTTTTGCTTCTCAAACAGTCTCCCACAAGATTTTATAGAAGCCAAATGAGTACAGTATTAAAATCACTATTTCTTTTTTTACGTTTTCTTCATTTTATAACTTGCAGTTTGGGCACTTAAACACATTTTATATATTGTTTTCTCCATCGCTAATAATTGTTCTATATTTATGAATCTTTGTATTTTTCCGACGGACTAACTTACTAAATGTTGCAGCTGTAGTTAGTAGGTTAATAATGATTATCAAATCATAAATCAATGACATGTTTTATTTTGGTTCAAGTCATCCAGCCCATACACCCACAATCCCTCCCTTTTGAAAATCGTATATAGTAACATTCATTCTACGTGTGAGAATAATAACACAGATTATCTGATCCTTCCCATTTCACAACTCTCTCTCACTTACAGCTGATTGGCCACAAAATAATCATTAAGTAACAAGGATCAGTCATACAGACGTTCTGTAAGCCGTGGCAACAGAAAAGTGCATGTAACGGCGGCCATCACAAGCCAAAATCCACATTTTACAAAAGGCAGGACTGTGTCAAATGAAGTGAAATACTGCTCTTTGTTCTCTGTGGTGGATTACAGTAATAATGCACACAGTTGTTGATCCCACCTCATCCATAGGTTTGATGGCACTCTCAAAAGGCCATCTCTAAGACACCAGGGCTTTTCTGATTGGCTAGTCAGACTTATGTGACTGCAGCTTCCAGGCGCCGGTGAGGTAACGCAGGCGAATGAAAACCAGATCCCGTCCCATCTGCAGCCAGCTCCAAAACGGGACCAGCTTGGACCCTGGAGGGGAGAACGCAAAAGGCACTTTGTTCTCAATTGTACTTTGATATTTTAATATGCTGACATTTACGATAATATATAACATTGAGCCTCAGACACACAGTAACTGTCAGTCAAACAAGCAAAAGAGAACACAACTCAAAGAGAATATAACCAGACATTCACGTCTATTTACTCTCAAGGGTTAATCCAAAGGAATAACTAAAACATACATACAAATAAGCCAATCACAGATTCACAAGAACATGCAGCAGATATATTTATAGATGGCACAGACGACACATGTCCACATATTCCATGAAAATCCTACCTTCTATTTCAGTCCAGTTGACCGCCACCTCTGCTATGGGGATTTTAAAACACTGTGCAATATACAGAAGCTCCACATCAAAAGCCCTGAGGGAAGAAAGATAAAGGGGACAAGAAAATATGCATTAAGATTAAGGTTCATACAAAAAGGCAGCGTTTGTTGAACACGGTGAATCACTTTGTCTAAAGCAAGGTCACATCAGATAGGCATGCTATAACTAGGGATGGGCTCATGAAGCTTTAGGGCTTTCTTGTTCTCTGCCAGCAAAGAGGGAATTCTTTGGGGCTTTAAACACAGCACACACACACACACACACTACGGTTTCTGGTGGTATTTAACCTTTATAGAAATTGAATGGGCTGCATCACAAAACCAGAGTGATTTCAAGGTTTGTAGTTGCATACGTGGACTTTAAAAGGTTTCACATGCTTGCTTAGTATTTGTACATCTGTAATGGTTGGGATTAGAATCAGAAGTGATTAATTACATGTAGATAGTTTTGAACATCTATATTATATTGTAAACAAATTATTAAAGCATCATCTTGTTATTCTACATATAAAATAGTTTGGCTGATACAAAACCTGAGCTGATATGTAGCATTCCACATGAGCTGCAAAGTGATGTGATGGGAGAGTGCTGTTCCTTATATTAGGTTATTCATTTTATTCCATTATTACTTGGCATCAAATAGATACAAATATACAGTATGTACTCATGCTTAAAGCAGACATTGCCATGTTTCTCAACTCATCTGTGCCCACCAAAACAGACATCAGTTATGCGGTATTCCTCATTTGATAGATAGACACAATGTATTGGAACAGTTCCCTTTACAGAAGTTAAACCGGTTTGGTATCATTTGCCCATCACTAGTTATAACATTTAAAATCATACTTCCTTAAATGTTTGCAAAAAAAGTGTCTTATTGGTAATTAATTGTATAGTTTCCAAATGTTGTGCACTAACAGCTCAACAGGTTGACTATTTAAACACAACAGCTGTTATTATACTACACTGAGTAGAGAAGTGTACGAGTCCTTACCATCGCTCGACGTGGAGACAGGAGAAGGTCTTGAGTGCAGCCTCACGTGTGAAAAGCTTGAAGCCGCACTGTGTGTCCTTGATCCCTCTCACGCAAAAGAACCACACCAGGAAATGAAAGCCATACATCAGGAATGTGCGAAACATTGATCGCTGTGGCGGAGACACAACAGTGGTTATTTCACAGTTAGATTGTTACAGTCTAAAAAAAACTACTAAAAAAGATAAACAAATACCTGAGCCACTGAGACGTCCTCCAGGTGAGCTCTGGAACCACAGGAAATTGCCATGTTCTCCTAAATGTAAAGACAGGTATTTTATGGAGGGCAACACACTAAAGTGTGCAAGAAAGAACAAGAAAAATAAACATCACCACACCGGTTTAGGGTCGAGGCCGTTAAGTCCAGCCTCCACTTTCTCAATATCACAAAACTTTGTGGCTCCATCAGCATCTGCCATCAGAATGAATTTCCCTCTGGAGCTCAGAGTTCCCTTAAAGAGAAACCACATGACAAAGAAGAATTAAGAACATGCACATTGTTGCTTTGCTTTCAGAGGTAATGTAGTTACATCTCTCTCACCATGCGCACAGCTCCTCCTTTCCCCCTGTTGTTCACCAGCGTCAGGACTCGCACTTTATCACAACCGTACTTCCTGCTGTACCGCAAAGCAACCTGGCAGGACGGCACAACAGATTGAAACAAATCTGTATTGGTATCACTTTGAAATGTTGAGCAAAAATGGTAGCTTGGTAACATATTGACCAAAAACATGGATTAAATGTATCACCTCTGTGGTTTTGTCTTTGCTGCCATCATCAACCACAATGACCTCATATGTGAAAGAAGATTCTTTTTTCTGCAGTAAGGAAATAACATGAAGGGTTTATTTCACAAAAGGAACTTTTAAAGTTGAATGCTGCCACCTATTGGCCACATTGAGAACATCAGATTCTTGTCCTTTTTATCCAACTAGAATAAAGTACTGATTATTGTTTTTATTTAACACTGCCTACATGAGGATGAACACATACCTGTCTGTTTTCCAGGTACTCTGTGGCTTCATCCAACATCACAGGCACTGCAATGACACATTTACAGGATATTAGCACCAATCACTGCAGGTGCGGATTATGCCATTAAAACTGCTCCTACCAGGGTGGTAGCTGAATGCTTTTCTAGTCAGTTGATGTTGCACAATTCATCTTTCAACACAAACTGAACTGTGCCTGTATTGGCTTTAGCTGGAGGAATTTTGAAGCAGCAAAAAAAGTAAAAGGTCTTTAAAAACAGACTTGTAATATGACACCTATACATTCTATATGTATTCTGTCACTCTGCAGTGTAATGCAATAACATAGCTATTTCCCACTTAAATGAACATTACTTTTCAGCGACATCAGCAGGTAAGGTCAGTACTATGCTGATGGTCCTGAGAGAAAAGCAGGTGTAACCCTTATATATACACTCTGTTGTATAACCCCCCACCCCCCTCCATAACCCACTTCGCAGTTCCTCGTTGTAGGCTGGGATCACCACAGAGAGATCCCGGGAATGGGGGTCATGCAGGCTGGGAAAAGGCTCCTTCTCTCCTTTTGGGGTGAGGAAGTATTTCTCCTTCTCATGGCGTGTCAGGTTCACCATCCCACCAGTGACGTGTGCCAATATGAGCACCTGAAAAGGGAGAAATATGAGAAAGGTATTCTTGTTACTATTGCTCTCAGGTAAACTTTCTCAGGTGCCAAATGAGTAGACACGAGTTGAGACAACATCTAGTATTTTAGAACATATTAGATTAGTATAATGTGTATATACTAGGGCTGTCAGTCGATTAAAATATTTAATCGCATGATTGTCCATAGTTAATCGCGATTAATCGCACATTTTGTATCTGTTCTAAATGTACCTTAGAGGAATATTTTTCAAGTTTTTAATACTCTTATCAACATATGAGTGGACAAATATGCTTTATGCTAATGTTTATTATCATTTGTACAATGACAACATTCTCATGAATATTAAACACAACAACCTCTGAACATTACAAATATTCGCCTCAATTCAACCTGGAACCTCTCATACAATAAAAATGGTGTGTGTGTGTGTGTGTGTGTGTGTGTGTGTGTGTGTGTGTGTGTGTGTGTGTGTGTGTGTGTGTGTGTGTGATGGATCGTTGGAGCTATGTGCAACTCAAGGCATATGCTCGAACGGGAGCTGCCTGGACGCTGCAATCATGTTGCGCACTATCCGTGCTGAGTGTGCTGACTTTTCGTACAATGTCCCACTGTCTGGCTTCCTGCATAAAGTCAAGTGCTCGGCGCAGTTGTGGCGAAATGTCGCTCCTCTGTTTTCATTTAAACAGCTCCTTATATCCGTTAGCGCAGCTAGCTAGCACCAGATGCTAACAACAACAACAATGCACGTAAGGTCTCTCGCTCGCTCGGGCCACACATACACACACCCTCCCGGTCCTCCCAACAGCCAGTCGGTGCCTGCCGGTGAGCGTGGAAGTGTGGTCTGCCACAAGCGGGCGGCAGGAGCGGGGCTGTCAGCATCAGCTTGTAGATGGTATTTTAAACTCGATGCGCTCTGAAACTACGGGGCGGCCGAGGACAAAAAATACACGCGTTAATCGCGTTAAAATAATTAGTGGCGTTAATTTTGTTTTGCGTTAACGCGTTAACTTGACGGCCCTAGTATATACACATTAACTCTATGTCAGAACTTCCACTAAAGTCTGTGATGTAGAAGAGGCCCAATCTTTGTTGTTACCAGGATTTAATGCAAGCCAGACAAGAAATGGTTTTTATGTTTTCCTTCAATTGAGGGCCTAACACATTATTTTGTTACGTGCTGATTATAGTTTGTTTTATATTGCTTTATGTTATTGTGTAGAAGTGGACTACTTGTGCTGCTTCTTTGGTCTATCTAAGTCAAGAGTGCCTCAAGAACTTCCTTTCAGTTTTATAATTAAAATGCAGAAAGCTAATTAAGTAACATAAAATGCAGGAAAGTAACAGAATAAATCAGCTCAAAGACTTTCTGCATGACAAACATAAATAAAGAAGGAAATTCACATACTTTCAGAGGGTGCAACAGCTTTTGCTTTACATAAAACAAGCTACCAAAGACCCAAAACATGATATGTTGTCAACAATTTGACTACTTACCACGATAAACACTAGAGCTGCCAAAGCGACCAAGGCTTCAACTATTTCACAGACACAATCCATTTCCCATAAATGAGCTTGCAGCCTCTGACAGAACACCAGTCAAATTGGCTAGCTAAAAAAAGCTAGCTTTCCTTCTCCTGGCTTTGCTTCGTGTTTTGCAGGCGGTCCTCTGACTTCCCGGGAGAAACAGGAAAGTACAAGCTTACGAGACCGTTTTGACAGTGAAAGTATAATATAAAAGAGCCCCTATATTTTCATTGCTCTTCTGGTAGTTCAGTAACTCCACTTCCTATCACAACTGAACACAGATCCGGAAGTGACAGCCATTTCTCGACACATCATCATTTGGAGGCAAGAGAGCACTGAGCAGCCCTGTGACGCACACACTGCCCCCTGAGGAGAAACAACGTCCTAACATGTAAAAGATGGTCACGGCCAAAATAAAAATAGAGTTATATCACTTTGGTATTTATTTGGTTTATTACAGCGTTATTTAAAAAGACCTTAAATATGCACTTGCAGCCAACATCAGACATTGATTTATAAATATATACATACAAAGGTCTCCTTTAGGAGCGTTTACAATTATGAGTACCCTAACCCTAACCCTAACCCTAATCAAATTAATTAATTTCATAGTTAGAAACCAACGGTTAAAATCATTGTATAATTTCAGTAATCAAATAGGATGCCAATACAATATATAAATTATGTTTTGTCATACAAAGCTGATGTATTATGTTACTTGACAGTTGTAGGGTGACAATTACATATTTTGAAAAAAGGGTAGGATTAAAAAAGGAAAATTAAACAGCCTGCTTGTTGTTAATTGAATACATTAATTGGGAGTTTATTTACGTCGGAATCGCTTTTGACCGCCGGCATTCTACGCTTACCGGCTGCCGTAGTGTGTACAGCAAACCCACGTGGCTAATCAAAACATCATGGCGGCTGGTTTCAAGTAAGAAAGATTAGACTGTAGTTATTGCTCTTAAAATAACACATTTTGTAGGTTTTATTTTACAACTTTTGTACCGCCAGATCATGTAAAGGATAATAAGTGAACTTTCAGACTTGTTAAAATGTTGAGTACTGGGTGCTAGTTAGCGCTGCAGTCGATACTCTGTGTACGGATGTCTGACTGCTGAATAGTTACCTGTAATACAACAGAAGCAGTAACCTGTAATACATTTCATATCTCACTGTCTCTTGTAAATGATCTGATTTGATCACCGGATGTATTGTCAAATAACCACATTCTAAATGACAAGCGAATAAGCAGATCTGTCATTACGGATACATCCTTTTATAATAGTAATGTCTACTTAACTCTTCCCTCCTTATTGTACACTTCCAGGATTGCCGAGCCTCTGGAGTACCACAGGAGCTTTCTGGTCATTAAAACACGAACACACATTCAGCACATAGTTGACATAAGCTTGTGACTGGTTTCTATTTATTACCAATCAGTGTCAGCAGCCATATAACATTTACATGTTCCCTTTTCAGAAAGAAAACTGTCGACCTGATGGACGGGAGCTGTCTGAATTCAGAACAACAACACTAAACATAGGTGAGACAGTGGTGACTAATATGTACAGTATAATGAAGTATTGCTTTGTTTTTTCCAAGTCTAAGTCAGAATGAATTTCTCTGCTTTATTCAGGGTCCATATCCACAGCAGATGGCTCTGCTCTGGTGAAAGTTGGAAACACAACAGTGATGTGTGGGATCAAAGTGGTAAATTATCATAAACACACTTTGTTTAATTAATCGGGACCAGGTGACCCAAATGTTCACGGTTTTCTTTTGTTTCTTCATTTGCAGGAGCTGACCAACCCTTTAGTGGAGGCACCTGGTAAAGGTTTCATCGGTGAGTGCAGTATGAATGGGTCAAGTGTTGATTTAAGGCAAGGTGTCAAATAATCAAAACAAGCATTTACAACATTACTCTAGTCTAGCCATCAGGCTGCACAACCAAGGACTGTCCCCCACTTAAAAACTACTCAGACAGTTTTATATATTTGTTATAATTATTCATATCTCTTTATAAGTAAACAGCTTCACTTAATAATATGTGTTTAAAGAAACAGTATATCATTAATTTGTCTTTCCTTGTGTGAACTCTTACTTGTCCTACTCTGTGTTTCAATTGTATTCCTGTTGCTGGTCCAACACCTGAATTTCCCACATTCCCACATTGCAAGGATCAATAACAGTTAATCTTATATCTTATCTCGTCCATTCAGTGCCCAACGTGGACCTGCCACCGCTGTGTTCGTCCAGGTTTCGTCCGGGTCCACCAGGAGAACAGGCGCAGGCTGCCAGCCAGTTCATTGCTGATGTAATTGAAAGGTGCAACAGACTTAAAAACACATTTTAGTTTTCATTCTGGGCGATGATGCGGTTGGTGGGTTTAGTTTAGCAGAAATAGGATAGTTCCTACCTGAAACCGCTCACAACAAGTAACTGGACTATCTCCAACACTCAGGAATCTCATTTTAACAATCTAGATTGATAACTAATGCTACAAAAAAAAGGAACATTTGTATTTTTGATTGACTGTCCTTTTAATTACTTCTACTGCTTTAACTTACCTATGTTTTCTATGTGGGTGTTGCAGCTCTGAGGTGATACAAACAGAAGACCTGTGCATTGAAAGAGGAAAGGTAAATTGATCTTTATATATATACCGGTGCTATTAGATTGTGATTGTTGTAAATGTGATCTCATTGGTTCTTCTGACTCTGGTTGTAGCTCTGCTGGGTGCTCTACTGTGACATGATGTGTGTGGACTACGATGGGAACGTGTTGGATGCTTGTATCATCGCCCTGCTGGCTGCCCTCAAGAACAGTATGTGCTGTAAAAAAAATGACATACAATTATTTCTGTTATATTTCTCTGCATGTCGGGTAATTTGACCATTATCAGAAATCTGTCTTTCATTTAGTGTTGATATTTAGTTCATTTCAGTATTAAGCTCATGCATACCCCATTTGTATTGCACCAATTCTTTATGGCCACAGAGATCTATGTTTCGTAAGCTTTCTATAGTTTATTAACCGTTTCCCTGCTCCTCACAGCAAAACTCCCAGAGGTCACCATCAACAAAGACACTGGAGCACCAGAAGTGAATTTAGAAAAGAGAAAGGGCCTGAATATTCGCAAACATCCCGTCGGAGCCTCTTTTTGTGTCTTCGATGAGTAAGTGAATCATTTTCAGTGCGTAAAAACAGGATGAAAACCATATTGTGTTTTTGTACCTTTTGTAATACGGACCTGCTCTCTGTGCAGCTCGATACTGATCGTAGACCCCACAGCTGAGGAGGAGGGTTTGTCGACCTCTCACCTCACTGTGGTGACCGATGAGAAAGAGCGGCTCTGCGTCGTACACAAACCAGGTCAGAAACTCAGTCTGCTATGATTCACCTTCCTGTGCTAGTTCAACTTTCAGTAAATACACTTTCTTGTTTATGAACTTTTACAGTTTGAGTTGATCCAGTACAGTGTTGGATTTATAATACAATTCAGTAGATTTCTTAGTCAGAAAATCTGAGAAAAAAGCTAAAAAATTGGCCATTACAAAGTATAGCTGATATATTTTATTTTCCTCCTTCAATAATCAGATTTAAAACTATAGGAACGTTTTATAGACTGCAGTCCTACTCTTTTAATAGCTGGTTATTGCCATTGGACTAGAGATTCATGTAAAGTATATTTAAAAGAAACCCTATCATAACACCATGTCGATTTGTAGGTAACGGCCTGCTAAAATATTATCCATCTTCTAAACTCTTTTTTTCACTTGCACCTCAAACAGTGAGGTCTTTGTTATGAATATTTGATATAAGCCCTGTTTTGTTTCACATTGCAATAAAAGTGCACTTTACCTCAACTGAAACTCTATAATCAGTGTTGGCTTACATTTAGCTAGCTTTGACTTGTGTGATGAGTTAAGCGAGACATTTCTTCCAATGCTACTTCAATTTGAAGTCCTCTCACTAAAAGAATGAGGACTGCATCCCAGTTACAAACGTGTATGTAGATCAGCGCTAACAATCTTTCCCTCTGGCTCAGGTGGGACGCCGCTGTCGGCCGAGAAGCTGCAGGAGTGCATCGGCAGAGCAACAGCGCGACAGAGAGAGATCCAGAAACTCGTTGATAAAGTCATTCACAGTGTAAAGACAGCACAATAAAGAGCCTCAGACAATGCGTTGTATCTAAAAGCTGTATTTTTCACTGTCAATATATATTCTTTTTTTCCTTTATTTTTTTTTAATAACAATAAAACTGCTGACAAAGACTGCTTAAAAAATTATTTCTCAGTGTCCAGAAATATCTCACACACTCAGTGATGTGTCGTAAGAATAAACTCATGGCTCCTGAACTAATTAAAAAGGAAATGCCTTTTCAAAATGTGCTGTACAAAAGCAGGTACACCAGCTTGCATGTTCATCTTGATTCCTCGGATGAGCCCTGTGCCTGGATGGCAAACAGAAGAAAGACTTCCAACAGACTGAGAGGTAGAGAGCTGCCCCCAGGCACTACTCCAAGATCAGATTTGCATTTTCACATGTAATGGTAATATGGAGGATTTGGTGTCAATAAGCTCACTGGGATCCGTGCTTAAAGGGCAGTTTCTACCGGGGTCAACGAAGCAGAGTCAGGCAGGCTCATGAGGAATCCTCTGAGAATGTGCATTCATAATCCTTTCAGTCCCGGGGCCCCCATAGAGAAAAGTCTTCCTGAAGGGGCGATGTGTTATTGTGAAAGCCCGCCACCTATGAGAACCATCTTATTCTGTTTCATCTTAAAAAATATCAAAAAGGTTCTTTAAGTGTAGGGCTCCCTGTTCTAAAAACCCCATCCTCTATGGTGGACACAGTTTAGGTTCTCCAAAACCTCTGACAACCATTACAAACACATTTTGCCAGCTAGAAAAAGAGACACAGAAGGGACAAAAACGTCTTTTTTTTTGGTCTGCAATCTCCACAGTGAGGCAGACAAAGAGCACAGTATGGATCATTCACGTCCTTGTGTAGCTGGGGGAAGTCTTTGTGTGATTTTAGTTCGTCATGACTTCTGGAGGGGCTGTGGCAAGCTCCTCTTCCTCTTACTTCTTGGTTGGCTGGTGGTATGTTGCCGTGGTGCTCCCACCTGAGGGGCCGCTGCTCCCATAGCCATTTGCTGCTGCTGCTGCATTTGGTGCTGCAAGAATTGCAACTACACGGCAGGAGAAAACGAAAAAAAGAACATCAGAATAGATTTTAACACGTCTTTATAAGTGGCAATAAGGTATTCATAAGCGTCTGTAGCATGGTTAAGAATCCTTCACTGGAACTAGTATTGGGCAGACTATCACTAAAACTAGAATACATGTATATCTTAGATTACCAGCTAAATGCTTTGTGTAATAGAGCTCTAATAAACATGGCATTGGTTAGTGAAGCTGAACTGAAGCCTGGTACGACGTTCAAGAGGATTGTGCGGAGAAACACAGGAGAGATGTTAATGGATGGCAGAGGGAAGGGAGAAGAAGGAAGAGACACAGATTTGGGACAAGTCAGGGGGGGGGGGGATACAGTCAAGCAGCACCAGTGGAGACAAATTATTGCCTGTGGTCCCGGCAAAAAACAGACATGCAGCTTAGCAACCGTGAGAAAGTCAGCAACTTCAACTTGGCAAAGACGTAATAATGTTCAAACACTTGACTTCATGTCTACAGTGTAACAGCCTATCATCTTTAATCTGACACGAGGCAGTCAGCAGCATTATAACAGTGTGTGCCCTATGACAGTATTTCAGACTGTGTCGCTCAATGCTTTGTGAAAACATTCCTCCCAGTTCGACACGCTGTTAGTTGCTGCCATTGGAGGGGCCAGCTCTGGTGTGTGCTGCTTTATCAAACAACATATGAACCAAACATACAACACAAGATGGAATGAATGATGTGGATCTACAACAGAGAAATAGTGATGAAATCAGACCTGGGGTGACACTGTTTCACCTAAAGCTTCTCAGAAGATTAAAACATATCAAATATAAAAGCACTGATGACTCTATTCAGCTATTATTCAAAATGTGTTTACTGTATGCAAATGTAAAAGGATATAGAAAGAATAAAATATGTTCTAGTTATGATTACATGCCTGGTTATATATCATGTTTTTAAATGTCCAAGGCCTTAAAATGTAGATTTTTAAAGGACATAACTGTGTTTTTGTGTTAAGTGTTTTTCCTAGAAATTAAACCCAGGTCTGATACAAATAATAATGGATTGGCCTAACTCCCTGAGAGTGTATAGTGTAGCACAACATGCACCTGCCAGGTAAATAAAGGCATGGAGAGTTGGCTGATACACCTGTTCTTATAAACATGTATATGTGTATATAGATGTTAAAGTTGCTGTATTACTTGGATCTGTGGCTGGTGCTGGTGCTGAAGCCTTGGAGAGGGCAGCGGGGGCCCAGACCCGTCCAGCCCACAGCCCAACTGGGACAGCACTAAGGGGGGGGGGGGGGAGGAGGAGGAGGAGGAGGAGGAGGAGGAGGAGGAGGAGGAGGAGGAGGAGGAGGAGGAGGAGGAGGAGGAGGAGGAGGAATGGAGTTGGAAGATGTGGCGGGAAGAGGGAGAGAAGCAGAAGGAGGAATGAAGTTTGAAGGATGCACATAAAGGCAAAGAGGGAGGAAGGGTTCGTAGGGTCACGCACACACAAGGAAAGAGAAGACATTCAAATAAGAAGATAAAAAAAGAGAGCAGTGAGCCCAGCAACACAAGTAAATGTCCGTGTGCAGGACATTTACAAGTAGATGATGGGAACATAGCATGACAAGGTTGAGTTGAAAAGATGTGAGTGAGCAGGGGAGTTGGAGAAGGAGGACAGGAAGACGGTGCAGGAGGGAAAGAAATAAAGGTGGGGACAAAAAAAAAGAAAAATAAAATGTAGCAGAGAAGAAGGGGAGGTTGAGTCTCTCCTGTCAGGTGTTACATGCTCCACTGAGAGGAACTATGACTAACTTCAGTAACATTATCATGTTAAGTTAAGACTAGGAGTCCTTATGTATAGTATTTACAATGTTGAATACATTAGTGAATCTTATGTTATTAGTACTAGTTAGTGGCATGGTGTGAATTTGTTTTGAAACAGGTTAATGGAATGATCAAAGATAAATGTTTTAGCGGAATGTTTAGTGTGATTTAATGCATATCTGTGTGTATTTGGGTCATACCTGCTGCTTGTGGAGACATGAAGCCTCCGACTCCCAGGTTGATGACCGCTGTCTGCTGGTTTCCTAAAGTTAGATCTAACTGGTCACCCTGCAGAAACAGAACGGTAGAATCAAAAAGTAAAAGACGATGAATACAATGAGACTACGTTTAAAACCCCAAAAATATATAGGGATTTTGCAAGTTCTCAAGAGGGTCCAGCGTCGCCGGTAGTTACTGGTTATGAGGTGTTTTGGCAGTGGTTACTGCTGGCTTCTGTACCATAACTTATTGCAGATATTTATGAACAAAGAGCGTCTTAACAGCTTCCATGAGGTATTCCACAGATTTCTGTTATGTCTTAAGTCTGGGCTTTGGCTGGGTCATCCGAGCAATTTCAAATGTTTGTTCTGAAGTCATATTTGTCAGTTCTTTACTTTCTATAGTCATTGTTGTGTTCACCATACCTTTATAAATAGTAGCTTCTGGCTGAACTCTGTGAAATAAATTACTCAACTTTAAAAATAAATAAATCCTAACTGGATACCTCGTTTCGGATACTATAAATCTTTCTAACACAAACAACTGAAATGTTTCCATTCCAAATTGAATCTAACACAGTATGTGATATTCCCTTGTTATATTACATTACATGTCACTTGTTAGATGCTTTTATCCAAAGCGACTTACATACTCAATACTGTGGGCAATCCCCACAGGAGCAATTTGGGGTGAAGTGTCTTGCCCAGGGACACAAGGACATGCTGACTGCAGTGGGGTTTGACCCCCTGATCCAAACACCAACGCACTAACCCACTGCGCCACACGCCTCCCATTACCCCTCCCCACCCCTTATTAAGCTTCCTCTCACTGTGTGTGAATATGATTGCGTGTGTGTGTCTCACCGTCTCCCCCTGCTGTTGAGGGCTGGAGGTGGCCGACTGGCTCTGCTGTGGGGAGAACTGAGACAGCTGCTGCTGCTGCTGCTGCTGCTGCTGCAGAGAGTTAAAGATGAGAGGACCAGTGGGGATCTGCAGATTTGTAACGCAAACACCAACAAACAAAAAGTGTGGGAGTAACAGAGAGGGAGAGGAGGATGCAGAGGGAAAGGAATGATGCACACACAAGGAAAAAAAGGAACAAGAGCAGAGGGAAACGGGAGAATTAACAAAGCAATCAAGCAACATGGGGTACTGAACCATTACAACTAACACACACACACACAGTTCAGGACAGTCTCTACGTCAAATAAATACCCAGTGCATGCTGCCAACAGTGAAACAGACTAACTGGTACAGAGTCATACCTGCAGGAGGTTCAGCGGTCTCAACCCAGCACTGCTGTTCAGGCCAAAAGGACTCCCTGGAACACAGATCAGAGTTACATTCACCATACAGAAAAGTACAGACAAACATTATTGTCATTACTATATACACTCATCTCTGATCTTGTCCAATCAAACTATAATTAATGAATTATAATATTTCTGTCAGAAAAGGTGGATCTCAGATTTGCCTCTCCCGGAAGTTTGTTTTAAAAGGGGCCGGGTCATTTGTTACCTTAGTGTTTAGGTCTTAATCATTGGTTTCATACTATTTCTTATCCCTTGCGTTCATTTTTTAATCCATTTTTATATAAAACATTTTATTGATGAGATTTGTTGTGTTGCAAAATGTAATTTGTGGTTGTTAATATTTGTGGTACATGGTTGTATGAAATGTGCTTCATAATTAGAGTTGAATGGAATAAAGCTTTCTGATACACTGCACGTTATACAGGTATTAAATAATAAAGACGACCTAAGGCATAAAATCACTTAAAAGTGTGTTCAAAATGTCCTTGAGCATAACAGTACATCCTAATTGAGTCTCTGTCAGCTGCAAACCACTGATTGTGCTGTAGGATCCTGTTAGATTAGGTCTTATGTCCCCCCCTCTTCAGTGACATCAGGGTCAGCCACCCCTGGAGCTGGGATTCACTGTTACTCTTAAGGACGTGTTTGTTGGTACCCTGAAGCATTAGATTTTTGCTGGGCCTACGGAGACTGCCCTATAAATGACTATAGTAATACTTAAGGAGACATTGCTTTGACATCTCTCACCAGTCTGAGCTGCGGACTGCATGGTGGGCATCAGGCCTACAGGGGGCAGGATTCCACTCAGGTTCAGGCCTGCACCCAGCATGGGGCTGGAGCCACTCATCAGGGTCTGAGGACTGCTACACACACAGGGGAGGATCGTCAGAAAAAGCCACAGCGACTAGCAGGTCAAAAACAGGAGACTATTTATTTTCTTACCAGACAGAGCTGACCACGTTGATGAAGTTGAGCCCTGCCGGGTTGGCCATGACCTGCGGAGAGGTGCTTCCCGTGGTGATGGACGTTCCCATGGCGGGCAGGGGGATGGTCATGACGGGCAGCTGCTGGCTTAGAGCCAGTTGCTGCTGGGCGAAGGGCGGGAGGAGCGCGGGCTGCGACTGGCTCTGAAGCATGGGGGGGTCCGAAGGGGTAGGGGTCAACGAGAGAGGAGCGCAGAGGGAGTCGGCGGGGTGCGGTGTGGAGCACGGCGTGTTTGTAGGAGTGGGGGTGGATGGCTTGGGGGTCCCTGATCCTAGAAGTAGGGAAAGTGGGTGAAAACAATAATGAAGACCAATGAGGATGCTTTTCAGCAGGTAATACCGATAATGTTTTATAAGCAAAAGTACAAAGCGTTAAATGAGAGATTTATACACTGATTTTGCCAATTCAGCGATTTATTTGAGACTTTATTTTCTAAGCATATTTACAATAGGTACATGGATTATTAGAGGATTTTCCTGAATAACAGCTTAAGAATGAAAATTGAGGCTCCCATATCAAAACTTCCCCTTTTTTTTGGGCAATTTCCACAGCAGCTGGTTTTAATCAGAACACACACTTGTGCTTGTACTGATGCAATATTCCGTGTGCTTGTCAAATATCAAATAAACCCTTGTGGTTTAATACTTCGCCATATTTCCTAAGACCTGGAACATTTGTCAAACAATAATTCCAGATTCGGAAAACTGAAAAAGAGCTGAAGTAAGATATTCCAGTACGAGTCATTAGCACAACAGTGATTGATGAACGCACGCAGCCAAACAGTAAGAGGGACTCGGCTGGACTCACTCTGTGTGGAGCCCATGGGGGAGAGGGCGGCCGGCGACAGCAGGCCCACCTGGCCCAGCTCCATGGAGTGCTTCCTGTTCAGAGACTGGCTTTTGGCTGGAGGGGGCGTAGGACACTTGAGTAGACCACTGGTGGTTTGTGAACTATATGGATTACCTGGTGGAAAAAAGAGACACCGGGATAAACGCCGCATCCGTTTCATAATCCCAAACAAGGAGTATTAAGTAGACCTAAATCTACACACATCCATTTCACATACAATAACTTTATAGTCTTGTCTGAGTCAGTATTTTAGCTTTTTGTTCTCCACGACCAACTGAAGAAAAACCATTACACAATATATGATACGTCTGTTCGTATAGAAAAAGCATATGTACCTGAGGAGCTGTTGCCTGATCCTGAAGGCAGTTTGATGGGAGGGGGTCGGTGCTTCACCCCCTTCCCCAAAACAGACGCCTGGATCAGTGAAGAAATACCATCACCCTGCAGATGACATTAAAATGATAAGCCACTGTGCATCACAGCAAGTGCAACACAGTAAGTAATTGCTTTACCAGTGCTTATTGCAAAAATAACAACAGCGCAGTCGAGCCTTAAAGAGTGCTCACCAGCTTTGATATATTTAAAAAACACAATTGTTTTTAACTCTTTAAACCAAAGTAATTCAATAAAGGATAACACTTGTTTTGTTTCTTCTACATCTCCAAACTCTATTGAAAAGGAAAAGTAAATTCCACAAAGTACTCACCACATCCTTGTTGGGGGAGGGCGGCCCCTGTGCCACCGTGCCTGAGTTATGGGACATCTTGACCTGACACTTTAAATCTTTCTCATACACTCCTTTGTACTGATTGAGAAACCTATGAAACAGACATAACGTCAAATAAATACCATGCCCTCTGACAATATATCCCTAAATCAGATCTCATCAGAAGCAATCATGCCGACTCACCGGTCTGCATCTATCTTGGAGCCTATCAAGAACCTGTGAATGAGACAAAGGGACAAAGGGGAGTGACTTCAGAGTGGCATTTAAAGGAGTCATGGAAACTGAATTTGTCTCAGAGACTGTCCTTACGGGGGATGTATGAGCTTTAGGTCTGTGCTGTCCTCCTCTGCTTTTGGTTCTTTAGCACAGTAGATCTTCCCATACACCAGTGGGTCTCCCATCGACTGGTAGATAGACACCTTGGTCCTCTGGGCTTGCCCTCCCACCTCACACTCAAACGTGTAGTCATCAATAACTTCCTGTGTAAAGAAAGCGGACACAGACAACAGAATGAAAGGGTTGTATAAGCCATAGAAATGTTAAAGGTCCCATGACGTAAAGTCTAAACAGAGTGATGAATTAACTTGTTGGAAAAGTTGATTATTGGAATATTCCTGACTTAATTGAACATGTATGACTGTATTTTAAGACAAAAAGCACAGAATGAAGAAAGAGGGAGAAGCAGGAATAGATGAACTACTGTTTAATGTTTAGTTAAAAACATTTGTGCTCATTGTAGCAACTGGAGGTGCCATGTATCCTTGCCTGGGCTTCACACCATCTGGTCAAGGGCCATAATTATGAAATATGTGAATAAGAGTCCAGCACAATTTATGGACAGAAACAATGCCTCTGACAATAAAACTGCAGTCCAGTATAGTCTCCATCCTACCCCCTGGAGTAGCAGAAGCATGGGTGTCATTTAGATATTTTCAACATGCAGTTACTAAAGTTTTGTGTTTATTTTATAGTTAATTAAAAGGAAATCTATTTCAAGTAATTAACCCACTAGGGAGCTATCTTTTCACACTTTATTACACCAAACAAAAGCATTTTTGAGTACAGATCTAAGTGGCTGCAATGTGAGCCTTGGCATCCATCCGCCTATAAAGCATTACACAATGACACATAACTACTCCCTGCTTATTACTAACGGCACAAAGCCAGCATTGATCTGTGTCCTCGGCGTGTTAATGCTGCTGTCACACTTACCTCAGCAGGCCAGATCACAGTATTGGGCTGAGAGTCCTCCAACTGCAGAGATCTCTCCACCACAGCGTACTTTTCCACCTAGAGCAACACACCAACAAATCCATCTTGTTTGTTATTCCCCACATTACAACTGCCAGAATATGAGTTGAGTGGGTTTAAAGTGGTGTTGGCCTAAGTGTGTAATTGACAGTGTTATAGGACCATTGAGCTACTTACATCAATTTCCTTCGGCACAGTTAGTTGGCAGTTACTCTGCTTCCACATGTCAACGCACTGCAAAAGATGATCGGTGAGAAAAAGGGTATGAGCAAAAAGCACTATGACAGCAGGCACTTGGTTATTATTGAGTAGGTAATCAGATTTTCCCAACAGTTGTGAAAAAATAAACAGAGAAGAAACACCAACTCGTTCAGCTATTACTTTTAAGTCTCCCTTAGGAAATTGAGAATACATGTTACCATGGCTGAACACAACTGTGGGAGACAACCTTTCCTCAAGTTGCATTTCAATGTGCTTAGTGTCAAGATAGACAGACAAGTAAACACTTTTTATCATGTCGGTAAATATCTACCAAATACAGAGGTGGAGAAGTACTCGGATCTTGTACTTGAGTAAAAGTAGAAGTACCAGAGTGTAGGAATACTTAAAAAGTCCTGAATTCTAAATGTTACTCTAGTAAAAGTACAAAAGTATTGGCTTCAAAATATACTTAAAGTGCAGATTGGTCCATTTCAGAATAATATATACGATATGTTTTGATTATAATTATTGATCATTAAAGTGTTATAAAGCTGGTAAAGGTGCAGCTTGTTTGAATGACTTTGTATACTGCAAGGTAGCTTGTGAATTTACTCCAGGTGTAATATGTCTGATTTGAGTGTTGATTATATTTCACATCATTAAACCAAATCTGTAAAGTAACTTAAGGTATTAAATAATGTAGTGGAGTGTACTTTTAGTACACCGTTTACCTTTGAGTTGTAGTGGAGTAAACGTACAAAGTAGCATACAATGGAAATACTCAACTAAAGTATCTAACATTGTACTTAAGTACAGTACTTGAGTGAATGTACTTCCCACCTCTGACCAAATAGTAAACAGTCCCAGTCAGCTTTATCGTATGCGCATATGTATAAATGACATGCTTGTCAAATAGCAGATGTTTTGATGACTTACATTTCCGATCTTTGAGATCTTCAGGTCTATTACAGGAGCAGGTTTCCTCTCCTTCCTCCTCTGCAGGTAGTCGAAGAGTCGTAGCTGTGGTGGCATGGGCATATGGGAGAGCTCCTGCTGCCTGTTCAGAGCAGCTCGAGAGTGCCTCTTGAAACACCTTAAATGCAAACAAGAAGAAGTGAGTGTCTTAAAATAAACCGAGCGTTTGCTTCATTCACTGTTTGATTCATTTCACAATCACAGAGTATTCCTTTTGATGTGCTCTATTCATAAAAACATAAATGAGTGTCTTTTTCCTGGAAATCAAGGCGAGTTTGAGAGAGTGGGTAAGTGGGTTCTATACCGTTTCATAGAGCGAGTGTTCATTTTCTGTTTGTGGTGGAGCAGGCGGTTGGCTGTGCAGGTGACAGAAATAGAGGGGTCCAGGCACAGAGGCTCAGCTGTGGCCAAAATCAACTGACTCTCCAGCTGTAGTTTGTCATCCTATGGCAGAGAGAAACCAGACGCTACAGTAAACACTCAATCAATGTGCCGATGCTTAAAGGGGCTCAAGACACACAAGGGGTAAAATGGCTTGTGTTATGGTCAAGTACATTCTTTATAAGCTGTGAAAACGGCTAAATCTAAACAGAGAGGTGTGGGACAGGATTTCTTATTTTGTTTCTGACAAAATAAACATGACTCTTTACCTGTGTCCATTTGTGGTGGTCACTGGTCATGGCGTGGACATCACAGATAAGAGTCTGCAGGCAAAAAGACAAATAAACAAGTTAGCTTCTTAGCTTAGTTATTACTTTTTTCACTTATTCCATGGAATAAACACATAATATTAGAGAATTTGTTTTACAGTTTGTTATGGCCTTTGTACGTAAGGATTTTGATTTATTTTGTTGCTTTACCTGCATGGTTGGCCGCAGAAGGATGTGTCTGCTCTGATAGGTGGGCATCTTGGTATTACCAGACTGCCTGTAGTCTCTCACCTCGACTATCACACAGCCACAGTGGAAGATGTTCACCTGAGACAAATTGCACATGGCGGATGTCAAACAATGATACCAAAATTAGCTAATTTAAACCCTAAGAGATGGTGTTGGCGTGAAAACGGCTGACCAGTGATTTAGTAGGTAAACACAAATCTGGTCTCTGCATTCAAGACATAATTGTTAAATCGTCTAAAGCATTTAAATATGCTTTGCAATACCAGCTCTGTTGTTACTAGGGCTGCGTCCAACAGCTACTATCACTATCAATTCATTTGTCAATTATTTTCTGGATTAAACAATTAATGATATGGTCTATAAAATATCAGAAAATTCCAAAAAAGTGCTCGTCCTAATTTGACTAAATCCAAGTTGATGTGTTTTTTAGTCAGACCAAAGTGTAAAGCATTCAGTTCAATATGATTTAAAAACAGACAAAAAGGAAAAAGGTAAATAAAAAAAATCAAACGTATTGACTTTTTTCTGTCAATCGACTAATTGAGTGGCAGACGAATCATTATAAGTAAACTTCTAGCTGTAACCACACATACAAATTTGAACATACTGTACATCTAATTCTGATACACTTTTTAAATTATATAAGGTACAAAATGATTTTTCAATATAAAAGTGTCAATGTTCACACCTGTGATTTCTCCAACAGATCCACCAGAATGGGAGGCAACTCCTCCGCATCTAGGTACTCTAGGAGTTCTCCTTCTTCATATGGCAGTCGGATGGTTTCAGAATCTAGAAAATAAAACAATCATGAATGTTACAAACAAAACAATTGTGGTGTGCAGATCAGAAAAAAAGCATTTAATGACCTTCTCTTACCAGAGCCATTTTTGCCCCTGAGCATTAAAGAATAGCCTTCATTCCCAGGGTAGAGGTTGACCACCAGACATGATACGGACTCCTGAGACACCAGCTTCTCCAGTAGATTCACATTTCTTCTTAAATTCTTGAGAGAAACAAAAATGGCCGCACATAAGAGACAAATCCTAAATATTGGCAACAGAAAGCTCACATGGTTATAACCAAGCCAAACCTATATGAGAAAAGTATGTTTATGTTTATCATAGCTTTTAGCACCCATTTTAACCTTGATTTAAATTGAATTAAATAAATATGACATGTATTTTATTGTCGCATTACACGTTACTTAGTTGAAGCATTCATCTAAAGCGACTTACATACAGTTTAATAGCATACACAACATGCCTATGGGGCAATTGTATGGTTACGTTTCTTGCCCATAGACACTTTGACAGGTTGACTGCAGGGGTGGGGATTTACCTTTGACCTTCCAATTGGAAAACACCCACTTATAGCCTGGCCACTAGCCCCCATTAATTGGAAAATGTTGGATTTATATTAAACAGCTATTTAATCAATCAGACCTGGAACCTTTAGTAATAAACCTATTGTTATTATAAGCAGTAAACAAAACTGTCTTTTTGTGTACTGCTCACGTTGATACACTTGAAATATGTTGTTAAAATACACCCATAACCTGTGCAGACATATTTGAAAACCATTCGTAACACATTTTAATATCTGGAAAACCACATTTCCTCCCACTAATTTCCTACAGATTAGAAGGAACAATGTTTTAATGCATACCTATAATTACATAGTTATAACTGAGAGTCACATAATACACACCTTTAACTCTGGCTCTTTCTCACATTCCTCTATGTACAGCTCATAGAGCTTCTGATACAAACTCTTCCTCCCGCCGGATGAATTTCTTCTTCTGGCTGGTCGTTGGCGAGCACTTTCAACGATGTACTGAATAACAGATAATCCACTGTATTAACGGATGATGAGACGCACGGTGGCAGACTAACACTAACAATGAATGTAATGAATACACACGCCACACAAACTGCTCATTTTTTGTCTCTAAAAATATACAAACAAATATAAAACGTTTTTTTTTACCTCAGCTCGATCCAATGCATATTCCAAAACTTGTTGCTTTGGGTAATAAGAGTAAAATAAAACAGATCAGTCGAATGGAAACTCCCAATTTTGTACAGAATAGAACACACAGTGCAAGTCCTGGAGAATAATGCCTAACCTTGTAAAAAAAAAACACTTGAGTGGATGTCTACTGAATGTATAGAAATGAAGAGCCTGAAATAGATGAAACTTACCATTGTGGTCCACCGCCAGCTGCAAGGCGAGTGACGGTAGACGATGCTGTCCTTTCTGCCCCACACTGTCACCTTCCTAAAGTGACCATTCACACCCTGCACAGCAACACAGAAGACGTGATGCACGCAGCACGTTAGAAAATAGATACACATAAGCACATAAACACTCGTTTTGACTGGCAGGTTATAAGAACAGTACCGATGCCAAATAGCCTGGCATCAGTCAATCAGATGCCACACACAAACAGCGAAGAAGACTTGACGAGCGAAACAGTTTCATCATAGTTCTTTCATCCTTTGCGTATACTTTAACATGATCCAGCAAAGTAAACACATGCACAATATGTCTCAGAGTCTGTAAAACTGTGTCGCTCAGGTTAGTGAACTTTGATGACTGGCAGCCCAGAGAGTGGCTGGGTAGCAACAAGCTCGTTGATGCCTGACCGTTGAGGCTAACATGGCTAACGTCAGCATGCTAGCCCGTTCCTAGTGGGAAAGCTGTAAGTTACCAGCTACGCTACTGATGTTACATCATCTGAGACACAAAGTGATAAAGCGACGTCTATCTAATCGAGCAGGATGGACTTGCCTTTTAGATTGCATAGCGATCGACGGTAGCTCCAATGCAAGAAAACGAAATGAAATTGAAATATCAGTGTCTTCATTGAAAAAAAGTCGGAGCAGCAGCCATTTTCTTCCAGTGTGACAACAACAGCTAAACTTCCGGTTTGGGAGGCGGCCCACTTCACAACCAGTCTATGTTCACAACTGATGCTTGAGCTGATAAAGTGAGACACAATGTGTGTACAAAAGGACATTATTTTATATTACTGAATGCAACTGCTTGTAGATCCCTCAGAAATCAAACAGTGACCTTTTATGAAAAAATAAAATGATATAGGCTACTTACACAGAAGCTTTAAATGTAGGTCACTATTGGCCATAGGCCTACAGCTGGTTGCTAAACCGTTTTATTTTATTTTCACGACTAAAGCACTTTTGCAAACCTGTATTTTTGATAATTCTACCTACGTCTTGCATCAGATAATACATAGATCTGATGTGAAATAAGGTTTCTTAAAATGACAAAAGATTGTCTGAAATGTTTAATATAATTTGATGCCTAATTAAATATATCATGTATGTATTTAAGTGTACATTGACTTCAACTACTACTTCCAAACACATTTCGTTTTTTTTAATAGCCTACTATGTATGCTGGATGCTCAAATAGGTTTAAGTAATTATGATGAAAAAAATGCAGAACACCAGGAATGTTACCTGAGGAAAAGCTATGTACACTAATAAACACTTTTTGAATATCCAAATAATGCAATGCATGTTTTGCCACACCCCTCTTTTGCTCTGTGCCTTCGATACTGTGTGGAAAACAGAAGCTTTAATAAATACTTCACACTCTTTTAAATCAAGGATCTTCCAGTGTATTTTATTGTTTCCCTTTGGGTTGTTTGGTAGCTTTGTTTAGTGTTATTGACATACAGGATTTACCGTTGACTATAAACATACTTCAACGTTTATTAATCGAGATTATAGCCTATCAGAATAAATATAATGATCAATGAAAACATAATTAGAGTGGTGTGCTGACCCTGATTTAAACTTCAGTTAAACTAAAAGTCAGCAGTTATTATAGAAAACAATAGCCTCACATAGGAGGGAGCAGTAATAGCTATTGTTATAAGGTGTAACTTTGTATTTAGTACATAGAAATAGATATGTTAATCAAAATGGTGTGTCCATTTTAGTTTGTTGTTTAAGGTAAAAAGCCAATTATTCTTCTACATGTTGGTGGTTTACACTTTGGTACACATAAAAGAAGATGAAACACAACTGAATAAAACTGTTGAATTCCAGCCCAAGTTAATACAATATATTAATATTGGTTGAAATTCCATAATTGTACAGTAGGGGGGAGAGCAGGATAGCAGATTCATTAGGCTGGATGACATAGTGGGGCAGTAAAATAAGCACAGTCATAAAGGACAAAGAAAGATCAGAAATAATTCACGATGAATCTGGTGTACAGATTTAGATGCTAAGAAAGTCAGGATTTTATTACATTTACCTTTTTTACATTTTCAATACGTGTCACTTATGGATAATTTGGGCCTACTGTCAAGTGCTCTGACCAATTCCTTTATTTCTATCCTTAAGGAACAACGTTTAAGTTTATTGACAATTCTGCAGGATTTCAATGTATTAAGATGTTATTTAAGAATGTTGATTTTACAGAAAACTTACATAAATGTATTCTAACAGTAAGCATGTTTGTCGTTCTAAGTGTTCCTTTAACATCAACGTCTCAAGAGTATAAGTAGTTCATTATGAGGGCAGAAAGGTTCTGGGTGGGGCTCAGAAGGACCAGTCCACACCCTGGCCACAACACACCACACACACACACACACACACACACACACACACACACACACACACACACACACACACACACAACACACACACACACACCACAACACACACACACACCACACACACACACACACACACACACACAACACCACACACCACACACACACTACAAGCACACACACACACACACACACACACACACACACACACACACACACACACACACACAAACACGCACAGCACACAACACACACACAGACATCCTTTCTTTCAATTGGAAACATCGGAAAGTCCACACATGACGGGGCTTGTTCGGGGTCAGTCATATTTTCAAATGTGAGCTTGTAAAAGCAGTTTTTCTGTGCACATAGAAGCTGGTTTTCTTGTGGTTACGTTTTGTTTGAATCCACATGTTGCAACCGCTTGAGTGTTGTGGCTAACAAATTCATCTAATTAAAATGGTTGGATTTGCTCAATCTTGAACATTTTTTGACTAATTTCCTAGAAACGTGTTTTATTAAGTCACACATTGACCAGAAATTACTCATCACTGGTTTCAATCAGTTTTTTCAAAAGTAACCAGTGATGGTTATAATAAAGAAAAACTGAATACAAATGAAGCTTTAGCGCAAGTTCAATAAGGAAGACCTAACCACGAGTCACTTACACGTCACTCTATGGCTCCCTTCCCCCCTCATTAAATACGAGGGCGTCACCCCTCAGCAGCCAATTGCTGCACCATGCTAAATTCCTTAAATGCCTGCTCTTCCTCCCTGTCAGTTGTCATTGCAGATGATCACCACGCAATGGTAGATGTACTACAATACTCCTTCTCGTGAGAAAAACCGTAAGAAACAACTAGCTCAAGATGTCCAACTCGGACAATTCGGAACACGAACCTTCTCTGGAAGTCTCCGATCCCGGTTCGGCTCCCCACAGGCGGCTTTATCAACAGAAGGCAGACTTCCTCATCGCCCTGGCTCCTGCAGCAGGGCTTTCCCACAGCCCCAGGCCTCACTCTCTATCAGCTGCGAGAGCTCTCGGACCAGGTCTCCAGCGTAGCTCCCCAGTCCGGGGCAGCAGCACCAGTCAGCTCCCCAGAGAGCAGGGCGAGGACGAGGCCGCAGCCGCGGAGGTAAAAAAGGGCAGGAAGTCGAGCCCTCCAGGATCCCGTCCCCCTCCAAAATCCACCCCTTATCAAGCTCGCCAGGCAGGGAGTGTCACACCCCTTGGGGGAGTAGGCTCCCCTGCAATCCCTGATAGCTCCATGATAGCTATCGATGCTCGCCTCCAGGCTCTGGAAGACTCCGCCACAGGAGCTTCAACTTCCGTTGCACTCAGGTACTAGTTTTAACGAAAAGGTTTGCACTCACCCTTACACAGGGTTGGGTTGTAACGGAATACATGTAACGGTGTTACGTAATCAGAAAAAAAATCAGTATATTCAGCTGGTGTTACATTTGAAAAACGAGTAATCTGAGTGCAGTTACTTTCGTAAACCTGAAGTGAATACTTATTGGAATTATTGGTGGAAAGTTTCCTCACAATATGTAATATTCATTACATATTGAATGTTGGCAGAACCGTGTGCACACTGCACAGCGCTGCAGCGTATCTGTGAGCGAGAGATGCAGCGTGTCCGTGAGGCCCCGCCCCGCACGCAGATGAGAGAGAGAGAGTTCTCTTTCAATATATATTGGAAGGTAGAAACGGAGATGTTTAGATAAAACGTGGAAGATAACGTTTATGTAGCATTTATTTATTGTCGAAATGATGACATTTATAACGGGATCAAATCTAACTGAATGGCCTGCTGCTGCCGAATGCATGGGGCAAGTAACTGGGAAAAGTTTTAAAAGTTATTACATCGTTTCAGATAATAAATAATAATGATAATGCATTCTATTTAGGGGCGCCTTTCAAAGCACCCAAGGACACCTTACAATGCATAAACTATTCCAAGGAAAGGTTTTAAGACAGTACAAAGAATGCAGTCTGGGTGAGTTTTTCTTTTTATGTGCGGTGCAGATGAGAGAGCTGTCCAGAATGACACTAAAATGTTGTGTTTGTGCTCTTCATAAGCCATTAAAACAGTAAAATACGTGTCTCCCGTTCACCAAAACATACCCATCTGTTATGGAAAAGAAAGTATTCTAAAGAAAAGAAAGAGAAAAAGAAGAGGGAGGAAAAAAAGAAGAGGAAAGAAAAAAAAAAAGAGAAGAAAAGGAAGTTTTCTAAAAGTAATCTGCCACTGGTACCTGCGGGATTTTTGTTAGTTTCTGATGCGCCAGCAAACGCTCCACGTCGCTTCCCAAAATACAGTTCTGCGAAGTGACGTCACCCCATTCAAAGTGAATGGGCAGAAGCGTTTGGAAGCTTTAACGCACGCCACCGTGTGGACGGGCCGTCACAGTGGCTCTGCGCCAGAAACATAAAAAAAACATTCTGGAATATCACCCCTCCACTCCCATTAACATCCCTCAGCTAGCAGCTGCGCTATCTACTCACCCAGATTCCGTGTTTGTTGACTATCTCCTGTCAGGGCTCTCCCAAGGCTTCAGGGTAGGGGTCCTCCCATCTCCCACAGTGACTTTCGTAGCAAGAAACTTACAGTCAGCCGCTAAAGAACCCAACATAGTTTCCCAGCTCATCGACAAAGAACTCTCAAAGGATATATTATCGGTCCTTTTAGCTCCTCCCCCTTCTCAGTGTTCCGTTCAAATCCTATCGGAATAGCCACACGTAAATAAAAGGCTGATTTTCGATCTGTCCGCTCCCTGCTCCGGCCCATTCTGCAGCGTCAATAGCATCATCCCTCCAGATCAGTTCTCCCTTCACCATGCCTCAGTGGATAATGCAATAAAGATGATCAAGTTCACAGGGCACGGAGCTCGGCTCTCCAAAGCGGACATTACCGATGCCTTCAAATCATCCCCATGCATCCGTCTCAGTGGAATTTGTTCGGTATTAAGTGGGAGTCCAAACTCTATTTTCGCCGTTCGCCTGACCTTCGGGTGCAGAAGCAGCCCCTGCATCTTCAATTCCTTTTCGGAAGCGCTCTACTGGATCCTGCTGAACATCGTCAGAATCCCCTCCGTCCTTCACCTACCGGACGACTTCCTCCCCATAGACCCGCCACAGGACAGCTCAGGGATCTCACTGGCCAAGCTTAAACACTGCTTCAGGAGTGAGGTGTCCCTCTCTCCAAAGAGAAAACGTTAGGTCCCGACACACGCTTAGAGTTCTTAGGCATCATCCTCGACTCCATAGACATGAAGGCGTCTCTCCCCTCCGACAAATTGCAGCGCATCCGGGACATCACCAAGTCATACTGCGAGCAACAAGTTATCACAAAACAACAGTTGCTCTCCCTTCTCGGACACCTCAACTTCGCCATGCACGTCATCCCCCAGGGGCGCTCGTTCATCTGCCGCCTCCTGGACGCAGCATCAGCGGTCGACAACCTCCATGACTGCGTTTTCTTAGACGAAGGCTGCCGCTCAGACCTACGGTTCTGGTCCCTCCTGCCCGCCCACTGGAACGGAGTTACTTTATTTTACGATGACCTCGTGCGTTCCTCTGACTCAATGAGGTTCTTCACGGATGCCGCCGATCCATGGGTTTTGGGGGTTTCTTCCAGGGAGAGTGGTTCGCAGGGTCATGGCCCCGTCAATTTCTACCTCAAGCAAGTTCTCATTAAATCCGGCCTATCACCTATATCATACCCGGGACATTCCTTCAGGATAGCTGCTAATCAAGGTCTCTCTACCTCATCCCTACAACAACTAGGACGGTGGTCCTCCTCCGCCTTCACAACCTTCATTCGTCCGGACATCAGCGCCGTACGGGCTTCCCAAAGATCTCTCAGAACCTAACTATGGTATCTATGCATATACATGTCTCATCATGGTATCGGATTTCAAACTGCATTCCTGTCCTAGTCCGTGGGCCCCCGCCCACAGGGAACAATGTCTCGTCTCACGCTGCACCTACCTGTAACGGGCTTCATCTCCTGCACGCAGGTATCCAAATCCCAGGCCCTTGCTCAAACGTGTCAGTGTAAAATGTATATCCTGCGAAGTCAGGCGTGGACTCGGGCCACCGTACACTTCGGTGTCGTGGCCTCGGGCCACCGTACACTTCGGTGTCGTGGACGTTGGGCCACCGTACACTTCGGTGTCGTGGACGTTGGGCCACCGTACACTTCGGTGTCAGTTACAAAACAAAGAAAAAATAAAGAAATAGTAAAAAAAAAAAAAAAAAATCCTGCGTGGCTTCGGGCCACCGTACACTTCGGTGTCGTAGCTTCGGGCTACCGTACACTTCGGTGTCGTGGACGTTGGGCCACCGTACACTTTGGTGTCAGTTACAAAACAAAACCGTTCGACCTTCGGGCGGCGTAGTCAAGGCCTGCTAGCCAGGCAGGCGACCCGCAGATCGTTTTCAGATAAGACCGGCACTGATTTTGGCAGTCAGAGTCTCAGCATGACCCGTAAGCTCCGGCAGTGATTCCGGCCCAATGCCGCTTACATATGTTAATCTATTATCTTTCATTCCCAGATCACCAGTCACCCCACAAGGTAAACAACTCAATTCATCTCAGTATTTCATACTTCACTGGTTTTGGGGATTTCATCGGAGCGGTTCTTTCCCTCCTGAATGATTATCCTGCAAACCGGGGCCTAATCGCCAAACACCATTACATTCTCCTGTTGTATTATCATGGCAATCATTTCATTCATATGACGTGTAAACAATAAATATGTAATCCTTACATCACGTCTCTCCGGTTTGAAATGAAAGCTTTAGCGCAAGTTCAATAAGGAAGACCTAACACGAGTCACTTACACGTCTCTCTATTGCTCCCTTCCTCCCTCATTAAATACGAGGGCGTCACCCCTCAGCAGCCAATTGCTGCACATGCTAAATTCCTTAAATGCCTGCTCTTCCTCCCTGTCAGTTGTCATTGCAGATGATCACACGCAACCCGCCTCCACCCCTCTCGCCTCCTGTCTCCTCCAGGACAAAGCTAAACCTTCCTTCTTCAGACCGGTCTCACCTACTCATCATCACCACCAGTGTCTAGACCCCGGGGATTTCATCGGAGCGGTTCTTTCCCACCTGAATGATTATCCTGCAAACCGGGGCCTAATCGCCAAACACCATTACATTCTCCTGTTGTATTATCATGGCAATAATTTCATTCATATGACGTGTAAACAATAAATATGTAATCCTTACATCACGTCTCTCCGGTTTGAAATGGTTTTGCATTGGCCACTGAGCACCATCGCTACTTTTTACGCTGACTGGTTGCCAAGGAGGACATTACACATTCTCAGGCATTCTGGCATACATCCTAAAAAAGATTTCTTCTTTATGTCCTCACCAGTAAAGACTGTGCTTGATTGCAACTTGGAATGAATAAGGGTACATAATACTAAACAGTTGTGTTGGACATTGTATCGACGAAAACCATAATGGATAAAAACATGTGAGATTAAATGGCAGTATTCCTGAGAAACAGTGTCTGTATTCAGAAATGAAAACAAGTATCCCATGCTGGATTTGAACCATGTGATAGTCATTTAGCTTTATAGTTTAAACAAAAAGCTGTGTCTAATACATCTACAAAATTACTGCAGGCACGTTTATTAAGGTTGCATAGAGTCCATTTTGACAATGATCATGCCATGGTTCACCAATTTATATCATTTTTATTTGATTGAATGTCATTTCTTTACCACATTTAATGTGACTCTGAATGGGTGATGGCTGGTTTGTGTTAAGCACTATATAAATGCAGTCCATTGACCATTCATCAACAACAGGAAACTTATACTCATATTCCTCGAGGCACAGGCCGAGGAGCTGGAGTTGCAGCAATCTTTGACTCAAGTTTACTTATCAATACTAAACCAAAATCAAATTATACCTCCTTTGAAAGCCTTGTTTTTAGTCTTACGCATCCAACCTGGAAAACATTGCAGCCAATCTTATTTGTTACAGTGTACGGTGCACCAGGTCCTTATTCAGAATTCTTATCAGAATTATCTGAGTTTTTATCAACTTTGGTACTTAAAACAGATAAAGTAATTATCGTAGGTGACTTTAATATTCATGTTGACGACGATAAAAATAGCCTTACTGTTGCATTTAACTCTGTATTAGATTCTATTGGTTTCCGTCAAAGTGTAAATAAGCCAACCCACTGTTATAATCACACTCGCAACCTTGTTCTGACTTATGGTATTGAAATTGAGCAACTATTAGTCGAACCACATAATCCTGCTTTATCCGACCATTTCTTAGTAACTTTTGAAGTACTGTTACTAGACTACAACCCATTAGTCAAATGTTCCTGCAGCAGAAACCTATCTGTTAGTGCTATAGCCAAATTTAAGGAAGAGATTCCATCAATACTTAACTCGATAGCATGTCTATATGTAAGGGAGGAAACTTATACAAAATGTACACCACCCCAAATTGATCATGTTGTTGATAGTGCTACAGGTGCGCTGCGAATACAATTAGACTCTGTTGCTCCTTTGAAAAAGAAGAAAATAAAACAACATAGATTAGCTCCATGGCATAATGCCGAAACCCGCAAAATAAAGCAAAAGTCGAGACAACTTGAAAGGATGTGGCGTTCCACTAAACTTGAGGAATCTCGTTTAATTTGGCATATTACTCTCAATGAATATAAGAAAGCACTGCGTAAAGCGAGAGCAGCTTACTACTCTTCATTAATAGATGAGAATAAGAATAATGCAAGATTTCTTTTCAGCACTGTAGCCAGAATGACAGAAAGCCACAGCTCGATTGAGCCTTCTATTCCCATAGCACTCAGTAGTAATGCTTTTATGTGCTTTTTTAATGATAAAATTGTTACTCTTAGAAACTAAATTAATGACCTCTTGCCTTTGACCAGTATAGTGTTATCAACAGCTCCCGGAAACGGAAGTTCTAATATTACACTAGATTGTAAATTAGAATGCTTTTCAGCCATAAACCTTGAACAATTGAATTCAATGATTCTTTCTTCTAATCTAAACCATCAACGTGTATCTTAGACCCAATTCCAACTAAGCTGTTAAAGGATGTTTTTCCATTAATTAACTCTTTTTTTATTAAATATTATGAATATGTCTTTATTATCAGGCTATGTTCCACAATCATTTAAAGTAGCAGTGATAAAACCTCTTCTTAAAAAGCACAACCTCGATCCAGAGGTTTTTGCCAACTATAGACCTATTTCTAATCCTCCGTTCCTCTAAAAGATTATTGAGAAAGCAGTCGCAAAACAGCTGTGTGATTACTTAAAAAACAATGATTTATTTGAAGATTTTCAGTCTGGCTTTAGAACACATCATAGCACAGAGACAGCTCTTGTTAAAGTCACAAATGACCTTCTAATAGCCTCAGACAAAGGACTTGTCTCTATTCTTGTCTTGCTCGATCTCAGTGCTGCATTTGATACTATCAACCATTATATCCTATTGCAAAGACTAGAGCACTTAGTTGGCATAAAGGGAACTGCTTTAAGCTGGTTTAGGTCCTATCTATCGGAACGCTCTCAGTTTGTGTGTGTCAATGATGAATCTTCCATGCAAACCAAAGCTAGCCATGGAGTGCAACAGGGCTCAGTGCTTGGACCTATTTTGTTCACATTATATATGCTTCCGTTAGGCAATATTATAAGGAATCACTCTGTACATTTTCATTGTTATGCGGATGATACTCAACTATATTTATCAATCAAGCCTGATGAAACCAATTATCTAAATAAAATTCAAGACTGCCTCAAGGACTTTAACACATGGATGACCTTAAACTTTTTGATGTGAAACACGGCCAAAGTTATTGTACTCGGCCCAAAGAATCAAAGAAACAAATTATCTAAAGATATACTAACTATGGATGGCATTAATTTGGCCTCCAGTGAGACTGTAAGGAATCTTGGTGTTATATTTGATCAGGATTTATCTTTTAACGCCCACATAAAAGGACCGCCTTCTTTCATCTACGTAACATTGCGAAAATCAGGCATATCTTGCCTCAAAAACGATGCAGAGAAACTAGTCCATGCATTTGTTACTTCAAGGCTGGATTATTGTAACTCTTTATTATCAGGGTGTACCAAGAAGTCAGTCAAGTCGCTTCAGCTGATTCAAAATGCTGCAGCTCGTGTACTAACCAGAGTTAGGAAAAGGGACCACATTACTCCTGTTCTGGCTGCCTTACACTGGCTCCCTATAGAACACAGGATAGAATTTAAAATTCTTCTTCTCGCCTACAAAGCCCTTAATGGGCAGGCGCCATCTTACCTTAAATAACTCATTATACCCTACTGTCCTACTAGGCCTAGGGCATTGCGTTCCAAGAATGCATGGTTGTTAGTTGTTCCTAGAGTCTCTAAAAGTACAATGGGAGCCAGAGCCTTTTCTTATCAAGCTCCACTTTTGTGGAATCAGCTTCCAGTTTGTGTTCGGGCGGCAGATTCCCTATCCGTTTTTAAGAGTGTGCTTAAGACCTTCCTTTTTGATAAAGCTTATAGTTAGGGCTGATTAGATTCAGCCCCTAGTTTTGCTGCAATAGGCTTAGACTGTCAGGGGACACCTTACCTCTTCCTTCTCTCTGTCTGTACCTGTGTACTCTCATGTTCCGAATAACCCAGCTTCCCCCAAATTTCTTTTTGGTGTCTATCTACGCCGGGATCCTGAGTCGTGGATGATCCTGTTGCTGTGGTCCTGAGTCCTGGATCGCAAGCCCTGGATCTGTGCCTGTTGCTGTGGTCCTGGATCCTGAGTCCTGCATCCTGAGTCCTGCATCCTGAGTCCTGGATTTCGAGTCGTGGCTGAACCTGTCTGTCCTGCCTGACTCTCATCATACTACTTCCCTGATGGCTTCCACAGGATTGTTGTTATCCTCGTGGATTCATCTTCTTATTATAGACACATGCATTTCCAAACATTTGGACTACCTATGTTGTAAATGTATTATCTTTTCAATTTACACACGGCATCTATTGCACGTCTGTCCGTCCTGGGAGAGGGATCCCTCCTCTGTTGCTCTCCCTGAGGTTTCTCCCATTTCCCCCCTTGAACTGGGGTTTTCTCTGGAAGTTTTTCCTTGTACGATGTGAAGTCCACTGAGACAAATGTAACATTTGTGATATTGGGCTATATAAATAAACATTGATTGATTGATCGATTGATTATAATATTTATGACTACGTATAAAAAGTCAAAGGGTAAAAATGAAAGTGCTGCTTTTGTGTATACCAATGCTGCTGTCCTGACAAATAAATAATGACAGTTAGATACCCTTTTAGCTAATTCCTGCATTAAAGCCATGTGGAAAAAGATACAGGATTTTGAAGATTTCAAGTAATCTTTTCTCCAAATTAGGACCTGCAAATAATTATTTAGCTATTACACAATGCGGCAAGGTAGAAGAGGCAAGTGGCCAGTGCTAATGACTTACTGTTGTCTTTGACAGTAATGTAAACAGCATTTTGATTGCAATGTAAACAGCTCTTGGTTTTCATGAGTGCATCCAGAGTTGTCTGACTGAGTTTGTCTATTTCAGGCATGTATATATAGAGAGCACATTAAGTGTGTGCAGAGTTAACCTCTGCCAAGGACGTATGTTTTCAGTTTATTTGTTTGTCTATTAATCAGCAGGATTATCGGAAAAACTACTTACCCGTTTTTTTCTTTAAACTTGGGGGAAGAGTGTAGCGCAAGCCAAAGAAGAACTCATTTCATTTCAGGGTTGATCTGAACCACGGAATAGATACATACATTATTTTTCACTTTCGTAAACTTTTCGGGATAGAACATTTGACCTTGGCTGGGGTCTGCACTATCAAGAAGCCCTTCTAGTTCAAGTAAGTTTGTAATATGTAATGAAATACTGAATACAGTGTGTGGTCACTCAGCCGTCTGGTATAGGTTTAATGGAGTATCTTAAAGGTCATAAATATTGTCTTGCCTTCAAACAATAATCCAATTCTATTAAAAGTTATAAACAATTAAAATAGTACTCTGGATTTGGGTAGTATCCCATGCTCTGATTCACATTTACTTTCTTCCTCTTTTATATCTGTACATGTGTCATTTTATTGGCCTGGCAACTAGCGAGGTTGAGAGTTTGTCTTTTATATTGCTGTACCTGCCAATATTTGCTTCTGCTGAGTCATAATACTAGATGAATACAGGATTAGTAAAAGAAAACCAGCAGGGGAAAAAAGATGACTTCCAAATGTTTGACATGTGGCAGCCTAAGCTGTTGGAGGCTTTCAAATCGAAAACGTGTTGAGGCATTATATATCACTGACCATAAACAACTCCCTTCACAATAGGAGCCATTTTTTTTTTTTTACCATTGGACAGGAGGTGGGGATCCATCCATATGCAGTCATTATTTTGCTCTTCCGTGAGATTATGTCATGTTTTTTCCAGTTGGGGATGAGTGAACACTACCCTATTATAGAAGGTTTTACTTTTACACCTCTCTCACCTTGATGGACATGGGACCTGGACCCTGTGGGAAAGGAGACTTTCTGTCTGTTTTTTCTGTCGAGTGAAGAGACGAGGACTGCAGATGTCATGATTTCAATAGCAGACTGTCAGATAAAATAACTCTGGTGGATGTCATATTTCAAAGTATATAGTGCAAAAGTATAGGAACTGAAGATTTAATATGTGTTACAATATGTTACTAACCGTTTTAGGACCATATTACCAACATTAATATTTTATATTGAACAGCTAGTTTTTTTTAACTTGAGCTGTTTTTTTTTGCTCAATAAAACTATTTGAAAGAACAACGTTAGCCTCCTGCATGCATTAAGCTCACAAACATACATCTTAAAAGCAAATCACACAGTGAGAATTTTGAAATGTAATATAAGTAAGTTAGTGTAAAGAAATGCTTATTGTTATTTACATCACTGTGTTAATATCTTCAGTTAATAGCAAGTCACTTCTCATCATATCACTGAAAGTGGGAAAGCAAACTACTTGTCTTGAGGGCCGCTACTCGCAGTTTATAGGATCCAGTTGTGCTCCAGAGGGGATTATGGCTGCATTTCTGGACCCTGCACACTCTGAGTTTGTGATTCAGCTATTATCCCAAATAATGAGCTATTATGTCGTGTTGTCGAGGATTACACTGCTGAAGAAACATTTCATGAGGAGAGGAGCAAAAAGACCCACTGAGAGTTGGCCAGTAGCTACACCTGCTTTCTCTTTATGTATCGGGTTGAAACGCTGACTTAAATTTGAGTAGGCTTTTTTGTGTTAAGAAAAACAGAACAATAGCGCTTTTGTATTAGTTAACGATCTTACTTGATTTTTAGAAACAATATTAAGGCACTTCTTAGACATATTTGGCAAAATATGTGTAACTGTGTCCTCAAGCAAAGTTTTTACAATTCAGAGTAGTGTTTTTGAGTTTTAATTTATGGTCATATTGTGAAACAGAGGGAAGAAATGCAGGTTTTCTATAACCATTAATTATGCAGCTGATTTTCAGTTCAAAGGCCAATGTTCGCAGACATTGTCTAAACAAGTACAGAGATTAAATCAGTTTTTTCTTCAGCAGCAGCAGTTTTACTTTCTGTGAGGTCAAAACTGATCCTATCCATCACAAACAGGAGGCAGTGCTCAGAGGGAGGGTGAAAGACGTAAGGTGAAAGACAAAAATGTCTCTGGTCACTTGCTCAAATTCGGTCTTACACTTCCCTGAAGGCTCACAAGAATTATTTGTATTACGTTTGCCTTCAAGATTTTTGGAAGGGGAAACATGTTACAGTGTTTAGTCCCGTTGAGATCACAGCTGGATCCGTCTCGTGACTAGTATGTCCCAATATTTCATGTTGTTGAATCTTTTTCTGAGTAACTCTTTACAATGAGAAGAAATTTGATTTAATTCAAGAACTAGAGCTCTGGCAGCTGCCCCTGTGTAATGCACTTCTTATAGCTTGGTAGCAGACTATGTGTCTACAATTCAATAACGTGACCTTATGTGAGCCTATGGCACTCACTGTGGTTAATAGCAGCTTCATATTCTGGAGTCCAACAGTCTACGTGTCAAAATGGGGTGATTCACTTCCAGAGAAGCCGTACAAAGGCTGCTGAGTGAGTAAAAGCAAACGTCAATGTTGGACATCACCCCGAATAGCAGGAGTGGCCAAGGGATAAAATGGGAAGAGGATGGGGGAAATAATGGGGAATAGATGGTGCTTTACAAACCAACACACACTCTTTCATTTCAGTTGGTTAGCATGGTGTGGTAATTAGTGCTGGATATATTTCCCCTTGTGGTGCAATAAACAATAATAATAATAATAATAATGCATTTTATTTATAGTCTTGATTTACTGTGCAATAGGGTCTTCACTGGCAGAAGGAACAGGCCTTTTTTCCCTTTGTTCACTTTGAATCTTATGGCACTACCTATTACAATCGTTTGAATTTCTTCTCGATTTGAATGACCCTCTAATGTGTGATTAGAGAGAAGCAGGGAGTTGAGAGAACGCTGGAGCGCAGAAAAAGACTATAAATATTCAAACACATGGTTTTATATAAAGAAAAGAGAGAAGGAATAGCATAAACATATGGCTGAAAACTTCAAATATAATTAAGTGTGTAACCTGGCACCACTGCATTACTAGCTCTGTTTCTTTTGTGCAAATTATCAAATCAACAGGTTGAAATTGAGCTGTGTTAAGTGGGCAGCTCATCCCACTTAGTCTGAATAAACTCCAGAGAGAATGAGCTGTGTAATAATTTAGGGATTACAATTTTCCTCCAATACAATTACAGCTGCCAACACAAAGAGAACTGAGGCGTTGGTTAATAATCTCTGTCAGCAGTGGACACGTGAGCTTTCAGTACACCTACATTTTTTATTCCTATACCAGGTCAAACTGACCACATGTTGTCTGTAGACATGGACTTGTGAATGCACACACAGGAAAGAACAACCGGTCATTATCTTTCTCTGGAACCTAATGACTCACTCTTTCTCTACACACACACACACACACACACACACACACCACACACACGCACACAACACACACACACACACACACACACACACACACACAACACACACACACACACACACACACACACACACACACACACACACACACACACACACACACACACACACACACACACACACACACACACACACACACACACACACACACACACACACACACACCACACACACACACACACACACACACACACACACACACACACACACACACACACACACCACACACACACACATCTCCTGTCCCCCTCAGATAAGCAGCTTAATTGATTTTTGCGTTGGAGCTTGGATTACTGTAACTGGCCTATAACCTTGGAAGCAGCCCGGGATTTTCACATATACATGTCTGGTCATAGTTGTAATACGGATATACACACTTGCACACATTACATAAAAAACATATAGCAAGGGTATAAGTAATCTAAGATACTGACTAAATAAAAAAAGATGGATGGTACTGAGTTGTAAGTGACAGACCTCTTGCCACTGACATGGTGAAACACACAGAACTATAGACTGCATGGGAGAAAATCAGCGAGAGTTACTAGAGAATGTTGAGATTTAGTTCATTGGTGTGGGCGTAAATAGACTGTGGTTTAGTTACTGCTCTGTTATATCTATATTTTTCTTTAATTAATGAGAAAAACAAACAAAAAACATCATCCTCCTTTCATTATGAGGTAAACAAGCGAGAACAGCTGTGGACACGAACAGCAACAGCTGCTTACGTCATTACCCCCCCAACAAAACAACACAACCAGGGAAAAATTAAGTAAATGTAAGGGGTGATTGGCTCATCATCACCATTTTTATGGAAGGCATAGAAGATGTTTTGGATTTCTGTGACCTCAGTGTTATAATTTCCATAACAGGACAAAAAAATGTCTTCCAAAATCCGCCTGATGAGTCATTTACAATACTGTGAAAGGCTGAGAGGAAAAGAGAAGTGACAGAAGTCAAAGATATCAGTCAAAGAGATAGATATTAAAGGGGGCAAACCATTTCAATTTCTTAAACCGTATACTGACATATGGGTTGCCCTATAAAGTCATGTTAAACGTTTGCCTTAACAACAAGCTGAGTTACAGTAACAACATTCTAAATACATTCACCAGCGATTTATAAAACAAATGACGAAATATTTGACAAAGAAAGATATAAAAGCTAGAAATACAAGTCTAGGCAAACCAGGTAGTCGTTCACCTTACGGGAGGAAAATCTATCTATAATGCGCTTAGTTTTGGCAACAGCCGTCCAATCGTTTTGAAGTGTTTGGAAAAGGTTCTGAAAGGTGTCAGGCATTGATAACTTGAAGTAAGATGATTTGCAGCTAAGTCACTCTAAAGTGTGAGCTGATTCTCATCCAAAGTGCTGATTCCCTCAGGTGTTTGTCGGAGCAGTGCATATCTTGGCATGACCACTGCTCTGCTCTTGTTCAGACTTTATATATGTTTTTACCTGTAAACCAAACATAACTATCTTTAATCATATCTATTAATGAGCTAAACAGAAATATCACATTAGCTGAGACCTGCTTGGCAAACCATATACTTTATGGTCAACACAATTCAGCGTTTCACACATTGAAGATGTAAACAGAGCCATATCATGTTTAATAGACCGTAGACAAGTTTGTGTGTGTGTGTGTGTGTGTGTGTGTGTGTGTGTGTGTGTGTGTGTGTGTGTGTGTGTGTGTGTGTGTGTGTGTGTGTGTGTGTGTGTGTGTGTGTGTTTGAGAGACAGAGGAAGAGAGAAGCCAGATCATTTCAGACATGAGTGCCTGGTGGGACAACACAGCCACAGTTCTTGGCCAAGGGAAACACACAGTGAGCCAGCAAGTGAACACATGTCCTGTAGTTTCCATGATGTGACAGTTTACTCCATTACCACCCTGCCCACTTTCCTACAGCAATTATCTGAGAGGATTAGATAGACATTTGTGGCACACTTGAAGAACAACCTCAGATTCAACAAATTGAAGGCGCTGTAACTAAAATGTAAACAAGTGCAGGACAATTGGACTCAGACGTTATTGTAATAAAGGTCCAGGAAAGCACAGGTTTAGAGCTGTACATGAAAGAATATAGAGTTACAAACTCCATTGTGACTCTATAATGTAAAAACGATAATACAAAACAATTTAGCTTAAAAGCAGCTTGGAAGGCGCTGCAGAATATGGGCCTTACATTTCTGGGCCTTACATCATGGCACAAATTGTTGGGTGGTGTTTTTTCTACATGTCTTTCCCCATTCTATCCGTATTCTGGCAAAAAGGTTGCGAGGTTGGCCAAAACACACACAGACTAAATGGCTCCATAAAGTTAAAGCAACTGACATCAGTTGGGCCCGCTGAGTTCAGGCCTTCCTGAGACTTATTTTAGTTTATGTTTTAACATTTGGATGGAGAGGAATATTTAGATTCCTTCGATTCAATTGCCTGCAAGTTGAAAAGCTTAACATTTTATTAAATTGCCCACTGAATTCATAACAGATGATGTTGCTTTCATTTTATTCCAGCTTCTGATGGTTCTGATGGTTTTTGAAGAATCCAGAAACAATGATATAGGAACTCTTTGATTAGGAAGAGTTATATTCTTTAGTCTTTATTGGAAAATGTAGCCTTCAAACTTATTTTTGGTTACATATACTTACACATGTTTCTCTCACCCTCAGGCAAAAGGAAGAATCTTTATTTTAAAAGGACTTCCACATTTGTATGAACTTCGTTTTTGTTTTTAATCCTCTCTGGCCGCTGTTTTCATAGCCAGATCGTGAATGTGCCAATTTCCACTGGTTGTGTGAAGTTGACACATAGTGACTCACAATAACATCAACTTGTAATATCCTGTTCCAGCTCGTTCAATATAAAACTGAAAACGTATTTCTAGTTTTGTCGCCATAATTTTTGCAAGAAACAAGTGATTTGTTGAAGTCAATGTGGGGACAATGTAACATTACATTTTCTTTCATGAGTTTTAACCCAAAATGGGACAAAAGTTTGTGGGGTAACCGTGTTTAAGCACCTAATTATAGTAATATCTTCTATTTTTTGGTTGCAGCTTTTGTAAAGGTTGAAATGCATTTAAAAATCAAATGTTTTGGTATTGATATTAAAACAATGCACGTCCTTGTGTTAGAATGTTTCAATCCTGCAAGCAGTTTAAATATCGACATCACTCAGGGACCAAAAATGTTTGAGAAACACTGACCTAAGAAACTTTGTGAGTGTTTGCGAACCCGATCTAGGTTACAGTAAAGGCTTTTGGGAGACCTCATTATAAACCCTACAGGCACTGGTAGAAACTATAATGCCTGTCAATCATCCAGGCAGCTGGAGATTTTAGTGTTTCCTCCGTCTGCCCCAGACATGTAGGTAATATCTTGTTGTGATCCTAATCTATAACTGCCTGCGGCTGCTGGAAAGCCGGCCTCGCTTCCCGAACAAACTTCATGACTCTGTAAAGCAAATCACTGTTTGACTCCGCTCATCATAAAAGTATTGCTTTCATGCCGTGTCCAAGAAATCTGCTGACCTATAGATGTACTGCTCTGAACATTTTAAGAAGTTTAGATGGTAATGTGTTGAAATACAGTCACAGTGGTACACAGATGTATTTTATTACTAAATACCCCACATAGATTTGGAGGGAAAATTGCCGTAAATTATTATAAATAGGCTAAATGTTATTTGAGTAGTGTTTATTTTTTTAATAAAGAGGAAAAACCTTGGGATAGGCTGTTTTATGTAAACCTTCACCCTAATACCCCTAATCAGTGCGGGACAGAATTACACTATAAATGACCACAGAGTTAATCTGGGTAAATGCCCTGCCAGTCATTGAACCACACTGTTAAAACCTACATCAAGCCTTACCTGACTATAAATCTATCTTTCCGTTTTGTGGTTTGATACTATTTTTTATTTACATTATGCTATGCTTTCCCATGTTGGTGCTAAACTGCTGGTGTGTCTTAAAGGAATTTGGCATTTGGTTTCTCTCCAAATCCATTCATTTCTATAATTGATACATCCTCGTAGGGAAGATGTAATACATCCCCATGGCCTGTCTGGACACACATATTCGGTCGTTGAATTTCAAGGATAAATGAGCGAGGTGTATTGTGTAACCTCTGAGCCAAAATGATGATATACAAACACTTCAACTCTAGGAATCTGCAAATACGGAGTAATCATCTGACAACAGTGCTTGCCTTCAATCTTTACACTTCATTGACATGTGTTTGCAGAGTGAATGTATCTGATAGTTGAAACACTGACTTTTAAAAGGATGGAAAAAGAGAGAATAAAAGCAGTGAACATGTGAATGGACAAAGGAAATTAGAAAGAGATAAGACAGGAATGAGTAATGCGTAATGCAAAGAGAACAGGGTCAGATACAGAGCAGTACTGGGGGAAGGGTTATTTCTTGTTTTAGGACCGTTTGCACATGGAGAATTTCTATCATAATGATTAAGTTTTGCAAAGCAACACCTCTGGTACCGATAATAAACTTGGTTGTCAAAATGGAATAGTTTATACGTGCTGAGCTAAGATTACAATGAGCTGAAGTCAGGGTGTCTCACATTGCTATACTCAGCACCCCACCATATTTTTTCCCAGTTTGTCTCTTAATTGTTTCTCATCTGGTTTATGTTTATTTACAGTTTGCAAGAAAGATTGGCACACCACAAAGGGAATTCAGTAAGACACCCTCATGGTGCTTGAGGTCCCTGTTGTGTTGTTGTGGGGTGTAAAAATGAATTATAGGAAATAGTGACAACAGTGCTGATGGGGCTGTTGATTGTCAGTCAAATAATTAGAAACAGCTTAGACTTAAGAAGCAGACACACACACGTGGGGTGGGGTAAGTCCCTATCGAGTCTCAGAGATGATATCACTGTTTTGCATTTGTCATTTGAACTCAGTAGTCAAGGCAATGCAAGGCAATTTTATTTATATAGCACTTTTCAGCACCTGGCATTTCAAAGTGCTTTACAGATTAAAAGCAAACGGCATTTAAGAACAAATACAGCACAAATACAAAGTAGTATCCCACCTCTTTCTATCTCTCTCAGTGTTTCCATAAATAAAATAAACAATAAATCTCCTCAGGTTTGTCTTTGAGAATGGCTCAGACATGAATGGAACCTGTGTGTGTGTGTGTGTGTGTGTGTGTGTGTGTGTGTGTGTGTGTGTGTGTGTGTGTGTGTGTGTGTGTGTGTGTGTGTTTAGGTTTATGACAGCGATGCTATCTTTCTTTAAGTCACGTTTGGACAGTTCGGTTTGGATGGTGTGAGGTCACAGTGCTTGCTGAAACACATTCATTTAATCAAAGCATAAAAACAGCGATTGCATTTTGATTAATGAAAAGAGATAACCTTCAGTTTTAAGCAATAGCAACTTGCTGTGTTGTGTGTGTGTGTGCGTGTGTGTGTGTGTGTGTGTGTGTGTGTGTGTGTGTGTGTGTGTGTGTGTGTGCGTGTGTGTGTGTGCGGGTCTACATCGGTTTACTTTGTGTGTGGCGCAGCTCACTGCATCAAACAGTGAAACCATGCTGTAGTAATGAGAAAGCTCTGTTTGCACAATAAATAAACCTTGAACCCCTTATATACACTTAAGCTCTGCTGTCACATAACCTCATTGGCAAAAAATGTCATAACCAGAGCCACACAACCTGCAACAAAACCCAGAGAGACATGGATGGAGTATATGGTTTCTGGCATGTCTGCATTTGCTCGTAAAGCTCATAAATGGCTTGTCATTTTCAGTGTTGGTCAGAGCTGGTGATATAACATTTTCTTTGCAGTGGTTACAAGTTGTAAGAAGGTAACGAGAAGGAATGTACTGAATGACCTGTGTCAACAAAGATTAATGACAAAACATGAAAGGGTCAGTTCTCCCAATTTACCTCCATACTTTTAAAAAAAAATATTACTATAGTTTCAGAAATGCGAAGGAATTTTTTTTTTCTTACAGTTAAAGTGTCCTTTTTATTCTTGATAATCCCCAGACATTGGTGTTGCCAGTGGTAGAAAGTAGTTTGATTGAAATAATATTTTACAGTGAGTTGCTGACCTTTATCCTGACCCTTAATGCTGTGAGCGCCACAAACAAAATTCCATTAACCTCAGCTTTATCGGGTCGGCAGCAGAAAGCGTCTGCATTGCTAGACACTGGTTGGGGTTTAGTGAGAAAATACAACATGCTTTTCTTTGTAATAATAGTCAAGTGACCCTTTTAATCAATATTAAAAGCCCTTCTTGAATGATTTGAATATTACAGTATGTAGACTATGTAAAGTTGTCATACTGTTAAATACCAGTCAGTGATTTGGTGCCCGTTATTTCTCGCCTAGATTTAAATGTTTACACTAAGATACATTACCTTTCACTGAATCCCCCACAATGTCTAAAGCTCAAACAGTGAGTCATTTAAAAGTTGTTTGTCCCCTCAGAGGTACGTTTATTGTGGATATTCTTACCACAGTAATTGGTTTCCGTTTTGTATAACTGTGCTTTCAAACTGAATACTTAAGTCAGCAGGTGAAAGCTGAGAATCCAACATTAGACCTGGCCACAAGCTTTGGGTTTCCTCCATGTGTAGACCTATGGTTTTCCCTTCGGCTTCATCATTCAGAACGAATGAGTGATGATGAAGTGGTCACAGCATGTTAAGGTCTGGAATGGCCTTGACTGCTATGGCCCCCTTGTCTTACAACATAGCCATTCACAAATGTATGCAATGGGAGTCAACCTTCAAACAAATAAAGAACACAGATAAATTGCCATAGACACAACAGGGCTATTTTAAACTCAGATTTGATGCTTGGATATTGTTTCAATGGCGAGGTTACACAATCATTTTTTTTTAAAGAATGTGGTCCATGTTTGTCATGCTGGGAACTTGATCCACTGCACAAGATAGTATCCAGCACTGACATTAAAGAAAAGCCTGCAGCCTGTCTGATGGAAGCTATGACTCACACCCGAACATCACATGTTGTGTGTTTTATATATTGAGACATCTTCTTTCAATCTGTCTGTCAACAACAATTCTACAAAACTCCTTATTACATACTTCAACATACACAGTAAACACTACTCATGTGTTAAATGAACTATAGTAAAACATGTTTATATTGAGATGTTTGTCGAATAGTGCCTTCATTTCCTTTACAGTGCTATTATGTGCTTAAACTAGTCTGCATCACATATTGTTATTCGTACAGCCTCACAGCCATCGTTCCTTCCATAGGAAAAATCTTTCTTATATATCCTGTCATTGGGTCTATAAACACAGGGGTGTCCTGTAAATAAAGCACAAATGTGTCTGTCATCGCAGTTGGTTGTGCAGCGTATTGGCCAGCAGCCAGTTGGCAACTCGCCAGAGCTAGATTAAAACGTACAAGGTGCAGTGATGAAAAAGTTGAAGGTGGTGTTAATGAGCAACGACCAGTATGTACAATATGCTACTGTATGTATATTAGGATAAGAGGAGATAAGATATGGACTTGTTGCTTTTGGTATTATAACTGGAGTGGTGCTGAGTCTGGGTGTGGTTGTAAATAAGCGCTGCTCGACAGATTTTGAAGAGTGCCAGGTTTTTGGATATTCAGCGTGTCAGGCAATTCAAGCCAGCATAGATCTAGGACACGTCGAGAGCTGTCAATCCATCACATTTATCCCAACACGGATGAGTAGGGATTAATTGTGAATTCCTTACCTCCACATCACTCAACAAAACTGTCAAGTAAATGGAATGCTGGAATAACTGAGAAAGAGGATTTGTCAAAAAAAGACAGAAGAAAGGAAAGGCTGTGCATTATTGTGTGTGTGCATCTGTTCAATGAAACCACTGGTAGCGCCTATTCTGTCTGCAGACGGAATAATATTACAAAAACCACAGATCAGGGGGATTTCATGAATTTGTCAGTCCGTTGGCTTCTAATTCAGACTGACTGACCACATAAACCAGTCAATTTAATAGTTGACTGAGATGAGGAACCTCAATGAATTCATGAATTATGAGGCCAGTGATTTATAACAATGGTTCAGTTTTTTGTCTTGCTCTTATTTAGAAGAGAATATATATTTGTTGTTAAAAGCAAATGATAAATTGCGATATGTTGGTGAAAGAAAGAGCCTCAGAGATAATGCCAGACCTTTATTAACATTTATTGACAGCAAAAAGTGAAGTACTATGTGCAAAATAAAAGCTCTGCTTCCATGTAGCATGTTGATGAAAATAGTTTGGAGTACAGTAAGAGAACTTGAACGCACTGCGGATAAGATAAGGTCCACTTCCTCAGTCTGGTTTGTATCATGGAAGTGGTCCAATGCGTCGATCACAGCCCATACAAACAGCACTTCCTCTCTGGAAAACGGATTCAGTTCACGTTTTTGTCCAAATGACTGTGGTTGTATACGCTCAAATCTCATATATTTTACATGATTGTACATAATACTACTACTATATTGTGTACACGCATTTATTCATGTGTGTTTGATCGGGATTTGGCACAGCAGACTATTTCTATTCTGTTTCCATAACTGTGTGGCGGGTTTTGGTTCAACTTTGGTAAAAAAGAAAAGACAAAAAAGAGATCAAAGGAGGCGGTATGAGACGCGACATACGTTTCATTGATTTTAAGTGAAGGGAAGTAGACATTATTTTGGAATTGGCCCTTTTGTAGCTTTTTCTTTTTCTCACTATGTGTAATTGAAGTAAACACTTGCACGAATGACTGCAACAGTGCTCACAACCACACAGACAGGGGACGGCATGGAGGTGCGTAATCATTTTCACAAGCTCTTCTAACAGTCCTTTTCCATTAAAAGGAGGATCTTATTTAAACTGGACCTCACTATGGAACGAAAGGTGAAGACTGAGCTTTTCCCTCTATTCTTTAGTAGAAAACCTTTCTACACATTTCCCCCCAAATTTGCTATACTTGAAGTATGAGATGGAGAAGATTGTGTACAATCAAAACTTTCTTGACTCTGTTTCGGCAGTGTGGGAGGTTTTAGACTGTCTGGAAAATAATTTAAGACTGAATACATTGATCTGTTTGTGACGTGTTGGGTCTGTGGTCACAGGGGAGTTAAAGTACTCTGAGAAAGGAGTTAAGACTTATTTTGAGTGGGAGACAGACCTTTGGCTGTAACTTTGGGCTGGAAAGATGAAAGGCGTTGGACTGGCGTCTGATCCATGATAATGTACGGAGGACACTGGGGGTGGGAAGAACGGCTCTAAGTCTGGCCCTGGTGATGTAATTACAGAGTAAAGTGATCCTTGAGTGGGTTTTGAAGTGGGTGAGTACAGAGCACAGGTAGTGTATATGTATCTCAGACTGGCTTTGTGTTAAACTACTCAGCAGTTCATCTGTTTATGATTAAAGAGAGGTTCTTTGTTGGAACCTCAAAACAAGACTAAAGCTGTTTTTTTCACTCAGAACCGCAATTGTCAACCTCATTGTGGCTTCTTAAAATGCATTTTAGTCCTGTTAACTCTTCGACTGATCCATGTCACTAAGTCATTACTTACATTAATTCACACATTTTAATCGTCTTTTTTATTACACTTTCAAAACACTACAATTAAACGTAGTGTGGGGTAGTGGTGGTGGACGGCTTTGGTGCGTCTGCTTTGGTGGTATAATGAGTAACTTTCTCCACTGTTTACATTACGCTGTGACCTTAACCTTTTCACTGTGTATGGGTATTTACAAAAGACTCCAGTGTAAATGTTGAGCCTTTGGAAGTTACAGAGATATTTGAACTAGGTGTGACTGAACTTGTTCTGCCTTAGGTTTTCATGCCTAAACACAGGTCAGCTTCTTCCAAAATGCCTTTGACTAGTAAGTTGCATTTTGTAAACGAACAAGACCCTCTGGTGCCTTTTTTGTTATACACAGCATATATGTTTTCTAGCCCGTTAAAGTGCTCCCATCCCACAAAGTCTTATGGGGTTTGGTTTTGTTCATAAAATGTTGTTTATGGAGCTATACATCTCTCTACCTCACTAGGTTATATACAGTAAACAAGATTCAGTCTGTCTTTCTTCAGGCTGTAAGCACAGGATATGACTCAGCCTATCATAACAACCTAGTGAGGCTGTCCAACAACATAACCTCTGACCCAAACCATGTTCTGAACAGTGAATATGAACTGCTACCATCTAATCGGAGATACAGGGTCCCACGATTCAATAAAGTCAGATTGAAGCACTCCTTTGTGCATCAGTCAATCCTCACAGTAAATACAGAGCTAAATCCCAGATCAAATGAAGGCTCTTTGAGCAGCTTTTCTCTCACTGATTGTGCTGTTATGTTAAATGTTTGTTGTTTGTGTTTCATGTATTCGTGTCTGGATATTTGTCTGTTGATGTTGGACATGCCAGTGAGATGATAGTGAACTGTTCATGAACTTGTCATGAGAAGTTCATGGAAATTCCGTGAACCATATTCATGAACAGCTCATAACAAAGTTGATGAACTGTTCATGAAAGTTCCATGAACATTAAATGGCACTAGGGCAGTTCATGAACTACTCATGAAACTCCTGTGCTGGAATGGTTCATGAACAATTCATGGAATATGGTTTTAGGCAGGTTCATGAACAATTCATGAAATGGAGTTTTCAGTGAGTGTAGGGATATTCAGTATTCAACCAAGAACATTTCAAGAATTGTTCATGAATTAACCATGGTTCATGAACATATCAAGAACTGTTCATAACAACTTCATGAACAGTTCATACCCAGTCACTGAATATAATTCAATGGCTGGCTATGAACTGTTCATGTACATGAACTGTTCATGAACCATTGACTGACTATTGTTGCCGACAGTTTAGTATTTTTAAAATACCGTTACTATGTCAAACATGCTCAAAACTTTCTGACACACTCTCCTAAACATCTCCAACATCATATCTAATTCACACAAGTTAACATCGATCATTTTCATCATGTACTGACCTGTAGAAAACAGAAAAGTGCAGCAGCAATAATTATACACAGGATCCGGTTGATCGTCTGGATTGCTTCTGACTGGAGGGGCGGAAGTGTCCCCCCTAAGATAACCCGTCACCGCTCACCTGCCAAAGGTTCCACCTTGGCGCTACTTACTCGTACTGCTTCTCAAACAGTACAGATAAACCATAAAATGATATGAATGTCACCAAAATAAATACAGATAATGTTCAGTTTCAAATGCACTATTGTTTTGTTTTAAGATTAAAAGTTTTAAAAAATAAAGAAATGTTCAAATAGTAGATGAATATTCAAGAGGTCTTTAAAATCATTACACTGATCATCAAAAGTTCATAAAATGCTCATGAATATTCAAAAATATTCTGAACTTGCCACAATCATCCAAAATTCATGAAATGCTCATAGTCATGAAAAGTTCATGAAATGCTCATGCAAACTTTTTGGGGTTTTAATTATAATTTTGTGATTGGCTGGATCATGAAAAGTTCATAAATTGCTCATAAAAGTCTGTCATGAGCAAAACAGGAACTTTATATGAATGAACAATGTTCATAAAAATTTCATGAACTGCTCTTTAAAATGGTTCATGAGCATTTTAAGAATTTTGGTTCATGAACATGACAAGTGAACATATAATGAGTTGTTCATGAATGTTTCATGAGTGCTCATGAACAGCTCATAAAGTCATGAACTCCATCTCGCAGGGGGGAGCTGCTGTGACGCAAGTCAAATTTCAGACTTTATCTGACAAATAAAGTAATATCGTATCGTATATCGTATCGTATCGTATATGGATATCAGGTATCCTTGATAAGAGTGCATGCCCTTTCACATACTTTGAGTAGACCTCTGGACAGTCCAAAGTATGTCATCAAGGATCCTCATCCTAAAACAGTGGGAAAGAAAAAACTGAATGCACAGCACTCAGTAGAGGTATAGGAATATACAACGCCTATGGTTGTGTGCAATGCTTTATGCAAAGTGAATGCTTTGATCAGCTCTGACAGCTGGAACACTGTAGAGTTTCAAGTTTGGCCTTCAGTATTTTCTAAAAGGATGCAGTTAAAGGATTAAAGTGTTTCAACAAAGTGGAATTCTAACAGTAAGAGAAATAGTTATTCCCATGTGGAATGACGCACAGCAGACATGTCTTTACCTTTTCCTGTGCATGCTCTTTGTTTGCCTGGCCATGGAGGTCAATGTTGTCTGTGACGATTATGGTGCAAAATAACTGCACAGATTATGAAAGTACTTGTCTGATCAACGTTGAACTTTTTCTTGCCTTACAATAAGATTATTGTTTTCCAAAAGTGAACGTTTGGCACATTGTTTCTGCCTTGGTGGTTGAACAGACTGCAAGCCTGAAAGAAGAACTACCGTCCAATAGCTTCTCAAGAAAAATAAAGAACCTGATGGATTACAAAAATCTGATATCAGAGATAGGATTGCATTAGACATCACTAATCAATCATCCCGATCACCATCACTATGTGTGTGAGTCACATTCACGTCAGCTTTCGAATATCCTCACGAGAGAGCCGTCAGTGCTACAATGACGTTCAACATGTCCAGAATGGAAGACAGATTGAGAATTGGATGGGGAAATAATCAATGTTCACACGTGCATGCAACTTTGCAATTGTGAACACACGTGCAGGGGCCGGTAAGGCTTTATGTGACTCATGTCATGATGAAGGTCGAAATAGAAAGAAATCATAAACCTTGAGGAGATTTTGAGATCTCCCAGATGATTGAACTGACTCCACGCTGCAGGAAGTAAGGCAGAGGTGAGCCTTGTTAAAATGTGCTAAACTTTTAACCCTGTTAACAATGGAGTGGCATCACTGACTCATTGAGATTGCTTGTGCGGTACGTTTCTTCCTCGAGCAGGTTGGCACAGGAGAGTGACACTTCATCAGGGTATTCTTTCAGTGTTTATTTTTAAAGGATTTTCCTCTGTCGGCTGCAGGAGCAGGTTGTAATGCACTGAGATCATCATTTTCACCCTGAGGAAACCTTAACAGCTATATAAACAAGCACGCACACGTCACCAATATGGCAAGTGTATACCTGCTCTCCCTCAATCTGAATGGAAAAAAGCAACCAGAGGAATGCACATACTGTATGTTTAACAGAGGTGACATTGACCAAGATACATTGATGGTTCCTTATTGGGCAATTTAAAGGGTCACTAAGTGTTATTTCAATCTAATCCTCTTCCAACTGACTTGCATGCATTTGTTCAGACATTAGGATCAAGCAGACTGAACAATGTGCACATTTTTTTTTCGCTGGTAAGGCAAGTGTGTTTGAGAATAAAAGTGAAACCAAAGAAACCCAAATGGACTCAAGAAGAGAAAGGAACTGTACATGGTCATCTTTTATAAAATATTTGTTTTATCAATTTTATTGGATTGGAATGTCTATGTTGTTGATGTATTATCTTTTTAATCTTTACACACTACTACACGTATTGCACATCTGTCTGTCCTGGGAGACAGATCCCTCCTCTGGTGCGCTCCCGGGGTTTCTTCAATTTCTTTCCCCATTAATTGGAATTCAGGAGTTTTTTCTTGTAAACTGTTTCCTCTTAATCTTGAAATCTATGCCCAACGCAGGCAATATCAAAGCCTATATCACAGTGAAAGAAGCTTTTATAATATTATCCAGGACTATATGTATCAGGTATCAGAAATTGATGAATTTAGTTTTTGTTAAAATGTGCTTAACTTTAAGGATTTGTAAGAGTCTAGTCTCAGATTATACCAGATTATTTAAATTGAGGTATTGGTGCAACAGGAAAAGAATATGAAAATCTTTCCACCAGGGATATGAGGAAATGGTTCGGATCAACTGAGTTGAGACCTGAGACCTGCAACCTACATTCAACATGCAGCTCTTTTGGCACAAATTGTGATAAACCTACCTCCAGGTCATGAACCTGCAGAAACTGCATGACTTATTGCTATAAGCTCTAACTTTAAATCAAAAAACACATTTGTATACTTTCCAGGTATTTATTTATTTACACTTTAAATTTGATATCCATGAAAATGTTGTGGCTCAATATTACACAATCCCCGCTAATACTCTTATGAAAGAGTTCAGAGGTCCTTCTGATAAAAGCTTGCATGCAAGAGAGTAAGACATTTACAATACTAAACTTTACAGGATTCTACCAGCAATTTGACAACAACATTACTTAAGGAAGTTATGTATGTGCTATGATGACATGACAACAAAGAAATAGTCACTTTGTTGGTCCACTACAGAATTATTTTTTTAGCGCCATAATTTCATGTGACACGTGACACATGTAACTCATTTACTTATGGGGACAGACCGTATTTGAGACTGGAGTTTGAACTCAAATATATAGGGAATCCTCTAAATACTGTCATTCGGTAGGCATCAGGCAATCCTGCTGCCACTCTTCAGCATGGGTGAGTGAATGGCAGGAAAATGATTGAGTTGTGGATAGTATGATACCAACATTTTAAAATATTAAATAATATTAATATAATTTAAATACGTCTTACCAACAGAAACTGGATCTTTATCCTTAAACTTGTGAGCGCACGTCTAGACAATTTGAAAAGAAAGATGTCTTTTGTGTTATTTAATATCTCTTCTAATTTCAGGAACCATGCTATTGCATCGTGGAATATTTGTATTCCTCAGTGTTTGTCTGATTTCCTTCACACCACCTTGTGATGGAGGAAACATCCTTGTGTTTCCTGTGGACGGCAGCCACTGGATCAATATGAAGATCCTGCTGGAAGAACTTCATGCCAGGGGACACAGCATCGATGTGATAAGGGCCTCCAACAGCTGGTACATCCCAGAAAAGTCTCCCCTCTACACATCCATTACCATTGAAATTAATGAAGGCTTTGAGGACTTCTTTGATGTGTACCTTCAGGAGCATATGCGGGTAGGAAATTATGGATAATGTAATGGAGACAAATTGTATTCTAGTCATTCACATATTAAGTTGATTACTGATCACCACTTTAAAACATTTTCTTTTGCAATCTTTCAGGCGCAGAGAGAGGGTGCATCGGCACTTACTTTCCTCAAACTCACCAAGGATTTCCTCTCTATGATTGCTCATGCTCATTCAATTTGGTCTTATGCCCTCCCTCAAATCTTAGATGATGAAATAATGGTCAAAAGCTTGAAGGATGCCCAATATGATCTTGTTCTCACTGACCCAGCTATTGCACCAGGGGTTGTATTAGCAAAGTATTTGAAATTGCCTTTGGTGCTCAATGTTCGCTGGATCACCAGTGGAGAAGGCCACTTTGTGATAGCTCCGTCACCATTGTCCTATATCCCAGTTCCAGGATCAGGATTAACGGACAAAATGACTTTTTTCCAGAGGGTGAAGAATATTTTTTTCTATGGCATCATATTGTTCCAGCAGGAATTCTTGGTGGGGCCGGTCTATGATGCCATGTGTGAGAAATACATTGAGGGTGGATGTGACATCATTTCGCTTCTCCAAGAAGCAGACATTTGGCTGTTCAGGTCGGATTTTGTGTTTGAATTCCCTCGGCCAACAATGCCAAATGTCATCTACATAGGAGGGTTCCAGTGCAAACCAGCCCAACCACTGCCAGCAGACCTGGAGGACTTTGTTCAGAGTGCTGGGGAGCATGGAGTAATCATCATGACTCTGGGAACGTTGGTGAATGCTTTGCCCAAAGAGGTAGCAAATGAAATCGCCAGCGTCTTTGCCAAGATGCCTCAGAAGGTAACACATGCTCAGAGATTCAATTTTGTTATTTCATGAAATGTTGAAAACTGCTAGCCGATAATCAGTAATAATCAGAATAAAGCAAAAGGATAATACTAAATTGCATAATTGATAGTTATCTAATAAGTGGGGACAAGCTGAAGCAAGGGAATCGTCATTATGTTGTAAAACTAAATACAATGATTTCATTTTCTGATCAGGTGATATGGAGGCACAAAGGTGAGCGTCCTTCTACTTTGGGCAACAACACCCTGATAGTGGACTGGATGCCGCAGAAAGACCTCCTTGGCCACCCGCAGACAAAAGTCTTTGTAGCTCATGGGGGAACCAACGGCGTACAGGAGGCCATTTACCACGGGGTCCCTGTGCTCGGTATACCATTGTTCTTTGACCAGTATGACAATCTTCTACGTCTGCAACACAGAGGCGCCGGAAAGATAATTGAGCTAGCTGATGTTAGCGGACACAGTTTTGAGCAAGGCATAAATGAAGTGCTCCATCACGACAGCTACAGACAGAACATGCAAAGACTGTCACGTTTGCACAGAGATCAGCCAATGACCCCAATGGATCAGGCCACCTTCTGGGTAGAATATGTGATGCGTAATAAGGGGGCACCTCACCTGCGTACAGAGGCTTATAAGATGCCCTGGTACTCGTACTACGGTTTAGATGTACTGCTACTATTGCTGACTATAGCGACTGTACTGCTGTTATTGACATTTGCCATGTTCAGGTTCCTATGCTGCAGAGCTAGACGGTCGACAAAATCCAAAAAACACTGATTACGGTTGAGTTTTTTTTTAGAAATAGGATACAATGAGTTCGGTAAAGCATTTTTTAGACAAAAAATACATCTAAAGGCATCTCATTTGTTTCTATTTATTATTTATAAAGTAAAATGACAGTTAGTCATTTAATGTATCCACCTAAAATAAAGATATTGTTAAAGAAATGTAGCACCTTCACTTTTTTAGAATCGCTTGTCAAAGGTTTGTGGACAGATTAAGATTTTTATTTTAAAATACCCACAAATCAATTGTGATTGTGTGATTAAGCAGAGTCATTTGGCAAATGTATACCTGCTCTTTAGATTATTCAACTATTTGTTTTTGTTGAACAGATTTACTTTTATCTTTGATCTTTCTAGCAGGCAATTATTAACAACGGTCAGTCCAAAGACCTTTGTCCATCCTAAGAGCCTTCAAGGCAGACACAATATAAATAATTGTTTTCTTCAGTTGCTCTTCAACCTTTGTCTACTTTAGGTAATCACATACCAGGGAACATGATGATCGTCCACTCTTAACTCACTATAACAAGTCAACCCAGTCTCATGGCATTTCGTGTTCACCAACACGATTTTTAATCTATTGATTCGTGTTCACCAACACGATTTCCCCCTTTTTTTCATGTTGCACAGCACGATTTTAAAAGCAATGTATTTCTACTGGTAATGACGCTCATGGAAGCACGGCATTCGTTTGTGTCGGCTGCCCTTAAAGGCAATGTGAGCGTCCATTCTCATTGGATAACGGAGAATTGTACACCCGGAAGTAAGTATTCCCCTTACTGTCGATTGATTTTACAGTGATATCTGCACTACTCATCGACTAAAAAACACCAGATTATCCTTGTTAATTACACAACATTGATTGGTTTAAATTGTGTGCAATGCTTTTGTATTTTTCCCCTTCGATTCGGAGAAACAAATATTTTTTCGGAGTAAAGGATAGCAGAAGACAATACACTACCCAAAATCCCCAGCTATCGTTTGGACTACACCATGTGCTCTGTTTGACAAACCCTGTGATAGTCCTCAAGCTCTGTGATTGGAGAGTGTGCTCCGAGGGTTACGCCGAGCCTCGAACAGCATTTGAAATGGGATGGAACCACGGCAGACTGTCCAAAACTGGATTTGAACGGGTCCACCGCGTCCCCCCCTCCCCCACCCCGTCCCCAGAACTACACATGCTGGCTATTCTGTTTCGCAACATGTTCTCTATCTATGGCACGTCTCTACTGGGAGTTGTAGTTTTAAAAGACGTTTTCATATTTCCCATAATAAGAAGTTGTGCCCATAATGGGCAGCATTAATATATATACACACATGCCAGCTAAGGTCAGAAGAGCTTTATTTAACAGCTGGTCTTATGTTTGTGACCCCTGTTGTTAATTGATAACATTACATCACATTAATTGATAAGCCTGAAACATGCACTTGTCAAGGTTCAGAGGCAAATTTTGCAAATATGGCAGTAGCCATCGATCAGCTTAAGATAAGATGTACTTTATTGATCCCAATTTGGAACATTTGCGTTACATCAGCATGTGTAACAGTTGTAAATATGCAGTGGTGTTTATTTGTAAATCATTTAGTATAATCACACAAATTCTGTGTTTTATATTTAACAATTCTGTGTTCTTTATTTATTGATTGTTCAATACCTGACAAGGCCGGAGATGAAATATCTACATACATCTTATAAGAGTATAATACATTATGTATAATATCAGTTAAAATAAGTGCTTCGCTGGAGGTATGCACAAATATTGATAGATGTCTTGTAATGCACTATTGAGGAACCTGCGACCCAAGTTTTTCATTCAATGCATAACTACACCATAGTTGTGTAGGCCTATATGATATGTCAAGAAACCTTAGAAAATCTTGAAAGGGATGTGCAAAATAGTCATTATATACAGTCTTTAATGAACTATTAGTAGAGAATAACGAGTAATGAATATACTTTATAGGGATCCTATTAATATCTAATAATACAAATAATGAAATTCAATAACATGCTTTAACCACTAGGTGTCCCTTTATATCAGCTGTGCACCTTTATGGTGTAAATACAGCCTATCTACCAATTGGATCAAATATAAAAGTCAGCCGAATTAGTGTTGATACTGCAAGGAGACGTATTGTGTGAAAAGAAATGTAAGATGTTGTTTAATGGCTGATATATTTATGATCCACGTCACGTTTTCAGTTCCTCATGTTTGTCTAGAATCTTCTCATCAGGGCTCTATAAATACAGAACTACGGCAGATATGTAATATTTAATGCAGCCGAACCGTGTATTACAATGCCGTTATGTGATGACTTTCAAAGAGAAAAGCAAGCACACTCGGAATAAAGTATTATTATATTTTTAAAAAAAAATGTTTTCGGTCTGTTTCCGGTATTTGTTAATGACGATGTGCTCTGAGATGTGAGACTGGAATTGCACAGGGGAAAATAACGTAGGCTATCTTTAGATGCGGATTTTGTTAAACTAATATGTTTGCGCTGTGGACCAACACTATACATTGACGGGGAAGGGGGTAGCAATAAAGATAACACCATTAAACAGTTACACAACATAACAGAAATAATATCGATAGCAGCGTCCCTAGCAACCACCTTGGTAACAATGAAAACGTTCTATGGACGCAATTTCCTGAAGTAATCTTCGTAATAACTAGCAAACTAAAGATCATGTACATCCACTGCACACATAATCTGAAATAACAACTCATATTTCTCGCATCAAATGACATCAAAACGCATTTTAATGGCCAAACTAACTTTAAAATAGGCATTTTCCACCGAGAATAAAACGAAGTTCGGCCATGTTTTTTTTTTCTGCAGGGAGAAATTTGAAGATCACGTGACATAGACGCCAGCCATTGGAATGAATGGTGAAAAAAACGGGGTTTGTCAAACAGAGCACATGGTGTAGTCCAAACGATAGCTGGGGATTCTGGGTAGTGTAGTGTCTTCTGCCATCCTTTACTCCGAAAAAATATTTGTTTCTCCGAATCGAAGGGGAAAAATACAAAAAAATGGCACACAATTTAAACCAATCAATGTTGTGTAATTAACAAGGATAATCTGGTGTTTTTTAGTCGATGAGTAGTGCAGATATCACTGTAAAATCAATCGACAGTAAGGGGAATACTTACTTCCGGGTGTACAATTCTCCGTTATCCAATGAGAATGGACGCTCACATTGCCTTTAAGGGCAGCCGACACAAACGAATGCCGTGCTTCCATGAGCGTCATTACCAGTAGAAATACATTGCTTTTAAAATCGTGCTGTGCAACACGAAAAAAAGGGGAACATCGTGTTGGTGAACACGAATCAATAGATTCAAAATCGTGTTGGTGAACACGAAATGCCATGAGACTGGGTTGAACAAGTATAGTATAGCACCCAGAGTGGAAAAAAAATCAAATTAACATTTTTGCCCTTGTGAACCATAATGGTCAGACCTAATGATCAATACATGTCATCTAGGCCCTCATGAAGTGCGCCGGACGTGGAAGCAAATGTTCGTAATGGCCAAACGGCGGTACTACAACTTCCGTTTCAGTTTGTGACGTAACTGGGCCGAAATAACTTTTTCCCATTGACTTACATTGGGAAAGAGACTTCTGTAAATCGGTGGATAGTTTAAAAAAAAATGCTCCATGGGCCACGTACAGTTACTTTTGCTCTCATCAGGCAGGCATGACGGCTAATTTGTGAAATGTTCTCTCGAGAGCATCAGGCCGTTTTGTTTTCATGTGCCTGTGAGCAACCATCATAGGTATGATTTTAGTTTTTGTACTTTAAGTATATTTGGATGCTAATACTTTTTTACTTTTACTTGAGTAACATTTTGTATGCAGGACTTTTAATTGTAGCAGAGTATTCATACACTCTGGTACTTGTACTTTGACTAAAGTAGAAGATCTGAGTAGGCTACTTCTTCCACCTCTGCATAAAAGTTGTGCCACAGTCAAATAGCTAAAGTAATTATTCTCTTGGTGGTCACTCTCAGTTGAATTAATGTGTAAGCTGCAATCAGCTATTTTAAACTCACCTACAGAGGTGGAAAGTTAATTTATAAAAGTAGGCTACTGCATAAACTTTAGGTATCTCACTTTACTCTTCTACTCACGGGACATTTTTCTGCACAAGGTAATTTAACTTTTGCCATTATTTTCCAAATAACCCTTACACACATTTAATTAAAGGTAGGGTAGGTAAGAATAGAAACCAGCTCGAGTGCGCTAGAATTTGAAACTACGCAGCCGAAAAAAATCTGCCCCTTCCTTCAGACTTCCTTACAGAGCCCCTCCTCCAACACACACAAACGCGCACATGACCAATGAGGGCACAAGATAAGTTTGTGCACAGATGGAAGGCTGACAGGCAGGTAGACCATCCAGTTATTTTAGCCGGGCCGGCTAAAATGATTGGTTGTGCTTTTTACAGTGCTACGGCTTCCACAGATGACATTTTGTATGTATTTATTGTCAAAGCATTTCATGTATTTATTGCTATCGGGATGTTAAGAGCATTCCATGGAATATAACAAAAGGTGTATCTGAAGTGAATTACATACCCCACGGGTAGGTACATTTGAGAAACCGGCTCGAGATACACTTTTTGTTATATTCCATGGAATGCTCTTAACATCCCGATAGCAATGAATATTTTAAGTGCTTTGACAAAAAATCCTTTAAAAAAAATGTAATCTGTGGAACCGTAGCGCTGTAAAAAGCACGACTAATCATTTTAGCCGGCCCGGCTAAAATAACTGGATGGCCTACCTGCCTGTCAGCCTTCCATCTGTGCACAAACTTATCTCGTGCCCTCATTGGTCATGTGCATGTTCGTGTGTGTTGGAGGAGGGGCTCTGTAAGGAAGTGGCAGATTTTTTCCGGATGTGTATTTTCAAATTCTAGCACACTCGAGCTGGTTTCTCCAAAATTACCTACCCCACCTTTAAGTAACATTTTCAATGCAGGATTTTGTACTTGTGGTGGGATATTCTTTACATTAAGGTATTAAGCTACTTTTATTTAGGAGAAATATATGAAAAATGTCCTCCACTGCTTTTAGATAACATCGCTCAGGTCAACTGAGTTCAGTCCTGAGACCTGCAACCTATATTCAACATGCAGCTCTTTTGCATAAATTATATTTAACAAACCTTTAGGTCATACAACTGGTCAAAAGTACTGCAAGAACATTTTCCAAAACATCAAAGCTTACACATTAGTCCAAAACCTCCATTTGCATACTCTAGGTGTTTACATTAATTTATAATCTCAACTTTATATGCATGAAAATCAAGTGAGTTGATTTTGCTCTACCTTCTCCAACACTCATTTGAAAGAGGTCACAGTTTTTCCTCATGAAAGCTTGCATGCAAGAGAGTGAGACTTTTCAAATAACTACACTTTACAGGAAACTATAAGCAATTATTTAAAAACAATACTAAAACAAGTAATAAGCTAGGATGATCTCATAAAGAATGTTATCACTTTGTCTGTCACCTGCAAAATATATGCAGCGCCAAAAACTTCATGTGACCTGTGACACATACAGTCATTTATTTATTTTGGAAGTCAGACCATCACTGATCTGGGACTGGAGTTTGAACACAAAAATAAGTAATCATTCTGCATGCAGCCGATAATCCAGACGCAACTCTGAAGCATGGGTAAGTAAAAACGATAGGATCGTACCAAAGATATAATCCTCTGCAGATTCATATTCACTTTACCAATACAAACTAGATATTTTTCCATGAATTTGCTAAACAAACGTCTATGATTCTATATGAAATGTAAGAAGTTTATCGCGTTATAAAGATTTTTCTCTCACATTTCAGGAACCATGCATTGTGTTTGTGGAATATTTTCCATCCTCAGTGTTTGTCTGATTTACTTCACACCACCTTGTGATGGAGGAAACATCCTTGTGTTTCCTCTGGACGGCAGCCACTGGATCAATATGAAGATCCAGCTGGAAGAACTTCATGCCAGGGGACACAGCATCACTGTGATAAGGGCCTCCAACAGCTGGTACATCCCAGAAAAGTCTCCCCTCTACACATCCATTAACATGGAACTTAGTAAAGGCATGGAGGACATCCTAGATGTTTACCTACAGCAGCATATGCAGGTATGTCATTATGGATAATTTATTTGGACCCACATGGTCTTATTGACTTTCAAGAACTGTATTAAAATTATCTATTTTTGATACATTTCAGGCGCAGATAGAGGGTGCTTCAGCACTTACTTTCCTAAAACTCACCAAGGATTTTCTCTTTTTGATTGCTCGTCTTCATTTGATGTGGGCTGATGCCCTCCCTCAAATCTTAGATGATGAAATGGTGGTCAAAAGCTTAAAAGATGCCCAATATGATCTTGTACTAACCGACCCAGGTATAGGACCAGGGGTCATACTGGCCAAGTATTTTAAAACTGCCTTTGGTGCTCAATGTTCGCTGGATCACCAGCGGAGAAGGCCACTTTGTGATAGCTCCGTCACCATTGTCCTATATCCCAGTTCCAGGATCAGGATTAACGGACAAAATGACTTTTTTCCAGAGGGTGAAGAATATTTTTTTCTATGGCATCATAGTGTTCCAGCACAAATTCTTGGTGGGACCGGTCTATGATGCAATCTGTGCAAAATACATTGAGGGTGGATGTGACATAATTTCGCTTCTCCAGGAAGCAGACATTTGGCTGTTCAGGTCGGATTTTGTGTTTGAATTCCCTCGGCCAACAATGCCAAATGTCATCTACATAGGAGGGTTCCAGTGCAAACCAGCCCAACCACTGCCAGCAGACCTGGAGGACTTTGTTCAGAGTGCTGGGGAGCATGGAGTAATCATCATGACTCTGGGGACTTTTGTGAATGCTTTGCCCAAAGAGGTCGCAAATGAAATCGCCAGCGTCTTTGCCAAGATGCCTCAGAAGGTAACACATGCTCAGAGATTCCACTTTGTTATTTCATGAAATGTTGAAAACTGCTAGTTTTTAATTGGTAATTATCAATAGTAATGCTGCGTTCCTACCGGACACCTCTGATCGCTCGAGTTTCACCGCGGCTGTCAGCTGTGTTTATTCACATCATTCAAACAAGACGCGCTGGCCAGGGGGCGGGGCTTATCTCCATGTAAATACTGTGATAGAAATGACCAACTACAACTAAATTAACATATTCTACCATGATGTTATTGTAATACACGTTTCAAAATGATGCCGGAATGACTGGATGTAACGATACCAAAAACTCACGGTACGATAATATCGCGATAACAAGTCCACGGTACGGTATTTATCGCGATATTGAATAATAAAGAAAAAAGAAAAAAAAAATTTAAAAAAATTTCAATACACATTTTTTTTACTCGGAAAATGTTTCTTTATTACATAATAAATTTGATTTGTACAGCATTTTAGTAGGATAGCAGTATTTTAAAGTGTCAAAAACAAAGTGACAGTAACAGACTGGAACAAGAAAACCAGTGTTTTTGTACCTAGTACTACCAAACAAAGTAGGCCTTTTCTTTGTGCCACTGCATCTCACAAATAAACAAGGACATTTAATAATCAGACCCTGCAATAAAATAAATCAAGTTTCACTTTAGTTTTTCAAGTAACTCAACTCAAACTCACACTCACACAGCATCATCAGACAGGTTTTTAGGAATATGAGAATGTCCAAATTTCCAGGTATTTATACGCTGGGATGGGCATTTACAATATCCCCTGCTCTGGAAACAACTCTCTCGCTTGGTATTGATGTTGCTGGGACAGCAGTGGTCGCGTTAACCAAATATTTTATTTATCAATGACGGAAAAATCTGAAAGCAGTCTGTCATTTTGACAGATTAGAACAAACTCGGAACAGCGCCAACGTTTCCCCGCAGCGAGGCTCTGGTGTTATGCCGTGTTATGCATGCCCTCCAAAAGGAAATGATATAGTTTCCAAACCGTACTTTGCCGTACAGATCAACACATGTCTGGGAGGTTTTGCTTTACGCTGTGTGCGCTCCCGCGAGGTGCGCATGCACACACGGCATAACACCGCCCCCCCCCCCCCCCCCGTTGACAGTTCACGAGCGTGCTCTCTTGTGAACTGTTCAGACCCGACGGGTAATAAGGGATTATGACGGACATTTTACGATCCTGTCTGTCAAAATGACGGACAGCGAAAAAGTCTAACGCCACCTCAGTGGGACGGAGAGATATGCTTTGGCCATGGGTGACAGCAGTGGGTCAAACTGTGCATTGTATCTCCACCACTTTAAAAAAAATACAGTTTTTGCCAAGAAGGTGAGGCTTATTGACAGGGCGAGATATAAATATACTGTTGGTACTTGTCAATGTCTCGAGGTGTGTAAATGTAGCCCTGTAAATACGATGTCCTTTTGTGTTCTGTTGTTTTATGTTCATGTTGTAACCTACTTGCTGCCATGTTGGACAGGTCTCTCTTGAAAAAGAGATCGATGATCTCAATGGGACCACCTGGTTAAATAAAGGTTTAAAACAAAAAAAAGTGTTTTAAAAAAAAAAAAAAAATCGCAGTAGATTTTGTCAGTCTCACGACGTTATTGGGACGTTTATTTACCGCGATACGGTGATATTCGGTATATCGTTACATCCCTACTACATACTGATACTGGTTAGTAAAAACCATGAATTAATGTGCAGTGTGCAGACAAGACGGCAGCTGAAAAAACTTTTAAAATGCGTGTTTTCTGAATGGAGATCGGTCAGGCTAAACTAACCTGTATATGCTCCGTCCAAACTCACAACAACGTCCTAAAGACAGAAATAATGTCCGGTATGAACGCACCATAACATTCAAAATTATAATAATAATAATACTTGATTGTATAATTTATAGTTTTATGATAAGTAGATGCAGGCTACAGCAATGGAATCATCATTATATCTTTTGTACAGACACAAAACCAATTCATAATGATTTCATTTTCTGATCAGGTGATATGGAGGCACAAAGGTGAGCGTCCTTCTACTTTGGGCAACAACACCCTGATAGTGGACTGGATGCCGCAGAAAGACCTCCTTGGCCACCCGCAGACAAAAGTCTTTGTAGCTCATGGGGGAACCAACGGCGTACAGGAGGCCATTTACCACGGGGTCCCTGTGCTCGGTATACCATTGTTCTTTGACCAGTATGACAATCTTCTACGTCTGCAACACAGAGGCGCCGGAAAGATAATTGAGCTAGCTGATGTTAGCGGACACAGTTTTGAGCAAGGCATAAATGAAGTGCTCCATCACGACAGCTACAGACAGAACATGCAAAGACTGTCACGTTTGCACAGAGATCAGCCAATGACCCCAATGGATCAGGCCACCTTCTGGGTAGAATATGTGATGCGTAATAAGGGGGCACCTCACCTGCGTACAGAGGCTTATAAGATGCCCTGGTACTCGTACTACGGTTTAGATGTACTGCTACTATTGCTGACTATAGCGACTGTAATGCTGTTATTGACATTTGCCATGTTCAGGTTCCTATGCTGCAGAGCTAGAAGGACGACCAAATCTAAACAACACTGATTATGGTCGAGTCTGTTTATCATTATCATAGCATTATTTAGCCAGAAAATACATCTAAAGGCATCTAATTTCTAATAGGCATTCCTAATAATTTCAACTACTATCCCTTGTTAGGTAAAATGGAACAATAAACAAAACAAATTTGGATGGATCGACGACCTATTGAAGCCCACACTGGCATAAATTACACACACATACATACATATTTTTGCTACACTTGTGAGCACCACACTTCCATAGCTTGGTGTGAGGACCACTTAATCTGCTGTAGCCAGGTGGAAAAAAATACTTTAAAAACACTTTTGCACTCAGGTGAAAAAAATGTATCCTCGAACATTTGTCCTTGTGTAATTATGATCCTGTCTCATTCGTCATCTGGGGGCTGCAGAGACCCCACACTGATGCATGAGTCAGACATCCCTTTCCACATGGTCATTATCCTGTACAGAGTCCTGCTGAAAAATGAAAACGGCTTGTGCAGACTGTAACAAAAATAACCCTGCTGATACTGTAACGCCAGCTTATATTTATTCTGATTCAAGCTGTCACACAAGATTTATGACATAGTACACTTTTTAGTAGGTTTCTTTTTTCTTGAATGCTACTCCAATTGTTTTCATTTAGCTGTTAACCATTTTTGAAGTTGTTACTTCATGTGATTTATTTGACAGCCTATGATTTACAAAGTCTGTCAAACCTACTGTGTAACAGGTTACGGTCTGGTGTACAGGCTGTGTTTGCCTCCCTTCATATCGTTTTGGAGAGAATCAACTTCCAAAATAAAGGAAACACCTGGAAAAATAGGAAACACAAACTGTACGCTGATGGGGAGCAGTTTCCTGTAATGTCTACTCAATGCCCTAGGGGGCAAGTTAAACAGCATTGTTTACAAAGGGGTTCTAAGCTATTATTTTATTATAAAAGCACTGAATTTGAGGTAAAAAAACATCAGCTTACGCCAAAGGTGGAAAATAAATGTCATCATGCATGTGGAAAGTCAGTTATTTTTCATTTTATTCAGCATATTTTGCTCTTTTTTTTGGAGACCTTGAAATAGTGCCGTAAAATGTTTTGCTCCATTAACAAATATCTAGATAAAATAATTTCTTATCGAATAAATTGTCACGGGCAGACATTTTTCTCCAGCTGACTTACAAGCACTTCATCGAAATCGAACATGAGCATAGCCTTTTTGTTAAGTAAGCTACATTCTGTAATGGATGTTTTATGTGTTTTATCAAAAGCCTTATGCTATCAGAATTAATCCAATGTTTGTATGTGTTCTGACATATCATTCCTGTTGCTTGTTTTTAAGTCTGCAATTGGTTTTGTGTGATGCAAGGGTAAACTCATATTAGACTTCACACTTTGTATTGCACTTTCACATCAAGCTTCCATGTCAATGTCGATGATTGTCAGAAAAACCCTCTTTGTCTCCCATCCAATGTAATAAAGTATAGGTATACCATCAATGTGTAAGAAAATGTTTCTTGGGAGGCACTCAGCACACCAGACGGCCATATGGACACCCCCTCGACCTCTTGTGGAGATATATCGTTAACATGTGGTCTCCTCCACCAAAATTGTCACCCATTGCTTCAAATGGCAAACGTAGATTGTGTTGGAGTTTTAATGTGCTTGTTGAAGAGATTGGAAAACCTCAGATAAAAATTAACAAACATTTGTTACAACAATTCAGTGTTTTATTTTAGATGCCAATCGTATATCACTGTATGAGGAACAGCAAAGTATATTTGAATATCAAGAACAACAGTATACATCACTAGCAGGAAGCCACAGGCATTCGTTTTTATGGAAAACTTGATTTTGTCTTGCTCGTTATCATCTGTATTTATATAATCCATATAAATGACATAATCTGCCAAACTAAAACTATGCCAGTGAGAAGATAAACCAAAAATACCCATGGAAAATCCTATCATTTCATAAAATTGACCGTATGAAACCAATACCCCATCCCTAAACAGTCCAAACACAGTTGCCTGTCGTGGCAAGGAAAGCTCTCTTTGATAAAGCATACTCTCATATGCTTTTGATTGATAGAACTAGTAAGGTTTTCGTGGTAAGTCCAACCACAAGCTAAATAATATTTCACTTATCGTTGTTTGATACATTCACTGATACTCCTGGGCTTATTTACGAGACAAAGTGTGATGATCTATGAGGCCTGAAACCACATAAAGTATAACATTCAGCAGAAACACAGTTGAAGAAATAAACAGTAAGGAAGAATTATATGTAGTGGTTTGCATATTTATGTAATTGTAAATTGAAGTAGCCACAAACCTCAAACTGTGCTTTTTAACGATTTACAATGAAAATTGAATTCAGAAAAAAAAATGAACCAATTGATGCAACTATTTGTTGAGTATAATCACATTTTAATGCCATTGTCAAACAAGCCAAACAAAAACCAGTCTGTTTTACTGTTTAAAAACAACTAATTTGAATAGATCCAAATAGTCAATCAAGTAGACATAAATGGCAGAAAAAAATGTATTTTGTCTCTATGAGGAAATGCAAATACTGAAAGTCTTAATTGTAATGTGGAATACAACTTCAACAATGTATATTTTCTACTTTCTTGTTTATTTATTGTCTTTTAATTGTTATTGTACAATGCCATGTCTTTTTATGCTGCTGCAACACAAACATTTCCTACATTTGGATCTATAAAGTACTATCTTATCTTATCTTAATTTACAAAGCTCCATTTTGTTGAAATTGAATGTGTTCACTTCAGGCAGTTAAATTGCAATAACTTAATTGTCTCAGAATAAATTTACTGAAAGTCAAGGACAAGTCAACATTAACTTCAACCCTTATATTTACGTCCATGTATAACTCCACATAATTATAGGTTGCTGCTCACTTCACAGCTTTGTTTGCCTTGAGGGAAGGCCGTAGGCCTACTTATCAATAGAAAAGGACAGACACCCCAACATCAGCTGTAGGAACAGCCTATATACTCACATAAAACAGTTCCATCAGGAGAGACTTCATTTTGACACATGTCATATGATAAATGTTAAGTCTTTGGCGATTAGACCCCGATCCTGAAATCGTATATATCTAAAGGGGGAAATGCAGCCGTGATTATATAGGGAACCCCCACGGGGTCTAGACACTGGTGATGATGCTGAAGATCTGGATATGAAGAGGAGGTGTGATGAGGTCTTTGGATTAGCTTCCTGGCACTGGATATACTGTGGATGGGGAGAAGGTGGGCAGCAGCATGAAAACCTGAAATCACAGCTGACTGCAGGAGAGAGGAGAACCATTTTAAAGTTTGGCTGCAGCACGGTAATTGGCTGCTGGAGAATGAGGTGAAATGTAATAGGTTAAAGAGAACGCCTGTGATGAGCTGATTATATGCAGCTGCGGAGTGAATGTATATATACCCAGTCTTCCTGAAAGAACTTGCGCTGAGCTTCATGTGTTGGGCATGTCTCTGTCTCGTAACTGGTATCAGCAAGTGTGACAGATAGCACACAACCTCCCTCCCTGTGTGTCCATATATCCCTCCCTTGGTCTATTTTCAACTGTGGCTCTTTTTCCGTCCTTCTCCCTCCCTGATTTTGGACCCCGCGTTTCTTTGGAAAATCCTTCTTGTGATCATGGTTGGTATTGGATGAGGTCACTGTGCATGTTCTGTGTTAGAGACTAGTCAAGGCCAGGCTGTGAGTTCGGTGTAATCAGATCCCTTCATATGATTAAATGGTGAATTTAGAGTATGGGTTGACTTCAACCAGTAATTAGATTCAACGTAATTGAAGAGGACACATTATGCTAATTGTAAGGGTCATATTTGTATTTTATGCTTCTTGACAAGTGCTTTATATTTGAAATACTGCCTTTGTTGCAGAACCTTTTTTCCCCCTCGGTCTGAAATGAGGTCCAATCGAGGAGTCTCAGGCGGGAGGGTGCAGTGCTGGGGAGGACATGGTGAACTTTGGGATATTAGCCTTTGCCGACCATTTCCATGCACAAAAACATATATATAATACACTACAGGAAAGAGGGGGAATCCCAAAGAGCCTCCTTAAGACATCAATTATGTGCTTGAAAAAGGCCAAATACAAATACCAAAATACTCTTGTCTCAAGGCAAACTTTTTTGTGTTAATGTCATTTTTACAAAGACATATTGCAGCAACATGCATGCACTTGCAGTTGTATGTAACCCTTTCTAGTCACGAGACCACACAAGGTGTGCTTTCAACACCTAAGGAAAATATGTCTGCAAAATGTGACAAGACTGCCTTTGTAATTAATTAGTGTCAGATATTTGACTTTGTATACCACCTGTACTTCACAGTCTCTCTCTCTCTCTCTCTCTCTCTCTCTCTCTCTCTCTCTCTCTCTCTCTCTCTCTCTCTCTCTCCTCTCTCTTCTCTCTCTCTCTCTCTCTCTCTCTCCCTCTGGTTGGGCGTTTGCATGTGGTTCTCTTTGTCATTTCTCAGAAACATAGTCATACTTCAGCTATGTATAATATCTCCTATAGGCAAAGCACCATCACCCACTCTTAAACCCTGTTGGATAATATGGCTAAATGA